>NC_059370.1:15519800-15888967 GCF_019703515.2 Myxocyprinus asiaticus | reverse complement strand
TCCCTGTCCATCAGCAGCAGTCAGCAGCACCGTCTCCCCTGCGAAATCAGGCCCAGCAGCAGCAGCAGCAGCAGCAGCAGAGTCGCGACATCCAGCGGAGCATCATCCGCGGGGAGCGCAACAGCGGCGGCGGCGGCGGCATCATTTGGCAGCCAGAGGAGGGTTGCCGGCCTGGTGTCCAGCAGATACCCGGCGGGTCGCGCCGAGCTTGTCCAGTCTCCAGACTGCACTTACGGAATAAGCTCAGGTAACTGTACAAATTGACCCCAGAAAGTTTAAGCCATGATTTTATCAAGAAACTGAAGTAGCTACAAACTAAAGTGTCTAACCTATTTGACACAATGAAGAATGAGCATTTTGCTGATGCATGTTTTTCTGCATGCATTTATTTTTCATCATTAGACGCAAAGACGTCCATAATTTGGAGGCCCACGCCCAAATTATGCGACTCATTTAGTCAATTAAAGCAGGTTGCAGTCGACGTGTTTAATTTCATATCTGATACAACATTTGTGACCTGAAAATAAACATATTAATGGCTGAAAACAACAACAATGCACTAATAATTAAATAATTTTCATCTACTAAGTAATTAATGTTCTATAGCCTGTTGAGATGATATTATACATATCTTGCATCATTATGTGGGTAGAAAATGATCAGCTTGTAAGTAGAGACACATAATGTATTTAGGTCATTGCTGAAAGGAACACTACTGATCTCCAGTATTACCAAAATAGAACAAAATGTATTAATGAGGATCAGTAATGAGGGTGTAATGTAGAGTTTTATATGAAAATGATCAAATTGGCCCCATGATCATAGGAAATCTGAAGCACATAAGTGCATGAGACTTTTTTTCTATGTAGGCTACTGCATGCAATACTCCCAGCATGCATTTGTGGGAAGTGTCTTTCTCAACAACTTCATGGGGTAACACTTTATTTTGATGGTCCCAAATAGATATTTAACCGACTATAAGTGACTTATCAACTGACTTGCTATAGCTAGTAAACAGTGTTTCAACAAACATTCAGTAGACTTTCAGATCTTTATTAATGACCTTTTAATGAACTGATGTTCTCAACAATAATGTAAGTAGGTCATTAATAGAGATCTAAATACAGGCTACTGAAAGTCTACTGAATGTTTGTTGAAACACTGTTTGCTAACTATAGCAAGTTAGTTGATAAAGTAAGTAGGTCATTAATAGAGATCTATATACAGGCTACTGAAAGTCTACTGAATGTTTGTTGAAACACTGTTTGCTAACTATAGCAAGTTAGTTGATAAAGTAAGTAGGTCATTAATAGAGATCTATATACAGGCTACTGAAAGTCTACTGAATGTTTGTTGAAACACTGTTTACTAGCTATAGCAAGCCAGTTGATAAGTCACTTATAGTCAGTTAAATATCTATTTGGGACCATCAAAATAAAGTGTTACCCTTCATGATTTAACCAGACTTGTCAACTTCAGTGGTAAGTGTTTCTCATCAGCTTGCCAGAGTTTTGTCATTTGTCACTTTGTCCAACACACTCTCACAGCAAAATCGTAAGGATTCGTATGACTTTTCTAAATTTGGCTAATTCATATGATATCGTACGACTGCATTCGTATGAATTCGTACGACCTTCATTACAGCCAATGACGTCGCTGGACATCGTTTTCATCTAATATGCGACAATATGTCACACAACAGCTTCTTGTTATGTTTACACACTCTATTGATCGGTTAGGTTGATACATGGGTTTATTCCAAATGGATGGATAAAACCAACTGTTCAGATACTACAGAATCAAAAGGCACTGAGTAATTAGCTTTATACTGGAAATGGAAAGGTTTAAGATCAACATCAGTCCTTTTTGCTTATGTCTTGACTTATATTTCATGCAATATGCAACATGCAGAGTCCATTTTTAAATTTACCTGTGCATTGTTTAGATAAAAGTTGTTTGCTAAATATTTATTGATGTGTTTGGATTTATATAGTAGATCTTTCCACCAAAGATCATGCGCCTGTTTGGGAGTTCTGGACAATTGTAAAGTACTAATGGATTCATCTTTCCAGCCCCAGGGAAAAGAGCTGTAGACACTCAAGGACACAGCTCTGAGATCAGTGCAATAATCCAAATTACATTTAAAAGCTCCTCCAAAGGGATTGTGATTAAAAACAAATGTGGCTCATAAATTGTGTTCTGCGGCACATGTTGTGTTTAATGAAATTTCATGAGGCTGACTCTGCGTGGCATAACAGGAAAAAAGAGAGGCAGGGAGAGATGGAAAGAGGGGAAGTGAAAGGATAGAGATAAAGACAGCAGAAAAGGAGGAGGGAGAGGGAAAGATAGATGAAAAAGATTTCAAATCCTTCTTGCTGATGGTAAACAGAGATGTGGTGCATGTTAATAAATCGCCACGTCTGCTTAAGCCTGATAGACACATCCAGGCGACAGCAGATAGATCTACTCACGCTCATCATTCATACATACGGGTGCCACAGCAACGGGCTGAACTGATAATTGTCTGCCCTGTGTCTTTGTGTGAGGGTGGCATATTCATAATCATTCTGCATCAGGGCGTGGCCACACAGCTGTGGGGAGAGAGAATAATTGGTTGCGGTCGGTTGGTCACTCAGCATTTTTGTTTTATTAATCTCCCCGGTTCTTCTCTTCATATCAAGGGGATTTGGAAGATATTAATAGTGTTTATTAGAACAGTGACAGCACGTAAACGAGACACTGGTGTGTATGTGTGTGCAGATCTGTATCTCCTACAGTATCTCCTCAATCTTTAGGCTTCAAGTTGCTGATTTACAGATAGAGAGAGGATGGAAAGAGCACATAGAGAACAAGAAAGACGTGACGAAAAAGCAAAGACAGTACTCTTTAAAAGTCAAAGCAAAGCTGCAGCGAAACTGGGCTAAAATGTAAAAATAAATGTTTTATATATATTGTTTTATTAGTAGGGATGCACTGTGTGTGTTGATACTGATATGTGGACAACATCTAGAACAACATCTGCCATTACACCATCGACAGTTTGGTGGTTCTGCATTTTAACCTTCTTTCACATCACTGATAATTAGTTACACACCTTTAAAAGAAATATAAATAATTATCTTACTACATTGTCTCTACATGTCTTCCATGTTTCCATGAGTAACTGGTCTCAGTTATAAACAAAACACTGAAACAAAAAGCACATTAATAACTCACATTAACATTCTTAACTTGCTCTAACTGAATTCTGCATAGCCTCTTGTTAGACTCAAAATAAATTGGTAAGATTTCTTAATATTTTTATATATTTTTATGATTGATGAATCTTGTCCCTTTTTAGCTGAAGCAGCCGCCACTTTAGCATAAGCAAAAAAAAAATGTATGTTCCCTTTTGACGGGAAATAATCAACCCTGATCATCGCCTGTTTTTAAATAATCAGCCGATGTCTGATTGTGCAGTTAATTGTGTTTATCAACCAATGCCGATGTTTGGCCAAAGCATTGGTGTGTTTCTAAATATTATTTAGCTTTTTGTTGCAGCCCTTTATTGCATTATTTACCTAGAGATTATCTAGTCACAGTCTAATATGAAAAAAGGAAGTGCAATAGTTGAAAAGGGCAAAAAATACGGGGGCCTGGGTAGCTCAGCGAGTATTGATGCTGACTACCACCCTGGAGTCGCGAGTTTGAATCCAGGGCGAGCTGAGTGACTCCAGCCAGGTCTCCTAAGCAACCAAATTGGCCCGGTTGCTAGGGAGGGTAGAGTCACATGGGCTAACCTCCTCGTGGTCACTCTAATGTGGTTCTCGCTCTCGGTGGGGCACGTGGTGAATTGTGCGTGGATGCCGCGGAGAATAGCGTGAAGCCTCCACACACACTATGTCTCCACGGTAACGTGCTTAATAAGCCACGTGATAAAATACGCAGATTGACGGTTTTAGACGCAACTGAGATTCGTCCTCTGCCACCCGGTTTGAGGCGAGTCACTACGCCACCACGAGGACCTAGAGCACATTGGGAATAGGGCATGCCAAATTGGGGAGAAAATGGAGAGAAAATTTTAAAAAAAAAGGCAAAAGATTAAATGTAAATTTCAAGCAATACACACAGACAATGCCAGCAAGCAACATTAATGAAAACTGATGTGTTCCTGTAGCTCTGTTGGTTGAACATGGTGCTCGCAATGCCAAATGCGTGGTTTGATTTCCTAGGAACACACAAACCGAAAAAATGTATACTGTAGCTTGAATGCACTGTAAGTTGGTTTGGGTCAAAGCATCTGCCAAATGCATAAATGTAATGTGAATATAACTAGATAGGAAAAGTTTGTCAGGACAACCTTTGATGTTGGCTTGATAAAGCCTTGTTTAAAATAGCTTTAAAAGTTTGAAGTTTAAAGGTTATACAGACAGACAGTGTATTACCAAGTGGTTGCTAGGATATTCAGGCTGGTTGCTATTTGTTGCTAGTGAGTTCTAGATTATTGCTATGGTATTTTGATTGGTTGCTATGCATTGCTATCGTGTTCCAGCTAGTTGTTAGTGTTTTGCTAGATTGGTTTAAACATTCTATCAATAGAAATGAATGGGATTTGTGGGATTTTCAGTTGTTGGTTATGAAAATGGCGGAAGAGTTTTAAAAAAACATAGCAACTCAAAGCAGAACAGTCTGAAGGTCTGTGCCAAATTTGGTGGATGTAGACTGAAAGCTCTAGGACAGGTTACAACTTACAACTTACAATTAGAAATTCTGATCTTAGTTTAGGGATTTGGGAAAAAACCCAAGTCTGTAGAATAACAGTATTTTGGCTTTCTGGGGCATTAGCAATGTTATACTGAATTGTGTGTGTGATCTTTATTCCCCCTCACAGAAAACCGGCTCATATTGGATGCTTTTGCCCAGCAGTGCAGTCGAGTCCTCAGCCTCCTCAACAGCAACGGACGGCTCCTTGAGCCCCAGCCCTCCATGGTTCCTCCATCTTCATCCATCTCCACTCTCATAAAACAAGAGGACAGCTGCATATCTTCAGGAGATAGGCTCAGTACCAAGCCCAGACCAGAGTCATCATCCCTGGAGAATGCAAGTGAGGGGAACCAACGGGGGAACCACTGGAACCAGCAGCAGACTTCCACTTTCCTCCGGATTTTCACAGAGTCTCTGCAGAACTACCTGCTCTCTGGAACACAGTCATCAGACAGTGAAAGGTGCCGGCCAGTAGATGCTGAGCCAGCAGTATCAGGGTCACCTGGACAGAACTTGGGTGGTTGGGCGTCACCAGCACCGTCTGAGTCATATGGACACCCTTCGTCTACACTGCCTGAGGAAGACGAGGAAGAGGAAGGATGTTGTCCACGCTGCATAGAGCTGGAACAGGAAGTTCTTAGTCTACAACAGGAGAACGAGGAACTGAGACACAAACTGGGCAGCATACCAGGTATTAAACTAGCACATATAAAGCCAGATTATATTATTTCTAATGAATACAATCACTGAGTCATAAAAACAAGAAGTAGAGGTGAAGGAAAAATAAAATATATAAATAAATATACATACAAACCAATAAATAATTTTGAAGGATGTGGTAAGGGGCCATCTGAAAATGTCACATACATTCCCCATTCACCCCCACCCCCTCAACAACTTTACAGAGAGTGTCCCGTATTTTACAACTTCAAAAGTGGCAACCCTACCTATTGGCATGGTTCCAGCATCATGCAAAAGTTTTAGGTTTGCTTGCCAGTGTAGAAAAACATTGTTCACAAATTGTCACCCATTAATTTATTCCTCAACCAAAAGGGTGTTACTGAGATAAAGTGATTTGTGTTTGCTTAGTCTTGTGATCAGAATATGGCAGCCACCACGAAGGGGGACCACCATTCTGTAGAGTAAAAAAGCTTTTTCAAGGCCACATAGAGTGCCAAAAGAACTAAAACAAAAGTGTAAAAAGTGCATTAATTTTAGTTTTGCATTAGTTTGTTTGCAACAGCTGTGCCAAAACACACTGGTTTAACTTAAGTTATAAGTTCTTCAATCAAAAAGTGTTGCTGGTTTTGCCTTCTTTTGCAACAGCTCCTTGCCAGAATGTTCTGGACTTCTTTAAGAATGTTCTTCAACACTACAATCAGTTTGTGCAGCCCCAGCCTGAAGAGCAGCTTACTGAGGTGAGACATAAGGCCTTTTTGTGCTGTTTTAGTGCCGAAAACCACAGTGATACCAGCTTATGCAAGAAACTGTAACCAATGGTACATGAAGTGAAACTTTCATTCAAATTAAGGTCTGATCTGGGGTTATGAAAATATCACTTTGATGCACTGTTATGTAGAACAAAACCAGCAGAATATTGTAGTATTCAGGTAAGGTTTCAATTTAGTGTTATTTATTTGTTTTAATGCATTTGCTTGTTTTTAGGCACAATATTTAGTGCAATATCTGTTTAAATGTTGCACAATTAAAGAACATAAGAGCACTAAAGATTAGAGACACCATTAACAATGTTTTTCTCGTACATAATTTAAAATCTTATGATCTTTATCTTTTCTAAGCAGGGCAGTAAGCAGCTTCTGGGGAACTATCCTCTCTTCATTACCAATAAGCAATGGGACGAGGCAGTCAATTCCTCAAAGAAAGATGGCAGACGGCTCCTGCGTTACCTGATCCGGTTTGTGTTCACCACAGATGAGCTGAAGTACTCATGTGGCTTGGGGAAGAGGAAGCGTTCAGTTCACACAGGGGAAACGGGACCGGAGAGACGTCCTCTGAACCCTGTCAAGGTCACCTGTCTCAGAGGTAACGAACTAAAATCAGCAGGGTGGCCCAAAGCCAGATGGTTTTAATCAGATTATCAGTGCAATATTTATGGAAACTTAATGTAGCATCTCCATTTCTATCTTGTATATGTCTCACACTCATACTTACATATACAAACACACTCCCCTCTCTTTTAGAGTTTATCCGGATGCACTGTGCTTCTAATCCTGACTGGTGGATGCCGTCTGAGGAGCAGATAAATAAAGTCTTCAGTGATGCAGTGGGGCACGCGCGGCAGGGACGGGCAGTTGGCACATTCCTGGGCAATGGGGGCAGCTGTAGCAGCAGCAGTGGCAGTTTATACATGGAGAGCTACGACTCTCTCTCACAGCTCTCTCAAGATGAGCTCTATCTGAAGGGCTCACAGAACAGCCTGGGGGACTAAAGAAGACTCGTACGCCTTAAGTTCAGTATTCAAGTCATGGATCAAGGTGAGGGGGGATTCCTTTGCTGTCAATATGGTTTGGATCATACGGACAGTTCACAGAACTTACTTGATGGTAAAGGTCTTTTTTGAACCAATGTTCAATGTCATTCTGCTGTATTGCAGAGTGTAATCCTTATTCTTCCCTAATGTGATGACAAAATGGTAAACATTCCGTTTATACGCTTTTCCCCTGTCAATGTTAAATGGTTGATGGGCAGCAGAGTTGGTTGAATTCTGCTAGCTTTCTTCATGGCAACACATAAGACAGTGGCAGTCATAGTCATATAGATCACATTAACAGTACTTGATTTTTCTAATCTGTATTTTTTTTAATGGACTTTGGCTTTATTTTCTGCTGTAATTCAGTACACAGTGGCATCATTTATGAAAAATCAGGTTTATCATGCTTCATTTCATATCTGTCTCCCCATTTGTTCCATTGAATGTGATTAAGAATGTGATCCACTGTAGCAACATGAATGTATTCATAGTTACTTTGTCATTGTAAACAACGAGAGCTTCCTTGTGTATTCATGCAGATGGCCTATAAATGAAGGTGCTATTACAATATTCAGTTATTTTCTCAGATAAGGCTGAATTTAAAGTGCCACTCCCTATTTTAACTTGTGATGTTGAATA
The DNA here is from genome assembly GCF_019703515.2 of Myxocyprinus asiaticus. Taxonomy (NCBI): domain Eukaryota; kingdom Metazoa; phylum Chordata; class Actinopteri; order Cypriniformes; family Catostomidae; genus Myxocyprinus; species Myxocyprinus asiaticus. Next base: position 15,881,094 of record NC_059370.1, on the reverse strand, counting down.
ATCTGTAATGTTTATAAAAACTTTGATGTTGCAAAAATCAGTTTCATGATGGCTGCAGGATCAAATCAAATCACTATTACCAACTCTACAATTCGTGCGCATCTGTGACTGTGGAGATAAGGCTAATGTGGCTTCCTCATCTTTACTCTTTACTTTACTAGAAATCCAGTACGGAGGCTATGTTGTTGTTTGTAATTTGTGTTGCTGCTTCTTGATTCTAGTTTTTCAGGCACCACAAAGATCATGTTTTAAATGTAAGATTTTTGAGTCTTTGCAGGATCAACCCTAAATACTTCAGCTGTAAAATATGCCCATTTGGTGCAATGCTGTTTAATACATAAAACAATGCCTTAAAAATGACACCACTAAGAATTACAAATACTGCCAAATGAGACTGCTGATAATCTGATGGTAGGGTACAATGGGGCTAAAGGCACACCTTAAGGACAAATTTTATTTTGTTTGTTTGGTTTTTTGGGGGGGGGGAGGGTCACAAAATATAACAAATTACATATATTATTTATTTATTTTTAAATATTGATGGAGCAACACCATTTGTGTGAAAAGAAATAATCATGGAAGGTTGTAACAAATTAGGATAATACTTACTCAAAATAACTACTTAAGAAAAAGTCAACCATTTCCTGTTTATTTCAATCACATTTGTCATTTCACAACATCTCAAGTATTCTATGAACAAATTAATCTTCATTATGATTGGATTAGTCACTATTAGGCCACTCTGAACATTTTTCAGAACAAATCTATTCACCCAATTTAAGAAAAACAGTGTGTTTAAAAGGGGCCTTTAGCCACTGCTACAGGGGGGCTTTTTACCCCAATACTATCCATTCACTTTTTGGACAGCTATTGAAAAATGTTTGATTTAATGACCTTAAACAAAACTGAAAATGATAAATAAGTATTTTGTCTGAAAAGAAATGTGTTAATTTCAGGGTTTTTCATTAGATACATAAATTTGCAACATTTACAATTTTTTTTATCAAATTACCATATGCAAAGATCTCATGGATCAGAAATATTTTGCAGTGCATAGTGACAAACAGGTGTTTAGGAAAGTCCTGTGGTAGTTTTTGTTACTATTTAGTGTTTTGGGAGAAAATAAAATCAGAGGAGCCTTTAGCCCCATTGTACCCTATTCCTTACATTAGTGGCTTCTGGCTGTTTGTTGTTTTCAAACAAAAGAAACAAAATTAATGCCTTAGACAAGTTAAGATACCCAATTGCAGAACATCTCTGTCTGTGAAAATGTTCATACATCCAGGTCATTGTAAAATGTTTGGTAGAAATCAGTCAAAGGCAACTTAATACTTAATACCAGGGACTAAAAATGAAATGTTTTTCATTTCAGTTCGTTCTGAGCAAAAACTGTATTTTTTTTTTTCATTCCGGTTCAGATGTTCCGCAGCCTCCTTTCCAAAAGGTTACCGGTTAGAACAAAATAAAAGAACGGTTTATAACGGGTCTTTAAAAATGACAGTACTCTGCACTAAGGGGTGGGTGAAATACCAGTTGCAGTGTTGCCAGAGCTCCCAAGAGAAACAAGCAACCTGGTCTGGAAAAACAAGCCACTTGCCTCACCAAAATAAGTGAAAATAAGCAATACAGTTTTTTCCAGTGTGGTGGATTTATCAGCATAGAAATCATAACAAGCAGTTAATTAACAGTTAAGTATAATTTTATTTTCAGATCTGTATCTGTCAAAACCAGACGGCATCAAATCTGTATTACTGCATCATATCTAACAATAATTCAGTGAAGACTTGGAAACAACTGAGAAATATACTTTTTACCTCTAATAATGTTTCCCTTGTATCTGGATTAGTCATGCATGTACAGTATATGCAGTAATTATACATAGTTGTTAAAAAGGTCTTCATTCACAGAATGCTACATCCACAACAGGCAATTAGGCAAAGAAATATGTAATGCAGCAGTTTCCTTCAGGATCAAAGCACATGTTTCATTTTTTCAGGCAACATGAAATGGCGTAATTCCAAAATAAACCATTTAGCCTTTAGTTTCATGAAAAAAAAAAATCGTAAAAAAATTAACCTGTTATAACCAGTTACAAGCATTTAAAAATACAATTTTCACTCTGGAACAACTGAAAATCACTTTGTTCTGCTTTTCGGTTACGTTCTGCTAAAAATTTAGTTCGTTTTCAGTTTTCGTTCCTTGAACCTTTTTTAGTCCCTGCTTAATACATTTTGAATACATTTTCTATATGCTTCATTAGTTGTCTGATGGTGGGGAATTCCCAGCATTGAAATCTGCCACTCACCACGTCACAGACTTGTGATTGTCCTGGGAGTTTCATATTTGAAGATCTGAGACACCATTCATCAGCTACTAACAATGCTCTCTTAATTTAACCCCTGAGGTTTCCACAATTCAGTTTCAGGTTTAAATAACAGGGATTCCCAGTCAGCCGTTAAAGTGGCATAATGTCTTATAAATAATTTATCCAAGTTGAAGTTGCGTTTGACTACCAGACATATAAAAGCCTTTGTTGTTGTGATATGTAACCTGTTGTGATTGTACAAATCCATGTTGATTGGAAATTATTAGTCCTCTAGAACGTGTCAACACTGTGAACCCCAGCTAAAGTGATAAGACTGTTTTTTCCTTTACTTGTTAATGACATTTTCTTTTCAAACAGAGGATGCATTTATGTAATGTGGACACAAATGCGGACAATGAAACAAAATAAAGCCATTGCAACGTTTTTTGTGAAACCAAAACGAAGGCTGTCAAATTCACTGCAGAGTGAATAATGTCTGCCAAGTAAGCTGTACACAATCAAATTATATGCAGAAGTAACAGCATATTAATATAAACAATGATGGATTTAAATAAGTTTATGATTTAGATATCTCTTGACAGTAATTACAGACACTTGTTTCCATATTACATTTTGGTTTTACAGTTGGGCCTAATCACTCTATGGTCCACTGTTTGTAAATAAAATACATTTCTATCCTCAAATTAGTTTGTTATATAATTCAGGCATTTCCAGGCATTTAGCCAGAAAAAAAGTTATTTTCATCATGGGATGGTTGAGTGGAGATTGCATCAATTGTCAGCTGCAGACCCCACCCCTGCACTCCTCCACACACACACACACACACACACACACATGCGCACGCACACACACATCTACAATCATCATCACTGCACTGCACTAAACTCAATACTATGGCAAGCACAGTTATCTTAAAATCCCCCAGCGTTACTTTTGAGAAGATTCTCAGTAAATTCAACACCTGCGTGTGCAGCAAAGAAGTGTCTCGTTACTGCAGTAAACACATTTTCCGACCAAAAGAGTATCAAATCACTAACAGTAGGCCTACACGAATGCATAAATTACCAAAATGTACCATCGCATTTCCATGTTTTTTCGTACCTTATTTAGCATGTAAATATCATGGTATTACCATCACTGTACCATGGTACCACAGCAGGATACTTTTTGTTTCTTTTTTTTTTGAAAGGTCATTGTGAGAAACTTGGTCACGTGAATACTGTAAGCATAGTTACATTAATGCTTCACAATGTATTCAAGGAAATGTAAAAGTGCTGCTCCTAAAGTCACCAGAAACAAATGCTTTTGTTGTAAAACATCTCACGGGAGAGTACACCCCTGGACCATCCATCCAACCAGAAAATTAGGTTACACTATTTCACTTTATGGGTGAATAATCATAGGCAAGAAATGCCCCTTGTGTGTAGAAAATAAAATATATAATGAAAGACATTTTTTTTATTATTAACTTTTTATTGTTTATGAACACTTTTTTACTTTTTATTGTTTTTGAACATCTTTGTACTCTTTGTACTTTCTTTGTTTTTTTTTTTATTTCTATGCATTCATAGTGAATAATAATAGTAAAATATGGGGGGGGGGGGGGGTCTCAGCCACCAAGGGTGTAACGAATCGCTCTGACAGTGATTCAATACAATTACGATTCCTTAACTAACAAAAGGGCTATTATGATTATGAAATTTGGCAGATGATTAATTGTCAAACAAATAATTGTGATTATGACGATTAATTGTCTGTTTTATGGCTATGATGATTAATTGTCTCTTTAGGTTTCACGATTAATTGTCATATTAATTGTAATATTTCTTAAGGTGCATGTGTGCTTCATACACCTTAAGAAATAATTTTTACATTTTTAACTTCAAATATATAAATCATTTAATAAAATAGGGATATATGAATTTAATTTTAAAGGTTTAAAAACTTATGAATGACATGAAAAATAATGTTTGAAATATCAAAATATTTCTAAATACTTCAAATATGTCAATTTTACATTTACTTTGTTGGTTTTTTGAACTCATATTTTATATTATATTTTTATATAAAGATTAAAAAATATACATTTTTATATATATTTTTATTATATTATATTATGCAATAGTAATTTGAATAGTAATACTGTATGTAATATGAGACTGTCACATTGGGTATTAACACAGTAATGATAATAAATCCTTAATTCTGTAATCGATGCATCGAAATTTCTTTGACAGATCAATGAATTCAATCAGTGCATCCATAAATGTTTACACCCCTCTCAGCCAATGATGTTTTCGATTCTTAGAAGCGCCTGTGTGCAAAATGTAATTTTGACAAGTAACCAGTGGCGTAGCTAGACCCTGGCTCATAGGGCTGAAGCCCCGGATCTTTTGTTAATGGGCCCGAATGTTTTTGTTTTGTTTTTTTGTGATGAGAAAAAAAAAAATAAGGCTTAATGTTCATTACATCAGGGTACAAAAGCAACAAGGCAGGCTTCAATTCTGGCTTCAAATGTAAATGAATTCCAATCAGTGAGCCCAACTTGCATTAACTGACTGTTCGCACTTTGGCTTTTACCTGCTGTTCATGCTCAAGTTCATCAGACGAATGGTTACGAACGCCTCGTGTGGGAGCTTCCTATTTTCGCTCACAGGGGTGCAGCTTTTCCGCATCAGAGGCACTGAGGTTTTTATTATGCAAGCCTTATTTCTAAATATATAATCTATAAGCCTCATTTCTAATCTTCATTTGTTTTTAACAATCCACACATCAAGTAGATTTTAATGCATGCGCCAGTCATCTTGTTATTCGGGTTTAGTTGGGAGTTGGTACGTGGTTTATTGCAATGGAATTTCCTCAAAAGCAACTCAAAATAGCAGCACAGTGAGCTATAAGCCTAAATAGCACAATACATAGGTCTTAAAATGATAAAATCTCACATTAAAGTCAAACAAAAATTATCAAACTGTCACTGCCTGTAAATGCGCTCTGCCCATGCTAGTTCACACTTCCATGTCATGTGCGTGGAGTTAAATTGCTGTGTTTAAATAGCCTCTTTGGGGTACCTTGATTTTTAAATGACATTGAACTTGTCTAATTATTGCACTTAAGTCTGCACACCAGAGCAAAAGAAGGAAAAAAACCCTCTCTTACAGTTTATCAAGCACTGAAACTTTGCTTTGTTAAAAACAACATGGAATCGTGTTTAATAACAGTCGTGAAACCCCACACAGGTGTTTCAAGCTGCATTTATAAGAATTAAAGTTATTTTTAACTTTATTCTGTGATCCCACGATAGCATTTTATTGCCATGTTAAATAAATAAAAAATTAAGATTTCGATAATAAAGTCATAATATTTTGCGAATAAAGTAAAAATTACAAGAATCAAGTTGAAGCATTATGAGATTAAAATCGTAATAGTTTGAGAATAAAATCGTAGCATTATGATATTACATTTCGTATGAGAATAAAGTCAAAATGATTAGCATAAAGTCTTAGCATTGTGAAAATAAAGTAGAAATATCAATATCATTAAAGTAGAGCGTCATTATCACAACGATAGAACAGATGCCGAGCCAGCAGATTCATTAATGCAAGAGATGGATGTGGAGGACATAGTTAAATCATACTTTAGTTTAGGGTTTAGCAATAAGAATTCCTTGGTCTTTTGGCGGATCAGCACAGAGTTACCGGACTCTGCAGCAGTTATGTATGAAATGTAATTTATTCAGGAGAAAGAACCAGACAGATTCGAGCAGTCCTGCTCGGTGTTGTTATTGGGTTTTCCTCTCTAAACAGTACTGTGACTGAGGGGATGTTACCACATACAATATCTTGAAATGGACTCAGCAGTTCCAATTATTTTTCGCTTCACTTGAGTGCGAGCCTATATCTCGTGCCTCCCTTGACAGGCACCCACATGCTGAAAACTTATGTAATAATGCACTCCTCATTTACGAACAGAGAGCTCGCAAAATCCCACAAATTCAGCTCGGTTGCATAGCCAAGTTATCTGCATGGTTAGTGATGTTGTATGTAACGACCCAGACGCTCCACGTTGCTGTTGTCCAGCACAACACTTTGATGTTACTTTTGTCGATTTATTCTCAAAATATTATGATTTTAATCTCATACTGCTTCGACTTCTCGTTATTTTTACTTTATCCTCAAAATATTATAATAAATGACAATTGCAAATTGAAATTGTTAAATGACTGTGATTTTATTGTTAGCATTCATTTCTGCACAATGTACAATGAGCCGATAAGTTGTAATTCTCGCTTTGATCCTCCGCAATTTAAATTAAAATGTGTTTGATGTGTTTATTGTGCGCCTGACGTTTGCTCATATAAAGTTCTGAACCGGTGTCAGTGTTGCGCTTAATATAATTATTTTTTGACAGGTAGGATGGTCATTTTTAAGTCATGGAAGGAAGGATTCTTCTAATTTTTATATTACAATATGGCCTGTGGGCGAAGCCCCCAGATGACACTGAAGTCTAGCGACACACCTGCAAGAAACTCTAGGAGCTTTTTAGTTCAATCGGCTTGCCATACAATACCGTGTTGGCTCCAGTCTGAAGAAGTTTCTTTCCCACTTATTTCCCGCTTCACACATTCGCGGTGGAGCTCAAACCCGTTTCGCGGCCGGCCCGGTTCTCCCGATGGCCAGTCCGCCCCTGCTCGGCCCCAAAGTGCGTCGGCCCACCGGGAAAATGCCCGGTAGGCCAGATTACCAGTCCAGCCCTGGGACAGACTGATTTACTACAGATTAAATAATTACAGTATGCCTTATCATATGATAACAGTAATCAATTATTTAAGAAATAAGTTCATGAAAATTCAACAAAATTTTATTTTCACATTCTAAAGTTTGTAGTAATCTGCTATTGCACAGATTCACTTACTACAGGTGAAGTTATTACAGTATGCTGTATCACATGAGTATGGTAATGAATTATTTTAGAACAAAATCATAAAAAATATCAAAATATATATTTTCACATTCAGAAGGTTGTAGTAAGCTGCTATTGGACAGACTGACTTACTAAAGATGAAATTATTACAGTATTCCTTATGACGTGTGTACAGTAATCGATTATGTTATTTTCACATTCAAAAGGTTGTAGTAAGCTGCTACAGATGAAATTATTACAGTATTTCCTATCAAGACAAGTTAAGTTGAATTGACAGCATTTGTGGCATAACGTTAATAACTACAAACACTGATTTTCACTTGTTATTGTGGGGCCATTTACAATGGAAGTGAATGGGGCCAGTGTAAAAATTTTAATATTGAATATTTATGAAAGCTCTTACAATTGTAAAGTTGTTTAAACAGTCATTGTTTGGGTAATTTCATGGTTTTAGAGTTTACGGCATGAAGCCCTTATGGCAACAACATTGTTAAATTGGATATTGCTTTACACACATACACACACACACAAAAAGGTTAGTAAGCGATTTTCTCACACTAAAATCATGTTAACCTTCATATTCTTTACATATATATGGTTATAACTTTGAAACAGTGAGTTTTTAATGTTTGCCAATTGGCCCTCCTTCACTTCCATTTTAAGTGGCTCACTGTGACCCAGATCTCATGCATTTTTTAAAGGAGTGTCAAGTCAAAATAATGTTTTATGGTAATCAACAATATGCAACAAATGCTGTTGATTAAGCTTAACATGTATTCAAAATACCTTTAACATCTTGTCATGATTTCAGTCTGTGATCTCCCCTGTTTTGTGACACTTGCTATGTTTTACTTTCATCATTTCACCTGCTGATTAGACTTTCACTACAAATTCATGTATTTAATTGGCAATCCTACCCTCTCCATGAACCCAGACTCCTGAGTCATATGAAGTGTTAATAAATTATAAAAAATAAAATAAATGAATGTACATAAATGCAAATGAAAAAATCTGTACCATGTTGTAATATAATTCTGCTGGATCTGTTCTGTTACCCCTGGGGGTGCAGACAGACAGGTTGCTCTACTCACACAGACCATGCTTGGCTGCATGTATGGACCGGGAAGGACAAGAACAGAACCATACATCCAAAAGATTGCTTCAGCTGTCAATAAAGTTATATACTTGCAGGAAGTGGTCCTAACTGAAACAACCATCTATTTAAACAGCTACTGTATTTCTTCAATAACCACCTTAAATAATGTCTCTCAAATAACATTAATTTGTAACAATTTATTCTGTTATTTACTCTAACAAAACTACATACAACACCAAACTGGTCACACACGTTCTTTGAAGAAGACCTCAAAATAATTTAAAATTGTCTTTAAATAGTAATACAATTATAATAATTGTGATAAGCCATGTTGGTGGAAATTTTGTACATTTTATTACAGGAAAAGAAGAGAAATTCTGAAACAATTTATGACAGTATTAACATGATAACGTCAATCATTTTACAAGTTACTGCATACAAACATTAATTAACATAACTGTGATTTTGCTGATTTATTACTAGGCATTATCATAGTAAAATAACTTTTACGTGAAATCATACTTGAAATCAAATTAAATGTCCTGTGAAATATCCAGATACAGAGATACTGCTCGTACAACAACACTTATTTGTTGTATTGAAGAGTAAGCTCTTGTATTAATATTATACTTTAACAGGATGCATGATTGAAAATGGAGCTGACTCTGAAAACAAAAAGGAGGTCGATAGATTACTATGTCTAGTGTTTTAGTATGAACCAGCAATAGCTGAATATCACAAACATAAAAGAGCTGGTGGTGGACTTTGAAGGGAAAAGGAGGATCTGAATCTGATTATTAGCCAGGCACAGGAGGCAACAGTACATCAGAGCAGATGACTCGGAAAGTGTGAAGAACATTTTGGTAAATTATGATTTTTTTCCCCTAAAATAATTGATTACTGTACTCATATCATAAGACATACTGTAATAATGTAATCTGTAGTACGTCAGTCTGTCCAGCAGCAGTGTTTTTCACGATAGAACATGCAAGTCTATTGAATGAACGCTCAGACGCCCGTGACGTTTTAGCGCAGTGTGTGGAGTTTTCAGACGGTCCCTTAAACACCATACGTGAATATCTAACGAATATCGAACTTGTAGCCAACTTTACCTCGCTAAATAGGCGGTGGTGACGCGCCGAGGGTCCATAACAGTGAGCTGACTTGAAGTTAGTCTTGCGAGGAATGTTGTTTCAGTGTATCAGCGCTACGACTGTGATTTGTCCATTGCGTCGGACGTTTTCTGAATTGTAGCTGCACGACAATGCAGAGATTTTTTACTGCAACTTCAGGCGGCGGACGGGCGCGAGGGCGCGGGCAGCGCAGTTATCCTGTGCGCAAGTGTCATTCTGCGTGAATAATCCGAAACAACTGCAGGGATGCCTCTGATCAGCCTGGACGACGATGATCAGAGATGGGTCCCCACGCATGTCAATGTGACCGTCCTTCGAGCTAGGGGTCTGCGGACGAAGGGCAAGCAAGGCAGCCGCTATGTTTACACTATCATCCAGGTCGGCAAGGAGAAGTACACCACCGGCCTGGTGGAGAAGGCAGAGGAGCCGCAGTGGAATGAGGAGTGCTCGTTTGAGCTGCTGCCCGGCATGCTGGAGGCGGGAGGGATGAGCGCCTACCCGCCCGGGAGCAGTAACCTGGTGCTCACCGTGATGCATCGGGTGCTCATCGGGCTGGACGTGTTTCTCGGTCAAACTATCGTTCCCCTGGACAAAGTTTTTCAGGATGGAATGTGTCCTAGAAATGAGTGAGTATTCAGAGCTAATAATAGGACCAATTAATAGGCCTCTAGGTCGAGGGCCTTATTAAGACTTTTCATTTATTTATTTATTTATTGCAAAAAGTACTATGGCAGTACCAGGATACTTTAATGGTATCATGGTAATACCAGTGTACTTTTATATATAGCACGGTATTGTATCATCATATTCATGAACCATGGGGAGTTTACATGGTTCTCCAAGGTATGCTACACGTCCAAATAAACAGCAATATTATAATACCTTTTAGTTTAGTTTAGCCTTTTTCCAACATTCCCTCTTGACAATGTAGTGAAAAAAGTGATTTGTTGAAAGTCCTAAAGATAAAACTAGCCCTATAGTTACTACTCTATTCAAGATCAATTAACTGATTATACTTGTTTTAAGGCATAAAAGCCTTATTGTTTTTCAGTTGATAGAGTGCTGGCATATTTGACACAAACTTGCCAAAACCCTGAGTGTGTGATTTTGGGTGAAATAATTTATGTGCTACAGCATAACAGAATTTAAATAGCTTTAATTACAGCTAAATGTCAAATGCATCTAGTAAACAAATGCATGGTGGCAATTTATGGAAATGCAAAACCAAGACAGTTTTGAATACCAGAGTAATGTGATATTGTTTTTAGTTTATGCACAACAGCAGCATACTTCGAGAGGCATGCCGTGTCTAGTCCTCATCTGTCTGCCTGTGTCATGCTGGCACAGAGTCATGCCTCCACAGAGGGCAGTACCAGTGTGTGTCCGAATGCTCACAGAGTCTGCACTGAACTGAAGCACAACAAACATTTTACTGCATGTTATGCAGACATAACCTTGGAGTCTTGAGTTTAGACACAAATCGTTTTTATTTAAAGGGATCTCTTGGTTAGAAGCTCCCACATCTAAGGTGGTTGAAATCGAACTATATATCTAGCAGTGTTTTCATTATGAAGAGTGAATCATTGGTCATGTGAGTGGAGAGAAGAGATGGGGGGTGGTGGGGCACTCTTGGCTGAAGCATTTATAAACAAGTAGGGAGGAAGTCAGTGAGGCATGCTGAGCAACAATAACATTGTTATTATCCTATATGGTACGTCTGACTTTATTCTCACGCCCACATTCAGTTCTGAAATGCAGTTTACAGTGTTAACTAACAAACAGAATGTATTTTAATAAACAAAGGAAGGGTTAGCAAGCACAAAACTCATAACCCAACACTGATTAGTATATTTGTTTGTTATCAGTGGTACTTTTTTAGTGCGCCAGAGCCGTCAAGGTGTTTCAAGAAAATCTATGAAAATAACTAGATTTTTGAGTGGTGCAAAATTCACCACCAGGATGTTCTATGTGGTTGCTAGGGCATTGCTGTGCAGTTGCTAAGGTCTTCTGAGTAATTGCTAGGGCTTTACTAGGTGGTTGCTAGTGTGTTGTGAGTGGTGCCTGGGTGGTTGCTTACTGGCCTAAGTCAAATGAGCCCACCCCTTAATATGATATTCTGGTCCCTGGAAATGGCCCCCTTCAGTGCAAATCTATGGGATTTTTTTCACCTCTTTTATCATCAGGCTGGTGGAAATTGTGAGTCTGTTCACTTAAAAGTGTAATAGCACAACCCCTCTCGATAAGGATGATTGGAGATATTCTTCATGTCTGTTGTACAAATGGTGCGGATGAGTTAGAGTTCAAATCCTTAATCCTTATGTATGAGCAGTAATAATAGTGATGCTTGCCGTAGTAAGCAAGCACGTCTAATAATTGATGATATTGAGGGACACACATTTTTTAAATTTCAATGAAAGTTTGCACTTTAATAAGTGCACTTTTATGTAGGCCTCATTGCTTAAAGTCACATGGAGGCACACATGGAGAAATCTCCATCTCTGCACACACTGCACTTTAAATGTCAATGTAGGCGTGTGGCTATTCTGCACATCTGGCTTTAATTGAGCTCAGAGCTTTTCTTCTCTCTCTCTCTCTCTCTCTTTCTCTCTCTCTCTCTCTCTCTCTCTCTCTCTCTCTCTCTCTCTCTCTCTCTCTCTCTCTCCCACACACACACACTGGGTCTCTCTCTCTTCTACTTTCCCAGTTCCAGGCGTTTGTCTTGGCTCTCTGCACATGTGCACACATGAGGTCCTCTGTGTGGTTACCGGAAATGGAGGAAATAGTTTCACCACTGATTGTTTCTGAGACAAAGGGATGGCACCATACAAAGGCAGTAACAGTCATTCATGAGACCCCCACTTGTGTTTGCACCTTAGTATAGGTCACTTTTCAAACCATTGAAATTCTTGGTTCAATATGATGCAAGAAATTGTAATTGTGAATCTCACGAAAACATGTCCAGGATCACCCCAAAATTAAAAGAGAAAGATAAAAACTATTATGTTTTGCATAAAGACAAGAAGGCTATATTTAGGACCATTAGGATTTTTCCATTGTCAGATTATATTCATAACAAAGCAGATACAAACAAACACAAACAAAGCACATACAGAAAATCATAAAAGTCGTTAATAAAAATAAATTAACATTTTTTATCTTTATTTAAAAAATAAAATTCTTAGGCTTCAAGTTTTATGGAAAATATATATTTTTTCTATAGTAAAAATAGTTCTTGACATGCTTTGTGAGATTTACCATCAATGCCGAAACATACTCAATGCAAGTACATGAACGTAGATATTTTGTGCATAGTGCATTCCAAATTGCATAAGACCGCAATTCATAACAACACAAGTACGTGTTGCATTCTCAACCAAAAGGAGTGCTGTAGCGGACAATAGTGTGGAAAAACATCAGTTGTGTTCGTTTCTACTTTGAGTTTTCTCTTTCAAGTCAACTACTGTCATGCCGGAGCAACAGTTTGAAGACAATAGTGCTTAGTAAGTAACGTCAAGTCAATATATTTATATCAAGTTGTCTGAATAATAACACATCCAGTTTAATGGCGCAAATAATTACTTTTGAATGTAACTCTATCGCCACCTTGAGTACGGAGGTTACCGCCACTGTAACGGAAAAACGCACGTTATGTATATTCATGGAAATGCATTGTCCAAGCGCTGGCATCTGCGTTCACGTACTTGACTAAAGCTTAAGCGCGGCACTAGCACACTTACATAATCGCAACAATAGTGATTGGACAAGCAGATTATTACACCCCAAACTTACACCATTGGTTAAGCCAAGGTGCTGTGTCGGGCTGGTCGGTACAGTAATCTCAAACAAGCAATGGTTTGAAAGTGCCACAGTGTTTACAATTTAGGAAGTCGGCTTTTGAATGATGAATGTTGTCTCTGCATATTAAGATGATATAGGAGAAAGTATTTTAACATTGAAAAAATAACATCTCTGCTATAAGGTATGTGGTTCTGCGTAAACGACAACATGATGTTAATTATAACATAAAAAATGACAAATCAACTAGCCATGGGAAAGATTGGACATAACATCCCGTATAAAATTGCTGTCTGTTTTTAAGGTGGCTCAAGTTGCATTCCAGGGTTGGTCGAAAAGAGAAGGTGCGGGGTGAGCTGCAGGTGACTGTCCTGTTCACACGTAACAACATGACCGCCAGTATGTACGATCTGACAGTAAAGGACAAGCCTCGTTCGGCTTTTGGGAAGCTGAAGGACCGCGTCACAGGGAGGAAGAGAGGGGATGTGGAATCCTCCTCCGCCATTTTACCTGGCCGCTATGCCGCCCTGTCGGGGTCTGTAGGTTCGCCCTTTGTGGGAGATGTAGGACCGGATGAACCGTGTGAGGAGGAGGGAGTTGATGAACACAGGAGCAAGGTGAAAGATTTCTTTCTGAAAGGAAAACTGCGTAAGAATTCAAACACACGATCCTGTTCGTCATTGGCGTCAGACAGTAGCATAGCGTCATCTGCCGGTGAGCCGTTTGTCCCGATAGAGCTGTCCAGAACTCCCATCTACAGCCCCAGAGTGATGGAGCCCTACCGCGTGGACAGTGAAGGAGCGATTAAAGGTCAGGCAACTATTGGAAGAGATGTCACTGAAAATATAAATAATCACTATATTTAGGAGTTCAGTATAGCGTAGTTCTGTTTAAATGTGCATTAAGGAAGATTTCAAATCTCCTTAAACTTCCAATGAAATTGTTTGAATAGTTCTGTTTTCTTTCCTGTGTTGATGTATTGCCTATTGAAACCAGAAATTTGGGTGGGACATATCGAAGGGCTGGTCTCTGTTTTTAAATAGCCAATAGGCTTTCATCACAGCCATGAACAGTGATTTGCTGCTTGCCAATTGGTTGCAGGTGGTATTAGTGGGAGGGATATTCTCATTCTAGAGCATTTGAGTGGACAGAAATCTGTATAGTGCAGGACAAGTCATTTGGTCCATTGATCTATTTTGTCCAGAAATACTGCACATTTTGAATCGCATATCTGCTCAAAGTGAATTTAGTCAACATTTAAGAGAACACTAGCATATGTAGATAGTTTAAAAGTTAATAGACATGAACTAAAAGCCACAAAACTTAAAGACATCTGCCTATACCTTTTCTCTCAAACAGTCTTTGCAGATCCTAAAGTGATGACCCACAAGCGTGCACACAGCGATGAAGCCAGCAAGATCACAGGTGTTCCTTGGCCTAGCACTGCTGTGGAAACTCTAAAAGGCCAGAGCATGGCACTTTCCAAATCCACCCTCTGCATCAACGGTAGCCATATCTACTCATCTGAGCCTGTTAGCCCCAAAAGTCCAGGCAACCTCCCAGCCAAGCGCTCCCTTCTGGAGAAATGTGCACCCCTCTCTCGCTCTCTCCAGAACCTCACCAGGCGTGGTGAGGACTTACAGAAGAGTGATGGGAGACGCTGGTCCATTGAAAAGGGCAAGAAGGAGGATGGGGTGGTAGATGAAGCTAGAAGCCAGACCCAAGGGGCTACCATGTCAGAGGGAAAGCCAGTGCAGGCCACGGGAACTCAGGCAGCATCTTCTGGGGTTATGGAAGTGGTGGATAAAGGAAAAAAGCTGAGGAAAACTCTTTTTTCTAGTGAAAGGAGCGACCCTCTCCCAGCCAAGCCGGAGCAGAGCCAGGTTTCTGCTTCGCTTGAGGGCAGACGGAGAGGATGGTTTGGCTCCGGTGACTCCCAGAACAAGCCAAGGTGAGTGAAGGCCAAGCAAGGTCACTGACGCTAGGTTTTATGTTACAGTACAAAAGAGAAAATAAAGCATATCTGACCTTGCTCATGTCTCTCACAAATAGCTGTTCACCATGATCTAGGGCTGCACGATTATGACAAAAATGATAATTGTTGATTTTTTCTTGATATTGTAATTGAGATTCATTTTGATTAATAGAATTTACATTAGAATACATATTTGGGTTGGATCAACTGCATTTCGTATTCTTTATTTTGGCTACACATCCAAAATACTGCAAGCTGAGAACTGTGTTCCTGAATGACTTTATCGCTGTTTTATGCATCAGTTAATTAAGACTACTTAAATGGTCAACTTTACATAGACCATCTCAGAAGAATAGAAAATAAAGCTGTTTCTCAAATTTGGAAAAAATCATACACAGAAGCGAGCAATGGACATGTCCCTGATTGGTTAAAATGATCAACCATTGCAAAAACACACGTTAAATAGAAAATTAAATAGAAAAGTTTGATGCAACATGAGTAGACTTACATGGACTTTAATTGTGGCAGCTGTAACTGTAATTTCGATTATTTATTCAATTAATTGTGCAGCCCTACCATGATCTATATGTGACTGTCAGGCATTGTTCCAAAAAGGAATAGGGCTGGGTAAAAAATAAAAAAACTGATTTTCTGATAAATCAGACCTAAACAGTAAAATGCACAAAAAATTCAAAACAAAAGTCCTGCCGTTGTCTAGTATGTCATTAATATTAATCAAACAACAATAAAAGAAAATGGGAAAAACACTCACTGCTCTTGCCTGGATAACTATTACAATCATACAGTGAAGAGTTGACCAGTAATTTAAGCAGTTTAATGTTGCATTTCATAAATTTTTTCCATGTTTGAATGTTTACTTGAATTATTGATTCTGCTATTAAAAACTTAAAGCTAAAGTTTTCTTAATTTGTATTTTTGTTCTTTGTTTTTATTAGTTCTATTGCTTGTAAATTATTTCTTTGTTCAAATTGTATTACCTGTCATGAATTGTCACTGGATAACTTAATACAATGTTATTTCAATGAAACAATTATTTTGTGCTTTGTTGTTGTATCAAAATTGGTATTGATAAGGTATTGATAACCACATTGCTTTGCATTGCATTGTATTGTCACATTGTTTCATATATTAGCAAAATGGACATTATTACTGAAATATACCCAAATTAATTGGAATCAAATTGAATCAAAATCATAATAGAAATGATAGCTTATGAATCAGAATAAAATCTAATATGGAAATCTGTATCAATACCCAGCCCTAGTTTTAAGGGAATGGCTTTAAATGTCAGCCAGCGTTTTGATCCTCAGAGAATATTCTTAGAACAAAGAGCTGATTTCAAATGCTGATGCAACAATTACTGCAGTAGCTTTTTCCATTTAATTCCTTTATATTGCTCTTGTTCTGCATATCATAGGTCAGTCATTTTTTTTTCTTTAGAGTGACTTGTTAATGTGTGCAGTTTTCATCCAAAAATTGTTTGTCAAGTTCCATGAGTTTGTTGATGCATCGAAAGTATCAGCTATTTTATACTGAATGTCCACTTATTAAATTGATTTATGTTATATAATGATTTCACATTTGAGTAATTTCATTATTGCGTTAAGCAGCATTTTTTTCAACACACCCAACCATTTTCTTAATTTACACCTGATTTATTTTTATCAAGGAAACTCATTGTGCTCTGTTAGCAGAGCATAATATTCTAGCTATACCACATCATTTATTTATTAACGCAGTTTGCAAGCTGGTCAAAACATGCCAGATACTTCTTATCTGGGTTACCCTAAGTGGCACCAGAGCAAAACATGAACAAACTTGAATCCAAACACTGTTTTTTTTTTTTTTTAGGTTTTTCTGTAATAGAGAAGAACTATCTCTCTCTCTACCTCAACCTATAGCTAGATGTTATGGCCCATTAAACACTATGACTAAGAAGACTACTTGTGCATTCCCTCCACAGGCTGGGAGTCTCTCCTAAGGTAGAGAGCAGCTCAGACACCCCCTCTCCCCACCTCCCTTGCTTGCCCAATCAGCCCCCAAGTTCTCTCCCCCTTGATTGCACTACCGCCTCTGTGTCTCCCCCAAGTGTTAATCACACCAACCCATTCACCCATCCATCTCCATCCCAAACACCCCTTTCCATATCTCCCTCCAATCCCTTTATCACACGACTACAGCAAAACCCGTTTTTTGAGGATCTTGTAGCTGAGGAAACGCTGAAGTCTCCCACTGCTGGTTATCATTACCCAACAATCCCTGTCGGACCTGGCCTCCCCAGCCCCCTCCGTAATGAACTGCAGAACAAAATGTCCGCAATAAAGCTAGAGAGACCCAGGAGTATGGCCAGGCAGAGGTCACTCCCCGCTATCATGCCCAAGACACCAGGCACACCCACCAACATCTCGAACACTCATCCAAACAACTCTCTGTGTGAGAGAGCTGGGGAATGGGATGATTTTGAGGCATTTGCCACCAGCCGGCTAAAATCGCCAGTGGGAACTCCAACTACACCGCCGTCAGCACCGTTTCTCTCACAGGTGCCAAACACAAACCAGATGGTATATGAAAGTCATAAACCAAACATTGGTTTGAGAGTTGATGAAGTTGATATGGCTGTTCCAAAACCGTGGGATCTCCCTCCTCTACCACCACGAAGATCCACGAGGACCCAAATTCCAGCCAGGGAGAGGTGCTCTAACAGCTGGTTGGATCGAGCCCAAGAGCTGGCTGTGCAGAAAGAGGCCTGCTTCCTCTCTCAGACGGACTTTGCCTCCATGCAGCATGTGAGAGAAGGTGACATGAAGATGAACTCTCTAATTTTATGTTCAGATAAAGAGCCTTTTACAAACTTGCAAAACATGACTTCAGTAGGATACAACAAGAAGTGTCCTTCAGTGGAAACAGAGTTGAAGAGTGGACTGGATGGATTGAAAGTTGGGGAAGAAAGAATTTTGCCAGAAAGAGGTTGTCCTAATTTGACCGGACCCATGTTTGATACGAACAACATACCTTACATTTCTCCGAATGGTTTTGGCGAGGACACACTTGGAAGTTCCTTCCATTCTGAATGTGAGTACACAGTACCTGAAACACTGTGCTTCCCTTCTGACTGGGAGACCACAGTGACCGAATCGCTTTGCAGTTCCCCTCAGACCCAACCAAAACATGATCTGGACTCTTCCTGTGAAATAGATCCAATGAAAAAGGCCTCTTCTGAGCAACAACACAAGACTAAAACTAGCAATGACATTGGCTTGTTTACCCTCTCCCCAAGAGATTCAAACAACAATACAAATTCTTTAGAATTTGCTTTCATTGATTCTGAAAGTTCAACATCGGAAATGCAACCACAATTTGAGATTAACAAAGACAATGTTAAAGCATTAAAACAGCATCAAAACAGTTTTTCAAATGTGGACTCTGGGAATGGTGCGACTCTACCCAGGTACTCACCAGGATTACCTGAGGGTTTAATGTGCAAAATGGCATCTGAGTTGGAGATGTTCTCACCAAAGAACACTTGTATCAGTTACACCAATAAAGATATCACATCTAATGTTTCTGACTCACCAGACCTTAAACATTTGGATTGCTCATCACCTTATGGGAGATCATATGAAGGACTGGGAGAACAGGAAGTTAACTCGTGTGAACACACAGAGCATTGCAACACCACTTCAAAGTTACACTGTGAGTCTTTTAACAAAGAGATCTCTGTGATCACACAAACATTTAGCAATGGCAACACTGTGACAAATCAAATCAAACCTGAGGCAGCAGAGGACAATGGCGTCTTACAAGCTACACATGATGGTGGGGACATCCTGTCCAGTATACAGACTAATGTTAATTCAGAAGAATCTGAGGACATTATCCTGACCTCAGAAGTTTGCTTCTCAAAGACACTTGAGATTGAGGAGTCTTCTTTGATTCAGGACAAACGAATCAACTTTGAGGACTTGCATGCTAGAGTAGCTCCAAGAAGTTCCAGAACCCCTTATAAAACTGGTGTGAGATCAGCTCGCATCAGACCACGCTCAACCACAAGTTCACCCAAAACGGTCTTAAGCGCTGACTTGCTCCCAGGATCTCCGAATCCTCAATTATCTTTAACATCGGACCTAATTTTTCATGATCTTTCCCTTTCACCCACTCCATTAGCTGGCACGAATGCCTGCCTCCACCCTGACCCTTCCCTTCCTATGAATACCCCAAAAGAGAGGCCCAGCATAGGTTCCACCTCCTCCACAGCCCAGCCCCAGGTTGATGCACGGCTCCCCCTCTCACCTGAGGAGACACAGCCAGCCAACATCCTCCTGCCCCATGAGGAGAGCAGGTGAGGCCTTACTGCGTACTCACTCCCTGTCCTCTCCTCTCAGGTGTGCTAGGACAGGCGCATATATGCTCTGAAATACAGTATGTTGCCCTAGAATAAATTTGCTCTCACAGCTTGCTATAAATTGGACAAATATTAGAGTGCATTTTTCCAGAACCATCTGTCTTTATACTTTTGATGTTTCCTCCTGGTTTGCTCATGCCGTGTTACATTTTGTTCTTTTGATTTTCATCTTTGTTTTGTTTTTCTTGCTTCTTTTTTGCCTTTATGCATCTCTTTTCTTAGATATACCACAACACATCTTTCTTTGTAGAGTTAAACAGACATAAGGAAATATTTTAGTTAGATTGCTGATTTGTATTGCATGTGTCCAGTTTTTGTGAGAAGTTTGATAGTGTGAAGTGGAGACTCTAGCATCATTATGAGTCAGACTGACCTGTTTGTTAGTACTTCTAGGAAAGAAAAATCCCTGATGAGATCTTTATAATATCTTAAGCGTTTGACCTAGACTGTAATGAGTCTCCTGCTTCAAATTATTCTCCTTAGAGAAAGACCTTATTAATCTCACACATTTACTCTAGAGTTTCAGAAGAGATCTCAAGACTGTCTTCAATTTGCCAAGATAACAAAGTCTGAAATCTAAAGATTTTGGTATGAACTTAAACATTTCTCATCAAAATCTTCCAAGTCCAATTTGTCTGAACTATTCTATCCACATGCTTAACACACTTACTGTTCCTCTGGGTAGTTTTCTCTGGCATTGTAAACATGGTTCTGCCACAGCTCCTATCAATGTATCAGAGAACATGATAAATATGGTTAAACATCTCAACAAACTCGAGACAAATTGCACATGATTCTGGATTAGATCTCTTTGGATGAGATTTTTGTTTGTTTTTACATTACTTTTAACCATAACGTCTTCCTCAACTATTTTCTGTTGCCTGCACTGTACTTCTAACTCATCAAGTTACCTCTGTTAACATGTTACAACAACTATATGCAGCAAACTCAAGGTTTAAAAAGTAGCTGAAAGTAAGTGATGCTCACACAGTACCAGTTAAATCATGAACTTGATGATGTGCATAGATCAGCATAAGTAATTTATCGGCTTTTTTCCTGCTTTACAGCCCTCACCTAGTGAAGCCCTTGACCAATACAACTGTACAGGGAGAGAAGAAACCAGAAAGCCGCTCTGTACTGGAGAAACTCAAGTCCACCATCAACCCAGGACGATCTGTGCCTCCGACGACTGCAGAGGATGAGAAAAATCAGGTACTAAAGGTTAAAAGGTGCTGTAAGCAATTTATTAATGCAATAGTATGCAGAAAATATCTCTACTACCTGACAGATATAACTGAAATCGATGTGCTGAGAAATCACACCTGTCTCTTTGACAGCCCTAGGGTCTGTAAAAAGCACAAAAAAAAAAAAAAAACACTGGGGGACACTGTTGTTTAGGCAATCAGAAGACGTTGAGGGCTCTTTGACAGTCAGTCATTTTTGTGCATTCGGGTTTGCTGATTTGTAAGGATTTTGAAGAAAGTGGACTATCTAATTCAGTAACTAAGACCACATCCATATGTTTTTGGTTGAAAACACATTGATTTTGCTGTGTTTACGACTCTCCTCCACATTGAAATGGCGTTTTCCTAGAAAGCACTGGTTTTCCATAACCACATACATTAGAAAATGTAAAACTGAATTTTCAAGAAAAAATGTGTTAGTGTTGACATGACCTGGTGAAATTTAGCAAAACAATAACATTGCTCGCAGCTGAGGTTCTCAGGGGGGAAACAATTCTAAATGCAACTATCTATATAACTGTGCATAGTTAGGATAGCAAAAAATAAATAGGCTAATCGTTTAAAAGGGAGGAGAAAATGCTTCACATATGTTTTGTTGTTGAAATCAAAGGTTGTGAGTCCAATCAAAGTCTTTGGCATTTTGCAGCAAATTCATCTGTCACTTGTTTGTATGGCTAATACTAATACAATATTTAGCCCACCATTTGTTCCATGTGTTAGGCTGGTAAATTACACTTCTGCTGTTGTATATGCATTTACATACATTTCAATTTTCCTATTTAGCCTATTTCATGTTTTATTTCGGGATATTTTTGTATTTTGTTACCTTTGTACTTTCAAACTATTTTTTGGTTTTATGCTGGGTCTCCACTTATGTACAGTAAAATCTGGGTCCTGAAGCAAACCCATTTGAGAACCACTGGCTGACAGCTCCTTTAAGGAAATAGAGCACATGCTGGACCCAGTTGCCTAAAAAACTGTTATCAGCAAAAACAGGCCAAGCAAATGTAGATGCTCACTGGAACAAGCATATTGATTAGAGAGGTTATTTAGGATCTCAACAAAATGAGTTCCCCCTGACAGGAGATTGTGCTTGCATGCAGATTAAGGGAATTTAAAGAAATGCACAAGTAGCTGTGTGTAACTGAAAATCATCTGAAACTACAGGTGTTTTGGGGCCATAGTCCTCTCCTAGTAATTCTCTGTTGTAATTAGTAATTTTAGTCTCATACTCTATATAACATGCCCCATTGCTGTCTTTCTTTGATTAGCATGTCTCTGTTTTCTGTGCAGTTGGCTCTTATGGAGGCCCGGGCTCAGTACCAGAACATGACCAACATGGAGCTGATAGCTCTGCTGCTGCAGCAGGAAATTGATGTTAAAAAGCAGCGTGCTGAATCTGAGGTGCAGGTGGCCTTGCTGGAGAAACGGGAGGCTGAACTGAAGAAGATGAAAGTTCAGGTCCGAGATCTGGAGGACTACATCGACAAGCTGCTGGTTCGCATCATGGAACAGACACCCACCCTGCTGCAGGTACGAGCCAGACCGAAATGACCAGGGTGACCCGTTCCATCAGAAGGCACCTCATACTGATATAGTATGAGGCCATTATAGCCATTTGTGATGCTCCATTAAATGCCAAAACTGCCAGACTCATGTAGACACGATAAAGCTTTGCATGCTTCTTATTGGATATCCAAGTCCACAATCATTTGTTAATTCTAGAAAAGGCAGTGGAAAGTACAAAATAAAATATGCAACTAGATTTCATGTAGATGTAAATATTCATGGATCTACACAAATATGTCTTCCTGTTCATAAATATCAAATTTCGTAAAAGGACATTTCTGGGATCTTCAATGGATTAGTGTACCAGAATGTCTCTAAAATTTCAAAAATCCATATATGCAAGCAAAAGGACTGCCTATAAAAATTGGAGGTAAAGTATTTGGAAAAAAATCATAAAATAAAGGCCAAAAATCTCAGATCTAATCTGTCAGTCATTTCTCCAATCTGATAGATTTCTCATACAGAATACATATCCATATCTCTTGCCATTATTGTTTAAAATGTATTGCATAAAGTAATATATCTGGTGTTAGAATTAATCTCAATGCTTAACACTGTTGAAATCCTGAAGATTTCAAAGATTTGAAAACATGAGTAATATTTAATACATAATATGTAAGACACCTTGTGTCAAAGTTGATGTAAAATATTGCTTTCGATAATATTCTTCTGTAATTGTAAATAAATATCTTAATTCTTGATAGCTTTCAAAAGCACCTTAATGCGCATTATGCAACCTTGTGCTTGAACTAGTCAGCTTTGCCACATTGAAATCACTGATATCAGTGCATGCTCACTTCCATCAAGCTCTCGCACAAAAGCAGAGATTGCCTCTAAGAACATGTTAGCTATGCAAAAACACAACTTGCTAGCTGTTAAGTTAATATATGCTACACAATTTTAGGAATGGCGCCTTTGCCCTGCTGCATACTTAGATCATTGCTGAAGTAGCAAATTTAGCGATATGCAAATGCCTAAGATTTTTAAACCACAAAAGCTTTTTTATTTAAGTTAAATAAAGATCTATTGTTTATGTTTTACTGAAATGTAACTACCTTGTGTTAGTGTGGCTTTATGGTTTTCTCTGTTCTGTTCATTCTGACAGTGTATTTTACCATTGTTTTTTAAAGTGTGATTGTAATTAATCTTTTTTTCTTTTTTTGGTTGAGATGTCCTTCCATTTATTCTGTGAGGTTCTGTCATACCAGAACATCAGTTTTGTGTGTCAAGGTTGGAAAGTACAGGGCTGCGGTTAAAATTGTTGACTTAGTGCATCAAAAGAGCCTGTGTGTGATGTATTTCACCCCAAAATGGACTCTGAATCAAAATTCCAAATTTGCTGTGTTTTAAAGCAAACAGTGAGTGTTCCACTGTGTTCCAGAAGAGAACCATGTAGCACCGTGATTCTAGATTATGTTGTTTATTCATTTTAATCACCATTTTGCAACATGCCTCTGTGAATTTATTCACATTTGTATTTTCTTATTCTGTTTTATTTATTGCTAAATATTTCAAGCAGGTTCATTTTCAAAGTTATTTGAAAATAAAGTTATAAAATAATGTGTTTGCGGTGAGTTATTTGATTTAAAGTTTTTTGATGAAAGAAGAGCTACACCTCAGTTATATCAACCAAAAATTGGTTAATAAGATTTGAGGTGTCCTCTACTGAATTGAGCCTGGACTGTACCAACAGTGAAGTGGCTGATACTGTGAACTCACATTCACCTCTTCACAGAGCAATGCCGCTTGGTGCTACTTTATGATTGCCACTGGATGGCACTGCAATACTTTTAAGATTATTCCTTGTATCTCTGAAGTGCGCTTTGTCCACTTTTATTTTATGTTACTTAAAAAATAAGTTTTTTTTTTTTATTATACATTTAATCTATATATTGATAATATATATAATGTGTAGATTCTATAATAATTTTTAATCTATAATAATATATTTCTGTTGCTCAACTGGTAGAGCCTGGCACTTGCAATGCCAAAATCATGGGTTGGATTCCCAGGGAACACACAAACTGATAAAACAAAAAGATTTAGGCATATACCTTGAATGCAATGGAAGTCACTTTGCATAAAAGTGTCTGCCAAATGCATGAATGTAAATATACAAAGTGATTTTGGCAATTTCATAAAAACCCCACTGGTAAAAGTTACAAAGTGAATTTAACATAATAAGTATTCCTACAGGTGAATTTAATCTTTGCATACAGAATATCCTACAAAAATAGCTCTGTATATTGTTTTAATAAAATATTAATGCTGTGGGAATCCACACTTAAACTGATAGATAGTGCCAGTACTTCTAATGTTTGGCTCAGTGTCAAATGGCAATAAAATGAAACAAAGCTTACCTGTTCTGACACTGAAAGGTCCACAGTAATGCAAATGTGATCTTTATTCATAGCACTCATTAGAATCCCTATAAGGGGGATAGTGCCGTAGCCTGTTAATATTAATATTTATTTAATGAGTTAATTATGCATTTAATTAATTCCCTATGCATTTAAAGATTTATTTAAATATTTTATTATTTATTTAATTATGCATTTAATTAATTCACTATGTATTTAATTATTTATTTAAACATATATTTATTACATCATTTAATTTTGAGTAATTTGGCCCTCCATAGTAGCCTAACTGTAAGGTTGAAACTGCTTCGCATTTCTCTTTGTAATTTACTCTTTCAAAAAATGTACCATAGTTTCTGCCAAAAAAACACTCAAATAAATATTTCTGTCTATTTTTAAGATTTACACATTTTAGTTGTAGGTATATGACAAATTTTCATTAAACTGAATTGAGTAGCTAATCTTTAAAGGTGCACTCAGTAACTTTTTGCTTGTGTCATCTTGGACTTCCAGTGACACCTAGTGGCACGGATGCAGCACCATTCAAACTCAATAGTTTTCAGTTACAGATGCCATTGTAGAAATTCACTATTCACAATCAGCCATGATTAATTTAATCCAAGAGTGAAAGTGTCCAATAACAAGATGGTTACTGAGATTGAGTAGTATACAGCTGGTCATGTGATTCTAAAATGGCAGCCCCCATGAGGGCGCCCCTGCCCCATGTAGAATAAAACAGCTTTTATAAGGTTACTGATATGACTAGAGTCCTCATCTCATGTGAGTGGTCAAGATTTTATTAATATATTTCAAAATTACATTTAAAATTTTTAATGGGGAAATAATTACTGAATTCAACTTTAAAGAATCTAGGCCACATTATTATGAATTAAGCATGATTTAAAGTATTTAATTAAACAAATACATTACATTTATGCTTAATTCATAATATTGTACATTATTTAAAATACTCAATTTAGTTTGATAAAAAAAAAAAGTCATACCTAACCGAAAAGCATAAATCTTTAAAACAGAGATTTTTTTTTTTTTTTGTATTTATTGTTACCAAAGTAAAAAACATGAATAATTAATAACTGAAGTTTGATTTCTTTTTTGTGACAGTGGTGTCTAATACCACATTATTGCCTTTACTTACCTTTTATACTAAAAATTACACTGTAAATATGCATTAACTGAAGTGAAAATGCTGTGAAATACAGCAGGTGAATGACGCGCTCCAGCTGGTTTGAGTTCAGTAGGGATTAAACTACAATTCCCATGATCCCCAGCGAGCTATTGCTTCACTAGTTTCGTACCCGAGTTGACTATTCTTCAAAATTCCGTCTCATGGACCTTTTTATAATTTAACATTACTCCTCCGCTGCTGAGATGGCGGAATCTGCGTCTTGTCCGGTGTTTCAGCTGGGAAAACCGCGCTATGACCAGGTAAAGAGTGCCGTGATGTTAAAGTGCATATCTTTGTCTGGGCATTTTTGATGGGCGTTGAAAAACAACAGATCTGTGCAGATATCTTTGCTTCAACACCATGCTGCGAAATTCACCCGTTTCTCGTGCTTTTCTCTTTGCATTGTGTGTCTTTTGTTCGGGGCTTCTTTGCAATATGTTGTGCGGATGCAGTTGTTTGCGATGCGCGAAACAGCGGCGATTTTTTTCAGAGGTAACACCGTTACATCAGAATATCCTAAAAACATGAGATGCACTGCAAGAGCACTTCTTTTAATATGCAAATGACGCAGGACATGAATAAACCAGGATTGTTTGAAAAGAGCCATGGGGAATACAAATTCATCACTTTTATTTCCATTAAGCGGGAGTGATTTCTCTGGACATGATCAAAGTTCATAATTGTTCACGAAAGCTTAGTGTTTTCTTTTCCTTCTTAAAAGCAAATATTGGTATAACTCCGTTATTTATCAGATAGGCCTACTCAAGTTTTACCATTTGAAATAGCGGCCACTTTCGCGTAACGAAAGCAAATAATTGTCTCATCAGTTGTTTAATCTGAGATGTCAAGCGCTCGTTTCGGTCAAATGAATGACCGTCTATTTAAATCCCGGTGCATCCATGGAAACGCCACGGTCATCCTAATTAACGCGCTCTGAAATCAGCACATGCGTGTCAGTCATCAGGATTTAAGGGGCAAGTTCGCTCTCGAAAGCCCTTTTGGCATTTAATCATCTACAGAATGTGAATTATTGATAGCTGTCATTTCACTATAGTTAAAACGGCACTTCTTCATATCAGCAATGTTTGTTCTAGAATCAGTTGTAATCAATCTATAAATAATCATATTACAAGTGAAAATGCTCGTTTTTGATATCTTCTGCACAATTACGTTCATGCTTGATACAAAAATGACGTCATTACTCGCGGAAATACCTTTTCTTGATATCAAAAATGTAATTACAACTTGTAAAAGTCGTAATTTGTGATATCTCCAACTGCATTTCCTCTAGTAGAAATTCACAATGATCTGTCATTCACTCCTGAGCAAAATGCAATTACAGATATCTATTATTTATTTCTTACTAATTGAAATTATTACTTACCAATTTCACAAATCAGCTATGTACTGTGCTTCTTACTAGTAAAACTTATAATTTTTTATATCAGAAATTACATTGATACTAGTGCAGATATCAATTTCTGATGTGAACAATTCAATTACAATTAGTAAAACTTTTGATATATTTTACATTTGGTTTTTACTAGTGGCTGTGTACATTTCCGATATCTCTGATAGACTTTTTTGTCTTTATTTTCTCTTCAATTTATTGATATCTGAAATCAATTTCCACATATGTGAAATATCAAATCTGACATGTTGAAATTAATTTATTTTTCATATAGTAGCAATTCAATTGTTGATATCAGGAATGCATATTTGTACTATAGTAATTATGTAATTATTGATATAAAAAATGATCATTTTTTACTAGTAAGAAGTACATAGCTGATATGTGAATTTGGAATTTCAATTAGTAAGAAATATAAGTAAGCAATAATATATCTGTAAATGCATTTTGAACAGAATTGAATGACAGATCATTGTGAAATTCTACTAGTGACAATGTAGTAACAGATATCAATAATTATGTTTCTTACTAGTTGAAATTCTATTCTTTAATATCAAGAATGGCTATTTCTTTAGTATTGACGGCAGTTTTATATAGAGGCCTGGATAGCTCAGCGAGTATTGATGCTGACTACCTCCCCTGGAGTCACGAGTTCGAATCTAGGGTGTGCTGAGTGACTCCAGCCAGGTCTCCTAAGCAACCAAATTGGCCTGGTTGCTAGGGAGGGTAGAGTCACATGGGGTAACCTCCTCATGGTCGCTGTAAAGTGGTTCTAGCTCTCGGTGGGGCGCGTGGTGAGTTGTGCGTGGATGCCGCAGAGAATAGCCTCCACACGCGCTATGTCTCCGCGGTAACGCGCTCAACAAGCCACATGATAAGATGCATGGATTGACGGTCTCAGACGTGGAGGCAACTGAGATTCGTCTTCCGCCACCCGGATTGAGGCGAGTCACTACACCACCACGAGGACTTAGGAATTGGGCATTCCAAATTGGAGAGAAAAGGGGAGAAAATCAACAACAAAAAAGTAATGATGCAAGTTTTGATATCAAGAATTAACATTTTCACAAGTTCAAACATAATTACTAAGCATCACTAGTAGTAATTCCATTGCTGATCTCAAGAATTAGCATTTTAACTAGTGAAAATTGCATTACAGATTTCTATAATTCATATCCTGCACAGGATTAAATGTCAAAAGGGCTTGCGATAACTTCGCACTGTTACCGCTATGCAATAATGAATACACTGCGGCTGAACTGAAGGTTGGGGGTAGAGGTCTGGACATAATAATTGTGTTCAGTAGAGGGCAGGGTAGTGGAGCATAAACTGCCTTCCTTTTGTTATTCTGCTTATCAAATCTGTTATCTATGTGTGTATACTATAGATTCATGGGTCTCAATACAGTTTTATGCAAACAAATCCTTCATCTGATTATCATACCATATGGCACTCAGTGAATAATTTGCTTTACACCGAGTCTACAGGGAAAACTACTTAGAGAGCATCAAACAAAAGAGCACTGCCCCACTGACAAGCCAGTCCAAGAAATACTGTTTTATTTCGCAATATATTCCGTCAGGTTTACAATGGGTCTACTACTCTTATTATTTATAGGGCACTCGCAGAATTTCTCTGCTGTAAATAGATTATATCAAAATCCAATTTGTTTTTATTTGTTGTTATGGAAAAATCCAGCTCAGGTGCATCTGAATAATGCAGATACTTGTCTTTTTTATTGCTGCTGTTTCTTGCTAAAATCAATGCAGCTGAAGGATATGGGTGTATGTTTTCCTCCAGCTCCATCTCTGCTAACTGTGCTACGAATTCTCTGGGGACAAGAAGCACATGCATAATTAACAAGTCTTCTCCAGCAGACATGCGCTCACATTGATGCAAGTGTCTGTAGCCCAAAAATAATGTTAGTAGCCAAGAGGAGTGAGATCAGCTGAATTTTTTTTGCACTCTTAGATATGTATTTTAAGATAAAAGGGATCTCAACTTCAAAGACCTGTGAGATGAGACACACAAGCCTTTTTTTTTTTTTTTTTTTTGCAGTATCTCTAGATAAATAATTGAGACAGTTGATTGATGTTTCCTTTTTCCACTGTGTTCTTTGCCAAATAAACCCTTGGCATGCCCCACCATTAGGCCTCTGAAACAGTTGGCTCTTAGACAACCACTTGCATTGCTGCCCAAAGAAGTGGGGTGCAGAGAGAGTGGGAATGTTGATGTAGGCAATCATCTTGCTGGTGCACTGTTGTGAAGCTTTGTACAGACTGTTTCTGCTGGAATTTAGTGCATGGTTGAGTTGTGCTGTCATTACAGCCCTTTAATATTTCAGTCAAACTAAAATTAGAACCCCTATTGATATTTGAAGACGCAAAGCAGAAAGTTTTAATCGTGTTTTGGTCTTTGTTGTCAACTGGTTATAATGTTTGCATCTCATCTTTATCTTCAGGCTGACAATGAAAGTTTGTGAAACTAATAAAAAGTTGTTCTCTCCCAGAGTGCATTTCTTGGCAGGTTCAGGCACTTCATTGACATCATTGATCCTTCAACTCTGTTTGTGACAAAGGTACAGAAATCTATTTTTATGAAGAATTAATATTAATTGTCAATTGATTAATATATGCTTCTCAGCTTGATAGTGGAAAATGTCAGGTTTTTAAGTCATATTTATATTGCATTTTTCTTTCTTTTTTTATAGAGTCGCTTAAAAGAATGTGTCAAACTCCTGGATGATTTCAAGCAAGGGAATCTTCCTCCAGGAGTAACAGATCACCAGGTGAAGTCTCTGGAAACATCAGAAGTTTAAGTAGATTTTATAAAGTGGTGTTATATAAAGGCTTGCATTCTGTGTTCTTCACCTCTGTTCAGCTCTGGGAGGCTCAGAAGGTGAAGCAGGTGAGAGTCTTTTGGTCATTGTTCACTGTCAGTTTTAAATTGTGGTTGAAGTTGAAGTGACTGACTCATCTCCTTTCAGGCCATCATTCATCCTGACACCGGTGAAAAAATCTTCATGCCTTTTCGCATGTCAGGTAAGAGTATAAGATATAAAAGCGTTTCTCCAGTGCCTTGCATTTCTTTTTTTCCAGTGTACAAGTTAGTTTTTAAGGGATAGTTCACTCAAAAATGAAAATTCCCTCATTATTTACTCACCCTCATGCCATCCCAGATGTGTGACTTACTTTCTCATGCAGAACACAAATAAAGGTTTTTAGAAGAATATTTCAGCTCTCTAGGTCCATACAATAAAAGTGAATGGTGAACAAAACTTTGATGCTCCAAAAAACACAAAGGCAGCATAAAAGGTGTTTAAATCCATGTCTTCAGAAGAGATATGATGGTTGTGGGTGAGAAACAGATCAATATTTACATTTTTTTTTTACTCTAAATCTCAATTTTCACTTCCACATTCCTCTTCTTTTGTTTTTTGGCGATTCGCATTTTTCGTGCATATCGCCACCTACTGGTCGGGTTTGGTCAAAGGTGGGGATTTATAGTTAAAAAAAGATCTATATTGATCTGTTTCTCACCCACATCTATCATATCGCTTCTGAAGACATGGATTTAACCACTTATATTACCTTTTTATGGATTACCTTTAATGCTGGCTTTATGTGCTTTTTGGGGATTCAAAGTTTTAGTCACCATTCACTTGCATTGTATGGACCTACAGAGCTGAAACCTTCTTCTAAAAATCTTCTTTTGTTTTCAGCAGAAGAAAGTAAGTCATACACATCTGGGATGGGCTGAGTAAATAATGAGGGAATTTTCCTTTTTGTGTGAACCTTTAATGAAATTATGAAGTTTAAATACTGTATATATGTAAAGACTGAGACTGAGGTTGAGAATATCAGTTGGACAGATTGTAAATGTTTAACAGTCACAGATGGTGCTGTGTTTGTGTCTGATAACTGTATGCTCAAGAGAAGTGTTGATTTATGCACGTGTGCAGCATTGCATATCATGGACACCATACTAACACACTGTTTAAAATGGAAACTTTATAAATATTCAAACAAAAACAAATGAACAGTAGACTGTCATAGAGGTTACATTTACTCTGCTGCATTCTAATGTGTTGTTGCTTTTTTCCTATTTTGTGTTTTTTGTGTTTCACAGGCTATGTGCCATTTGGAACACCAATCGTAAGTATTCTGTTTGTTTGTAAAATAACATCAAAGTGCAAATCAAAAGACCACACAGAGAGAGCACAAATGAGAGAGAGAAGCCTTGCCAATCATTATGCATATGCCAGTGCTGACACACACCAAACCCTCTAAGAGAGATGTTAAAATCTGTGTTGAATTTCTGTCGTGTGCAATAAACTTTTGTTTCTTTAGATAGGTGTAAATTATTAGCCAACACATTGATGGGAACCAAGTTCACAAGGTAAATTCTTATCAGAATGTATGATCCTTCACTGATTTTCTTGCAGGTTGTAGGTCTTCTCCTTCCAAACCAGACTTTGGCCTCCACTGTATTCTGGCAGGTATTTTCCTCCCATTATTTTAAGCAAGCATAAATGCAGCCAAGAGCACCACTGTAAACCAGCATGGCATCATCAGTATTTCAGTACTGAAATTATTTCAGTAATCAGATGGAAATGATTAATAAGTCAAAAGTAATTAGACTTAATTCATTTTATATATATATATATATATATATATATATATATTTTTTTTTTTTTTTTTTTACTGTAAAACAATTGAACACAGTAAAATCACACTGGCAAACATTCATGCAACTATACATTTTAACAGAAAAGTTGAACTGTGTTGTCTGGACAAGGGTATTTTTCACACATTTGAGGTTGGGGCAAGTTGTCGCATTTTTATTGGAGCAGGTTGCCACTGCCACTGCCACGTGATTTTAATAAAATAAAAAAAAGACATAAAATTAATAAATAAATAAAAATAATACATTATTAAATTAATAAAAAAGTAATAAATGAAAATATTTATTAATAACAATAAATGTCACCCAAAACAATGGTTTGATATTTTTGTATGTTACCTTTTAAATTTTTTGCTGTTTCATTAATTGTTTTAATTGCTTTTAATTATTTATTGTTTTATTGTTTGCATTTTGCTGAAAGCCTAAATACAGGTTCCATTGTGACAATGGTACCTGTTCCTGTAATATGACAACATGCCACTATTGGGCCATGTTGTCACAATAGGTATTTTTCCTGGGCAATAATGGTGAAACTGTTTGATATATTTTTTGTAGCCTTTCTGTAAACTTTAAGGTATGTCTACAAAACT
Source organism: Myxocyprinus asiaticus (assembly GCF_019703515.2). Taxonomy (NCBI): domain Eukaryota; kingdom Metazoa; phylum Chordata; class Actinopteri; order Cypriniformes; family Catostomidae; genus Myxocyprinus; species Myxocyprinus asiaticus. Next base: position 15,848,383 of record NC_059370.1, on the reverse strand, counting down.
AAACCGACACTAAGAAATACATTAAAAAGTGACAACTCGCCCGGTCTTCTTTATTCACTTTTTACCAGATGCTGACTTCACAAAAAAATTAGTGCAGTAGCTATTTGAAAAAAGGAATTTGTATTAACCAACCAACTAATCCAGAATTTCTCTCCAACAGTGGCTCAACCAGAGTCACAATGCTTGTGTGAACTACGCCAACCGTAATGCCACAAAGGTACGGTATGAAATGTTCTTTTAATTCAGGTCAGGCTTGTAAAGTTCAGCTACAGAGGTGCAGTTGCAGATGGTCGTTCAGTGGAGCGTTTCTTCGTCTCAGTTCCATTTCAGTGGTCATTATTGTGTCCTGAGGGCTGTCTGTCTGTTCTGCATCTGACTCTGTAGCTCACAGCTCCAGGGCAAGAGCCACTGTTTTTTGCATTGCATTGCATTGCAGAGTCTGTGATATGACTTCTGCTCTTGGATGTTGATCATTTCTTTTCAAATGTTATCTTTAGCCTACACCAACCTCAAAGTTTATTCAGGGATATCTGGGAGCTGTCTCCAGTGCTGTTTCAATTGCAGTAAGTGGATGATGTGCAAGATTTGTTTGAGCTTCACTTGGTGTTTGTTATTAATAGACTGAAATTGTCATGTAAATATTAAAGGAATAGCTCAAAAAGGAAAATCCCATCATCATTCACTCACCTTTATGTTGTTCCAAACCATATGTTTTTTCTTGAGTGGAACACAAAAGGAAATGTTAGGCAGAATGTTAGCCTCAGTCACCATTCACTTTCATTGCATTTTTTTTTTTCCATAGGCCTACATTGAAAGTGAAGTGAATGGTTTCATTTCACTTTTAAATGCCATTGATGTTCATTTATAAGATTCTGTCACTTTTGCTGTCTTCACTATTCGTGATAACACTCTTTCTGTGTTTAGGTGGGTCTGAATGTACTTATCCAGAAATCCAGCAAATTTAACCCCACCACCAGACTGTTAATACAAAGGTTCATCCCCTTCCCTGCTGTAGGTATGTCCTTAAACAGATACAGTATTTTGCTGACCTCAGCACAGAGGATTTCACCAAGGCGGTCCTCCAGTCTTCATTGTATGAAGCTCCCCCTGCTGTTAGTATATAGGCATGACTCATACAGTTTAATCTGGCACCACAAGTGCATTACAGATTCAACCTGGAGTTTTTGAAATAGCAGAAACATATCAAATAGAGATAATAGCATCCATGGTCATCTTAAATGTCTGTTTTTCTTCTCAGCAAGTGCGAACATCTGTAACGTGGCTCTGATGAGACACAATGAGCTGTCTGAGGGAATAGATGTGTTGGACAGCAACGGGAATGTGGTGGGATCTTCACGGATAGCTGCCAAACATGTGCGTGTGGTAGTTATACAGATGTGAATTGTTTTGGTGCTTTATTTTCAAATCAATTAATGTAATTTTAGTCAAGGCATTTAAAGGATTGTCCCGGGTTCAAAACAAGTTTTCCATAATCAGCAGCATTTGTGGCATAATGTTGAATACCACCAAAAAAACAACCAAAAAAATAGTCTCGTTCCTTGTTTATTTGAAAAAAAAGAAGAAGAAGCAAAAATTGCAGTTACATAAAGGCACTTACAATGGAGGTGAATGGGACCAGTCCATAAATATTATAATACACAGTGTTTTAAAAGTATAGCTACAAGGGGCCTGGGTAGCTCAGTGAGTATTGACGCTAACTACCACCCCTGGAGTCGTGAGTTTGAATCCAGGTTGTGCTGAGTGACTCCAGCCAGGTCTCCTAAGCAACCAAATTGGCCCGGTTGCTAGGGAGGGTAGAGTCACATGGGGTAACCTCCTCATGGTCGCGATTAGTGGTTCTCGGTCTCATTGGGGCACGTGGTAAGTTGTGCGTGGATCGTGGAAAGTAGCATGAGAGAATAGCATGAGTCTCCACATGCTGTGAGTCTCCGCAGTGTCATGCACAACGAGCCACGTGATAAGATGCACGGATTGACTGTCTCAGATATATAAAATCACTTACCTTATTTGTATAAAGTTATATCTAATATTACAACTTTATTCTCACGACGACATAACAACGGTAAACCCTGTTATCCTGTAAATGCCATAACATCCCTCATTTTATGACAATAAACATGTATATTGTTTACATCTTATGGCTATAATTTTCAAACAGTGTGTATTTGAACGTTTATGGTCTGGCCCCATTCACTTCCATTGTAAGTTTTATTTAAAAAATGAGCAAGGGGATGAAATGATTTTTGTGGTAATCAACATTACATTGAAAAAATATATAAATATATATAAGCCCATTTTTAAGATTTACACTTTTCAATTTCATGAAAAGATTTACACTTTTCAAATTGAATTGTGTAATTTTTAACTAAATTAAATTAATAAAAAAAATTACATTTTATTTTTCTAAAGATTATTTAACTTGTTGGAATTTTGTTATGAAATTAAAATGCTTAAATCTTTATTCTTATAATTCGTTTTTTACTTTATGCCAGTAAGGCTGTAAATTGAGCTTAACTTGTATTGAACCTGGAACATTTGTGTGAACGCCCCGTAATTCAGAATAACTCATTATTGTCCCAGATGTCAAAATACTGTATGTCACAATGTTTCACAAACTTTCAAGAAAATTCTTGTCATTTTTCTCGTTCTGCATTTTTCATCAGGCACTTATAGAGACGGCACTGACACGAGTGGCTCTACCGCTGCCAATCTTTGTCCTTCCACCAATCATAATGGCCTTCTTGGAAAAGTATGTTACATTTGCTTCAGCTGCCTTTAAATGCTCTGACAATGAAATGTCATTGCACATGACAATATATCCAAAGTTATTTTAGCTTCGGCTCAAACTCTTGCTATCTGCACCTTAGACCATGGTCAGGGTAGATGCCATATTTAATTTAATGTGAATGAAAACAAGGTTACGAGGGATAGCAGTAGTAGAGTAATAAAGTGTTTTGTCCACTGGACATATGTTGGAAAGACATATTTTCAGTGTTGTGTCAGCAGAACAATTGATATCAAGGTAAACATCCCATTGAATATCCAGTATGTCTCTCTCTCACAGCCTCATTTACTTTGAATTAAATTAAATATGGCATCTAGCCGACTAAGGTCCATTACTCTTTAACAGCTACAGAAATTCAATAATGAGAGTCTTCCTCTCCTCTCCCAGGCTTCCTCTGATGCAGGCCCATCGCAGGATGATGCTGCCTGTGCACAGTTTAGTGTGTCTGGCTATCTTTGGTCTGTCCTTGCCGCTGGCTATAAGCCTCTTCCCACAGATGTCAGAGGTACTGCAGCAATACCTGCCAGTACATCTGAGGAGATGGCTTTTATTCTCTCTCCAGCAAACACTTGCTGCAGCGGGTTTAATTTTGTCTGTCGACCTCTGTCATTAATCTTTGCGTGTGTTTGTGTGTGCGTGTATAGTACGTGTCATGAATTATAAATATTTTACCCGGGAATCGCTTGGTAATCATCTTTGCTCCTCACAGATCGAGGTATCTCACCTTGAGCCAGAAATTGCCATGGCAACAGATTGCAAGGTGCTGTCTTACAACAAGGGACTATGATGGAAGAGAGTGAGAAGCAGGGAGAGCGAAAGGGCGAAGAAGCAAAGGGGAAGTTCTCCTCAGTTTAATCTGCTGTCTAAGACTGCCAAGGTCATGTAGCACAAACAGTATTGAGGAGGGAAATACATTCTGAGCAATAGCAACCAGCTAACCCTTTCATAAACTGCTGCCATTTTGCAATTTTGGTAGAACTATTGATAAAGTAATAATTACAGTATTTAATATTGTACTGACAACAATGACAGGGAGGAAACAAGGCCAATACATGACTGTTAAATGATAATTAAAATTATAGTAAATAATGTTGAAAAGTACAGCTTTAAATTGTATTATTCTGTGGTTATTATATGGTCAGTGAATGCACTTTAATGAAAATGTAATCTTAATTAACCTGAAGTGTTTATTTGCATGACGTACTTAACATTTTCCGAACCACTGAAAGATTACTATTATTTTTTGTTTTTATGTGTACATGTACGAAGTTTAGGTCTTTTAAAACATGATTTTAAAACATAAGTATTAACATTTTAAAACTATTTATACTCCAAAATTAACATACAAATATATGTTTGAACATTTTACTATTTTTGAGGCTATGTGGTCTGTTTGAATATTGAAACTTTTATATCATTTGTTATTAACAATGAATTTAATAATGTAATTTTGATAAATGTTCTTTTTATTTGCTGTTTCCATGATTTTTGCCATATGAGTTTAATATATTTTATTTGCATTTAGTTGTAATACTTTTGTCAGAAGAAAAAAAATGCTAAAAGCTAAACATGATTAACACAGACATTATTTTGTATAACCTTTAATGAAAGGTGAAAACAGCTTACAAATAGGACATAATGGATACGAACAGCAGTACAAACACCAGCATCAACAATAATCACATTTTCAAACCAATAATAGACATATCTCTCTTAATTCCCTCCTGTTTCTCATTCAGAGGGTTCATAAGGGAGGAACAACCTTCTTAACCTTCCATCATGTTTTAACAGCTTCTCCCTGTCTCTGAGTTTCCATCACACACTTAAGCAGTGCTCAGTCCATTCAGAGTGGATTTTTTTTAACCAGGAGGCTGCATCAGCACAAACAGCTTCATGTAAAAAAAAAACCTTCATAGGATTAGAGAATGTCAGGCCTGAGTGATGTACCATTCATTACGCAAAAAGTCACGCTATTGCGTATGTGTTCACAGTATAAAAACAAGCATGGGTCTGACTTGAGCGTGTGCAACAGGCTAGTCTTTCCTTCCCATTTACTTAAAATTCACATTATGTGGTTAACATACAAAGTTAGTCAATATCTTGCAAAAGCAATGCATTTATAGCGCAAAACATATCATACTATATTTTGAGAATACTTTGACATTATCATATCATGTAAACTGTATTACTTCGAGAAGTCCAGTAGTGTTCGTTTTGCCAAATCATAAAACGGATGTGCGTGTAAGCTCAACAAGCTACATGACAAAACGTTTTCAGCAAGTGCATTTACAGTAACAAATGAGTAATACCCAGTCTGACTCCATTTACTAACTTGAGGTTATGCTTTGTTTAATGTGCATGAGAACTGTGAGGATTGTCGATTTGGCTTAAAGGTGCAGTAAGATTAAGAAACCCTTGTTATTAATGACACCTGTGGCCATTAAGTGAACTGCAGCCAGCTACCTGTTGCTCGTGCTCGCGCTCGTGCACACACTCCATAGGGACGCGAGAATCGGCCAAAACAATGACGTAACGTACAAAGAGACAACGTGATTCACCGACATCATGCTGACAGATTAGGTAGCATAATTAAAATTACACAGTTATGATTGTTTTACTACAAACTTTGAGACTGTATATTATATTTGACTCTCCAGTGCTGGAACAGGGCTAAAACAAAGTGTGGATATAGGTCTATGCGAGACTGTAGTGTGAATTAATCACTTTTCTTTGCATGATACATTGACTGCATTTATACGATAGCCTATGTCGGTGTTAGCTAGCTAGCCAGCTTTATCAATAGCTGTTAGCTAAATTTGGTGGATGATGACAATAGCTGTTTATAAAATAGACTGTACATTATAAATATGTTGACACAATTCAGTATTGATGTGATTCCATCACAACTGTCATTTTGATATATCGAGGCGCTGTTGTTTTATAATAATAGAATGTATATATTTTCTGTATAACCAAGTTAAGTTACACTAATGGATGGGTCTTTTTGCATTATCTTGAACACTGTCTAGCATTCATTTCATGTGTTATTGTAGTTTAGCTAAAATTACACAGATCAGTCCTCATGGCACTATATTTCACATGCTTTGCAGTTATGTAAGCTTGCCTGTCCAATAAGAAGAACACCAATTCAGGGTCGGTTTTGATCCCCAAAACCGAACGAAGGTCCCTCCAGGAATCAAATGCCCTGCCGATGTTCACTCTAGTTTTCGCTCGACCACGATCACATTCCCGCTTAGCCAGATGGGATTCAGTAAATAAATGGCTTTTGTTTGTTTTTTGGCTTACTTGGAGTTTGTGTAGGAGTCGGACGTTTGCTGGATGCCATCTCTAAGATAACATTACCTAGTGTTACAGTTTGTTGTTGCTGTTGAATAGCAGAAGAGAAGCTACTGTCTGAGGCAAGGCTCTCGGGAGCGCGCATAAACGTCACATCCTTTGGATTTTCCCGGCAAAACCGACCCACTCCCTTCACATGAAAATCAGTCTACAGGCTTTAATAGGCAACCTAAGAAGTCCGGGAAGGGCTCATTTTTTAAGTTGCTTTACAAGCCGTTCACACATTGGCAAAAAAAGGGCGAATTTTACATGAAAATTGTTACATAAGGCACCTTTAAATAAGAAGTTAATTCCCTTTTACACTGATCTTGAATTAGTCTCTCACTTTCTTCCTTCCTATAACAACATTATAATTGTGGATTATTTATATATATTTCTGAAATATCTCAAATACGTGTCTTTAAACTAAAAATGGATGGAAAGACACATCTTATTGGTGAAATTAAAAAAACAGGTGCATTGTGTGTCTTTTTCGTCATATTTATTTTCATTTTAAAGCAACATATTTTAAATTATATCCACTTTGTCAGCAATAGCGCATGAACGTGAATCCCGCGTTATCTGCCTTTGATCTCGTAGATGTCTGATCCAATAATAGACGTGAAAACTGTCCGACTCTCTTCCTCTGACTGCAGCCGTCTACTCTCGTCTACTTTCAAGGCGAGGCGTTTGATATCTCGAACAAGCCTAGTGTTTGAATGTTGCGTGGGAGTCTCGCGAGACTTTACCCAGTCCGACTGTTCCCTTTTCTAGAAACGACCACTTGCTCTGACTATTCGCGGTCACATGTGACGCACGCTCACGCGATCTGCACGTACTCCTCGACAGTACAGCAGTAATATATAATTGTATAGAATTCAATAATATTTGTGTGATATCATTTGCATATACAAAACTAAATTCAATCGGTAGTGGGTTTGAGGGAGTTGCCAAGACAAAAGATACTCCCAAACTAAACTGGGACATTCATCACATCAGTGAACATTAAACGTCACTCTGGTTGTTGTCAATAGAAATGTTTAACGTTATTTGACATTTATTATCAGACCAATACATAAATTCAACAGGTATTTCAGATTTTAAATGGTCAAATTGTACAAAAGGAAGGTTTGCAATTTATTTATACAAGTTATAATTATAATTTGTGTGTTTGTTCGCACTTTTGCCCAAAATACTAGATGGAAAGCTTTTTAAAACAATTAAGTCATATTTTAGAGTAATTTTACAATGACAGGATTGTTGATAATAAATAAATGTGGCATAAGTTTTTTTTTTTTTTTTTTTCATATAGTTCGATCACAGAATATAGAGATGCAAATGATCATCATGAAAAGTATATGTGATTTCTTTCTGAGAGAAAGTTGCGCTATTTAATGAATATTGCAGGTTCAATACAAGTTCAGCTCAGTCGGCAGCATTGTGGCATATTCATAAACAAACATCGAGGTTACATTGAGGCACTTACAATGGAAGTGAATGGGGCCAATTTTTAGAGGGTTTAAAAGCAGAAATGTGAAGCTTATAATTTTATTAAAGCACTTACATTAATTCTTCTGTTAAAACTTGTATAGTATTTGAGCAGTAAAGTTGTTTGAATCGTCGTTTTTACGGTCGTTCTTGGGTTTACGGCTTTATGTCGTCATGGCAACAAAATTGTACAGTTGTGCATAACCAGAGCCCTTCTATCAATGGGAGCCGTACACTGCCAAGGACACGAGGCCGTTCTGTTTGAATGGATGTCTATTGAGGAGATGCTTCAGTGTGCTGAATAAACTGCTTTTGTGGTGAAACAGCTCATCACTTAATGAATTGACCGCTTGTCCGCTAATCTTCAACACGTTTTACACTAAACAATCCTTTTTCAATTAACTATATTTTGGAATTTACTACGATACAATAGCTGTTTTAATAGAGAAGACAGGGACCATTTTGCGACAGGCAGGTGTCAGTTTACGGCTCTCCCCATTCATTTGTATGGTATCCGCAAACGGTGACTTACTGTCGTAACACGTTAGTGGACGTTACGCTCTCTGCAATAATAAGAACGCGGAAGTTGTGATTAAGTATAGAAGGTCTCTGGTATAACTTTACACAGAAAAGGTTAGTAAGTATTTGTATCTCACTAAAATCATGTTAAGACGCATATTGTTTACGTCTTGTGGCTATACTTTTGAAATCTGGAATATTAATGTTTATGGATTGGCCCCATTTACTTCCATCATATGTGCTTATACAGTAACTGCCATTTTACCTGTTTTTAAAGAAAAGGAGGGACAAGTCACGATTATTTTTGTGGCAACATTATGCCACAAATGCTGTCGATTGAACTGAACCAGTTTTCAACCTGGATTAGATGAAGTTTCTGTTTACAAACAAACGGGCTGGAGTCACTCAGCAATGCCCTGGATTCAAACTTGTGACTTCAGGGGTGGTAGTCAAAGTCTTTACTCGCTGAGCTACCCAGGCCCCCTTATATTTAATAAATATTAACCCTAACCATATAAATCTGGGGAGCATAGGACCCTGGGAACATAGGAATGACCCCCAACAGATTATTATTTATTGTATGTGGGTTAATAATTTAAGCAATAAAGACACATATTGCATTTCTAGTGGTAGTTTTTATATATCACATTTCTTAGGCTTTAGAAGTGTGTTAAACATGTGAGGATGTGTATTCATCAACCTGTTACATGTCCGACATGATCATACTGACTCATTGAACCAAGTTTAAACTTGTTTTGCTGATAATTCCCACATAATTTCTTCATTGTAAACCATAGATAAACCATTTATAATAACTATTAACATTAAAAGACATTATTACATTCTATAAAGCTTAAAAGATTATTAAAACTGCTGCACTGCCTATTTCCGCATTGAAATCTGCTGCTTGAAAGAACCCGGAAGCGCGGTTTCCTGCGGTGTGACGTCAGAGTCATTTCATCTATATTCCTGTAATAATCTACCGGTAGATGGCGACAGCGGCAAAACCAGATGTAACTCAGCAACCTCGAAGAAGAGTATCAAAGATTGATTTTCTTCAGCGTTCCAACAACATGTTCTTCATCAGAACTGCAACCATTTTAAAACTTTAAACTTAAACACGATGGACGAAAAGGTAAGAAAAATACCTGGCGCGTGTTATTTCATTGATGTGACGATGAGGTGACTTGCATGCTTCGATGGGCGTAGATCAATCCCCCTGGAAAGTTTTGACTAGCCATGACTAGCCACCTTTGCAGGCTCTCGTAAATTGTGTACATGTTTGCTTTGTATTACTTACCGTGAGGTTTTAAAATGGGTAACCTACTTAATTAATGAATTCTTGATAGCAGGGCTCACGACATTGGCTGTGTCTCAAAATTTAGTGTGCTGCCTGCATAATATTTATGCTAGACAGCTCTCAAAAATGCTGTCTAGCCCTGTGGCTCAATCAGCTCCCTATGTCATGAATCAGAATATAGTGAACACGAGTTTGGGCACTGATCCACTGAACATTGGGACACTTATAACTCAATCACCTGCAACACATTAACGAGCTCGCGCATTGTAGCGCAGCTGTTATTAATCAGCACTATCGCTGTATAAATGACACTAGCCGTGTCTCGTTTGGAAGGATGCGTCCTCCGGAGGTCGCATTTGTCGGCCGCATACGTCATCGAGGCTGTCTCGTTTCAGAAAAGCGAGTAGGACACTTCAAATGCAGCTTTCGAATGCGACCTGCTTTCATGGGAATTCGGAGGATGCATGAGGTGTATCCTTTGTGGGCACTCACAACCCACAATTCTTTGCTTCAACGGAAAGGTCTAAAATAAAAATTACGCCAATTTGCCCGTAAATACGATGTTCAAACACAAGGAATGTTAATTCCCAAGTTGAAGTACCTCAGTAGATGGGTGCAGAGTATATAATATGTATAGTTATATTAATATATAATTAAAATAAAGTATTAGACTAAAAGTATATTTGTAAAATCTATTTTCCAGAGGGACTTTGTTCCCTTCTCACACAAAGCGCTCGTGCTTGTTAAAGAGTGGCGTGTTGTCATAGCAACCATGTTACGTTCTGTTTCCGTTTGTCCTATGAAGGCCGTCTCGTTTAAACAAGACTTGTTTAAAGGAGGACACTCAGTATACTGCAGCCTTCGAAGGACGCGTCCTACCTAGCATGCAGCTTTCCAAACGAGACACAGCCAATCATTTTCGTTGAAGATATTCAAACGTACAGTGTAATTATAACAGATAAATGGCATAAAGACATAGAAATATATGTGTATTTTGAACCTTCTTTTAACAACTGAAATATTTAAAATATTGTTTAACTTTCATGGTAATTATGAATGAAATACATTACAAACAACATCTCTTTTTTTAGGGAAAATAATGCTTTTACTTCATAATTTTACACTTGTGCTCGTCTTCTAACCACTTGAGAGACTTCAGAAGAAACGACGACGTTTCCGGTAAGGGAACATGGTAAGCAACGATGCTCCCTGATTTTAACGGTGCATTGTGGGATTTTTTTAGGTAGCGAACGTTTCAGTGCACTGGAACGATTTTGCGATTGAGATAGCCCTCAAAATGGCAGACTCACTGATCAGTGCCCTTACTACTGAACTAAGGAACTGATTGAGATGCACCCTAGGTAGGCAGGACACTAGGTTTTAAGCATAACCAAATACTGAGCAGATACACTGATGCAGGGGCTGTAAATATGACTACTAGTGTTCATCATGTAGTGCTTTTGAATCTTAATCGCATAAAAATTGTTGTGATAGGCGTTAGATCCGACAGCAAGGGATGATGGCTCAGAGGCAGCAGAGGGCGCTTCATGCTTGGGTGCCACCGGAGGAGGATCCCGTTTGGATTTGCAGCTCCAGCAGGCCGTTCGGTTAAAGACGGAGGGCAACTCGTTCTACCGGGAGAAAAACATGCGCGCCGCTATTGGACGTTATCACCGCGCTTTGCTCATTCTCCGTGGCATGGACTCCGAAGTGAGCTCTGCTCTGCAAGGGTTTGGCGCTCAGGCACCTAAACTGAGTCCAGAGCAGGAGGACCTGCTGAGATCCACTCAAGTAGACTGCTATAACAATTTAGCAGGTTTGTAACCATCACAAAAAAAGTAATGTGATGGTATCAGATGGCACTACTTTTGCAATTTGATGCATAACAGGTAGAATTAAGAGAATACAATAGTACATGTATAAAAACATGTTACTACCATGGTACCATGTCCAAAAAACGTGATAGTATCATGGTACTTTTTTATGAATTTTGTGTCCACAAAAGCAGTGGTAGTTTGTAAGTGTGTGTCCATCTTTTTATTTATTATCATTTATAAGAGACAACTTTTCTGAACATTATAGTGTCCTGTGAGCTTTCTGTGATTTAATATAATCACACATGTAATGACTTTGCAAGAGTCCAGTTTAATCCGTTATAACCATGGACGGCTCACTGGCCAAGCAACAGCCAGTCACTTTATGATATTCTCATCTTTAATTCTTATATAGAGGGTTTATACAGTCTTAAAAACCAGGAAATATCATGGAATTTGACAGTTGTGATTTGGAGGCCTGGAAAGGTCATGGAATTAGTACTCTGCTCAAATATTTAATCTTCTAGATATTATGGTTTGTGAATGCTTTTGTAGAGTAAAACTTTAAGCTTCAATCTTGCTCTTAAGTATAGCAAGATAGCACACATACGTTTCCGAGAAGTCTGGTTGAGTTATTTTCATCTGGAAAGCATCACAATTTAATTAACATCTGTTAAACATCTTAAAAAAAAAAAAAAAAAAAAAAGGATCAGATTTACAAACAATCTAAATCATAAACATCTCAAAGACTGAATGTCTTATTGACATGCGAGAAATACTTATTAACATGTGTCTTATAGATGTATTGCAGAGGAGCAAATAATGTAAAAACAAAACAAAAAAGATGTAAACGCATGCATCAAATAGAGGTTTAGGTGATGTACGTGTGCTATCAGGGTATGTTTACATATTAATCCCATGGAATGCTACCTGACATACTGTACAAATGGAAATTAGATGCAGCAGTCTTTATAAAATGATTGTTGTGGTATCTTCCATTGAAAACCTCAAAGACTCAAATTGTGTCCTTACATGTACAACAGATCTGGAAAATGTTGTATTCTTTCTTCTCCTCTTTGCTTTGTTTCTGTGTTGTGCAGCATGTTTGCTCCAGCGAGAGGTGGTGGACTATGCTCGTGTGCTGGAGTACAGTCTGAAAGTGCTTAAGTGGAGGGCAGGTGACATTAAGGCCCTGTACAGAGCTGGAGTGGCTTCTTTAGAACTGGGTGATGCTCAGACTGCTCGACAGTACCTTATACAAGCCAGCAGAGGGACACCTAATGGTAAAAACCACACCATTCGTTCAGTAGTAGAATAGACATAATTCACAGCAGTCGTCTTTGATTTTTGATGGGAATGACAACGAGGCTATGAGGGACAGACGTACAGTCTCGTCAATGGGCTGGACTGCAGTTTAAATTGTTTTTGGATCATTCCGCGAAGAAAACACTGAAAAATATCTTTCTAAGAACATTTAGTAGACAAAAAAAAACTCAGATGTGATCGTGGAGCTTTATACATCTTTATAACATGCGTGCATTGAGAGATGGTAAGTCCATCCCTCACAGCTTCCTTTTCATTCTCGTTAAAAATCAAAGATGGCACTACTGTGACTAAGATCTATTGTCTAATTAATATGCTGCCAAGGAACATGGTACAGTCCTCACAAGGGATGCAGCATGTGTTGGATTTTGTTCCATTTACATAATGTGCAGTGTTTAGTTCTGTTGTGTGGAATAATCAATTTTTTTCAGAGTTGGTAGGAGCAAGTACCTGATATTGCAGCCTTCAGCTGAACTACTCAATTGTACGCATGATCTTCAAAGTCATGTTCAAAATTAAAATGCTTTGTTGATGGAGAAAAAATTAAGCATGTTTGTTTCATCCTGGATCCTATTCTCTGTTTCTCAGATGCCAATGTAAAGAAACAGCTGCTGCGAGTGGAGGAGAGACTCAGCAGAGACTATCAGAAAGAGAAGGCCCTCTACAAAGGCATGTTCAGTAAACAGAAACAAGGGGAAGAGCAGTTGGTAGAGGAGAAGACCCAGAAACCGGTCTAGATGGACTGATAGTATATATGACTTAGTAGGCACAGAAGTAAAAGTTTTATAAACTTAAAACGAGCTTCCATTTTACTGAAGGAAGTGGGCTCTTTGAAAGTTTTGCCTTGGGGTATGGAAAAATTTGCCACATACGGCATGTAGTGGGACTAAATGTCCCATGCCAGAACTGAATGTGCAGCTGAAATCTGGTGGAACATGGGAGCTTGAAAGAGAACTTTAATGCACTTAAAATGCATCTTAGTCCCTTGATTGGTATTGTATGACTAATCTGCTGTCAAGCTGTTTTGGTTTTGCATCCAGTTCCTTCCAGGTGTTTTTTTTACAGATTTTTTTCCATTGTACATCCTAATAAATATTTTTGAAAGAATTTATATGCATTTATGATTTGATTGGGGTTTAAAACTGAATGCTCAATCAAACTGTTGTTAGACTGAGTGGATTATGCTAATATGATTATGGAAATGCTGTGACAAGACATTTATTGAAAGTCTCTGAAAGCAGATGTTTGTGTGGTAACTAAGGTCCAATCATGTAATCCTATTGTACCATAAAACACTTCACTCAGCTCTGTATTCGCTTTAATAGTAGTAGTGTATGCACTCTTTTACAATAATCCAAGTAAATCAGTAAGGATTGTGTAAAATTGGAAATACCTTTATTGATATTTATCCATGTTTTAACACTAAAACAATCGTTTCAAATATTTTCTTTCATCATAAAGTCCTGAGCACAGAGTTAATACAACATATCTTTCTGTCTTTATTTGGTCAGCATATACTTTAACAGTGCTTTTAGAAGCATAATATGTTCATAGTTAAAACAACACCAGCACCACTACGACCATAAGAGTGCAGAGACAGCACGGAATAGCATGCAAAAGCACCTAAACGAGCAAAAATGAAACTTTGGACAAATCGTCAGCATGGATTCTCACATTCTGAAATGTTCTTAAGGCTAGGGTACTTCATGTTTCAATATGCCGTTCTTTCACGCACAGTCGAGTCCTCTGCTTTTCAAAGTATACTCTTTTGACTACGAGCCAAGACACGGGCTGTCCGCATGTCTAGAAAACACGGGTTGCACAATGACAGTCCGTGTGGACTGTTCTGATGATGAAACCTGTGTCACGTGTGCTGTGCGTGAGACGTACCAGCACATGGAAAACTGAAGTTTACGTTAGCCTTTATATTGTAAATACTAATCTTTCTTTTTTGATTTCAGATTTTTATTAAAACTGATGGACTTCATAGATCCAAAAACTTTCCTTCCAAGGTCTCGGAATGATCTGGAACGGGTGAGAGGAGCTGAAGGGGGTGGAGAGGGAGAGAGGGATGGGGAGGAAAGAGGGGAAAGTGAGTGACTGCTACCTTCCAGGCTCTGGGAGCGAGAGAGATGGAAGAGACTGGCAGTTGAAGAGTGGTGTTTCTCCATTCTCACAAGATTGTGACCACGTTCGGAGCCCCGTCTGGCACGGCTGATTTCAAAGGAGGAACGCCACTGATTGCTTTCCCGTTTCTGGGAATGTGACTCGAGAAATCCCTGAGACTCGCTTCGGAATAATGCTCGTCTGGACAATCTGAGGCTGGAACTCCGGCCATCCCAACTTGTACCTTTCTTTTTTGAGTTGTTTCCTCGCTGTTCCTGCCTACTGGATGATGTTTCTTTTAATGAGGTGTGCCTCCAACTGAATCCACCAGCCCTCTCATCTCTCTCGGCATCCTCTTCCTCTTTTCCCCAAAGGCGTGTTTCAAACCCCTTCCAAAACTTTCTACCCTTTTTAGGTGTCTGAGTGCTCATTTCATCTTCCCATCCAGTGTTGTAGTCCCTTCCTGAATAACTGCTCACTGCGGATGCTCGGATAAGCTCTCTAGAGGCATGTTTACCCTGGTAGAGCCTCTCTCCATCTCCACTCCTCCTCCAGCCTCTGTCTTGAGGCCTCCATCCAGCCCCAGCATTCTGCCTGAGGGAACCTCCTCGAGGTCGATTGGGGCCCTCAAGTGGGGAACTACATGGGTGAAAACGTGGAAGAGAGCATTGGGATGGGGAGTCACGGCGAAATACTGATAGCTGGGCAGGAGTGAATGGTGAATTGGAAAGTAGCCGAGGAGGTGAGTGGACTCTGGCATGGGAGGAACCAGGAGAGGAGGCGGGGTCTGACTGACTTTGTGGAAAGGGCAAAATGGGAGAGGTACGAGTAGGAGGAGGCACAGAATTGTCAGAATGAGGGCTACCTGACTGTGATGTCAGTGCCGAATGGCAATCTGAGTGGGAAACTTGTAGGCAGTGCAGCTGGGATATGTAATCCTGTCCTGTGCTTGTACTTCCTGTCCAGGAATTTGATGATGGTGTCAGAGTAGTTTGCTCTAATTCAAATGGATGATGAAATGAAGACTGTGACGAGTGCAGTGTAGGAAGGTTACTTGGAGAGGCCGATCCTACACCTCTTTCTCTTTCACTCCAAAAGCATTCTGCATCTAACTCTACCCCCTCCTCCATCAAACCAAGAACTACAGATCTTGGCAACCCAGATACACGAGAGATCTCGCAAACAACCGCTGAGTCCTCATTGAGTTTAGGAGGGCTATCTGATGCTTTGGATAGAGGACAACCTTCTGCCTCTTCTCTTGAGATGCCATTCCAGTCTAATGACTTTGAGAAGCCCATTGGGCTAAAGGTCTTTCCAGATATCTCTAGAGACCCACGATGGTTCACTGAGGAAGGGCAGGTCGAGATCCTTGATCTCCTACTCCAGTTTGGAGTGCTGGTGATGGTAGATGTAGAAGAGGAAGGGGAAGCAGTTGGAGTGACTATGCTGGCGGAGAGATGCCCACATGATCCCGACACCTCCCTTGTCACATTTTTAGCATCAAAACTCTTGTTCAGGTTTGGATTGAGGTTTAAATTCAGATTCAAGTGTAAGCTGATGTTAAAATCCTCTCCCGTTACAGAGGGCAAGTTTCCAAGGTTGATGGAATTGCGACTTGCCCGTTTACCAATACTGCTCAGGCTGACTCTTGCGGAATTGCCCAGTATAGACTTACATGGAGTCACACTACCTCCAGAGAGGCTGGAGGAGGAAGCACTTCTCGGGTGGACTCCCTCATAACCAGCACCTGCAATGGTCCTTTGGGGTCCACGACTGGCAGTTTCAGCTGCCACCCTGCTGTGATGCTGGTGGACTAATCTGTTGATGTATTGCTCCAGCTGAGTAAATGAAAGAGAGAGTGGGGGTTGGCCCTTCATGGGAGGTTGCTCAAGTGCTGGCTCCACAGGTTGCTCACTTTCTGGGCTCGGGGAGAGGCGAATGGGGGAAGATTCCTGGCAGGAGGTGAACAGGGGGCTCTGGAGGGCCACAGCATGGAGTGGACTAGGGTAAGGGTAAACCTCTTTTGTCTTCCGAGAGACAAGGTTTGAGCAGAATTTGGGGTCCAGCTGAAGCTGTGGACTGGAGTTGGAAAAAGGTAAAAGAGAGCTTGGATGTATCCCTCCCAGACTAGAACACAGGTCTGTCAGGAACATGAGACTACTGATCTCTAGATCCCCTGTTCATGAAGAATGAAGAATATATGTAATACAAAATATGTGCTGTGATTTATAATGATTCAAATGATTTCAAAGGATTCACTGTTTACCATACAATTAACTGTGTAACTACATTTATTAGAAGACAGTATAGAATAAAATAGACCAAACATGAATGATTACAAGGGTGAGCCTATGAAACCATGCCATGCAATATCGAAAGACAAAATAATAATAATAATGAGACTCTGCATTACAAATGAAGCCTATTTTAGAACCATTAAAATATATTAAGAAATACGACCCAGACATGTTCTAGACAGGTTTCATGAGATTCACCCAAGACTTTATAGCACACTAGACAGAAGTCATCATACCAGTAGAAAAGGGCCTTCTGTCTTGTTTCTCCACTGTCCCCTCAGGACAGTCTGCAATCTGCGATTCAGACTCCCTCCAATGAGTGGCACTGTGATCCAGTGAGCGAGGCCTACAACTTCCTTTCACTGACCCTCCAGGGGCTGCCTCACTGGATACTGAATAACTAGAGTCTGACAGAGAGCTCCCACTGACAGAGTAGAAACCTGTGGTCAAGAGAATGATAGATGAACATAAGAGTGTTGGGGCCAGCAATGTTTCAGGGATGACAGATTATATAAATGATGGGATTGCAATAAAAGGCCAAGGTTAATGTTTGCCAAAATGAAAGGAGAACTGCCAAAACACAGAAATTGCATGTCATGTTGAAGTTGAAAGTTCAACATTGAGCATTTGATTTACACAGAGCCCCAAGTGAACCAAGGTATGAGTCATAATCTTGTGGGAAACTATTTTAGGACTATTTTATGCAGGCTTGTTCCTCAGGCAAGGTTTAGATGGGAACTGCTTTTGATTTAGATATTTTGCATAGTTTCACTTAGACTGATCTCTACAAATCTCTACAAACTTTCCCAAACAGGTTCCAGGGTGTTGTGTAATTTTTTGTTACTTGTGCAAAGCTGCAGTGTGCAATTTGTTTAATGTTAAAATACAACCCCAACTCTATTCACCCTGTGCTATTTGGAAAGCACTACAAAAAAAAAAAAAAAAAAACATAGGACAATGGCAAACCAAAAAATGCCCGGATTACAAGTGCCTGGCTGTGTAAGCAGAGAGTGTGGGTGCTAGATTGGCCTGCCAGTAATCTGACCTGTCTCCAGTTCAGAATGTGTGACATATCATGAAGCACAAAATATGGCAATAAAGGCCCTGTACGATTTCATAGCTGAAGACATGCATAATGGATTAAAGAGGGAAAATTCCACATGGTAAGCTTAACAAACTTGTGTCTTCAGTGCCTAAACAATTACTACATGTTATTAGAAGAAATGGTGGTTACACAGTGGTAAACAATCTACTGTCCCAACTTTTTTTGTAGCATGTTGCAATCATCTGATTTGAAATGATTGCATATAAAAAAAAAATACTAAAAAAAATTCACAAGGTAAAATGTAAAATACTGTGTTGTAATGCTTTCAATATAACACAGTGTGAATAGAATTTACAAATCACTACTTTTTGTTCTTATTAGCATTTTTCATACTGTTGGACCATTGTTTTTTTAGAATTGCAGATTTCTTTGAAATTATTTGCATCCAAAGCCACAAATAATATATGTTTAAATATAAGGTATAATTGATGCATAATACAAGTTGTTTCAGACTGGTCATCCATGTATGCAGCTGAATAACATGCACTGCCAAAAATAACCAGCTGTGACTAAATTATATAATGCTCCAAATGCCAAATACTCAAAATAGAAACAATGTTGTTGAGCAATGATTAATCACACTCTCTGTGAATAAAGAGGGCTTTAGAGAACCCAGTTCAATTGTTAAAGTTTCAAGTAGATATAAAAAGGTATTCTATAGCGCTTTAAATGACAATTCTTTTTTTCTTTCTTTCTTTTTTTTTTTTTTTTTTTTTTTTGAATATCAGCACCTGAACTGGGTCTGGAGTCACAGTCTAGCAGTGTGGTGCCGGGGAGGTCTGGGGTGGGAGAGGACAGAAGATCAGATGGGATGTCCCAAGACAAAGTGGACCAGTGTGAGCTTATCCTCTCTCCTGTAGCGCTGATAAAAGGCAGATCCGGGTTTGCAGGGGTCAGACTCTGAAACAGATGGCAGAGCCATGTTACTACAAGTTAGGGTGAAAACACAAAGTCATACATCTGTGATGTTCATTTACAAAACAGAATACCTGCAAGGGAAAATATACTATTAGTCAGTGGCTTTATGATGTCCAAGTCTTAAATAATAGCTCAGACCGATTATAGAACATCAAGGGAACACTTTGGTTAAAGTTCACTTCTGCTCAGAATCTCTTATCTGTAACAAAAAGTGTTTACTGGGGTTAGCTGTTTGTGATCCCCCAACCTCCCCCTGTCCAAAGGAATCTCCCCTAACATCACTTCTAAAGTATCCCATCAAACAAATGACTATTGTGCATATCCCGTTAAGTCTGATCAACCTTCTGCCAGACTTTTAGACAGACAATGCAGGTGATGCATTGCTGAAATGAAAGAGTTGGGGGAGGGCCGTTAATAAGCAGAGAGTTGAGA
Source organism: Myxocyprinus asiaticus (assembly GCF_019703515.2). Taxonomy (NCBI): domain Eukaryota; kingdom Metazoa; phylum Chordata; class Actinopteri; order Cypriniformes; family Catostomidae; genus Myxocyprinus; species Myxocyprinus asiaticus. The sequence goes on along the minus strand of NC_059370.1, from coordinate 15,828,939 downwards.
AAGACAGATGATGAAACAAAGGAGAGAGGGTGAAAAGAAGGGGGGATAATGGGTATTGAAAGAGAGACTTTGACTAGGCTTATCTCTGCTCCAGCAGTTCAACCACAATTCCTTTCTTGCACTCTAAAAATATACATGGTATGGGAGCAAAAAGTGGGAGTAAAGAATATTAAAGGAATGTTCCAGGTTCAATACAAGTTTAGATTAATTGACCACATTTGTGACATAATGTTGATTACCACAGAAAATAATTTGGAATTGTCCCTTGTTTATTAAAAAAAGCAAAAATCGGGGAGTCATGTGACGCTACGCGAAGGTTGGTCACTTAAAGGCGAGCTCCGCTTAAACTTTGCTACAATTAACTTTTAAGAAATATTAACCGGCTGAGAACTGTAATAGTTTTGTTTGCTAACTGGAGGGCAGGATGGTGAAAAATTCAAAATCGTCAGACTGTGGGGACATTAAAAAGCACTTACATTCTCAAGACGTTCTCACGCGTCGACACCTCACAGGATCAAGATGGCAGAGGTCCAGTTGATGGTGGCAGTGAGCTTCATGATGTAGGTCGGGAGATCTCAAACATTTATGCAGCGCTGACGAAAATCTCGACTGACTTGGAGGGCCTCGCAGAAATACGTCGAACGATCACATCTATGGAGGCGAAAATTTCCACCCTGATCACAAGAATGGATGATGTTGAAAAACAGGTTGAGTTTCTGGAATCGGCCAAAAGAGAGCTACAGGCTAACCCGCCTGCTACGAAGGCTGATGTGGAACACGTGTAAGAAAAACTAGAGAATATGGAAAATCGGAGAAGGCGTAATAATGTTCGTTTCGTTGGAATCCCCAAGAGAAAGGAAGGTCAAGATATGACGTTTACTAGATCGACTCAAGCAAAGCGCAACGGACTCAAAGAGTGTAAAAAATTGCTTCACCAACAGAAGGTGGGTTTCGCACTGCTTTTTCCTGCTAAGCTGATATCTAATGCCAAGGGTGGTCGCAAGATTTTACATGCCCACAACAAGCTATGTCCTTCATTGAATCAATGGTGTGAGTGGGTAATTTTGCCTGCACTCAGTCACCAATATAGACTACACATCGTGCATTTTACTGATGCAGCCTGAGAGGGTATATTATTCTGTTGGCTGCCCACTGACTCTCGCTCTACTCTTTTTTTCTTTATTGACTTATTGTTGAGTTCATTTGTTCATTTTGTGGGTTCGATGTGATTATTTACTGAGGCTTATTTTATGGAATACATTTCTGTGCAATTTAATGGCATGGTTTATGTAAATAAAAACAAAAACAAAACAAAGAGAAAAAAAACACCGGACTTGAGCAATCCGGTAGCAATAGTGTTGCGGAAAATCTTGTGAGAATGCATGGACCGTCGGATTTCCAGGGGACGGATGTCAGTTTGGATTGTTGTGTGCAGGGCTGAAGCGCATTTTTTCTTTTTTTCTGTTCAGTGGTATGTTCAAGATTTGATTGTTACATCAATGTTGGAAAGTGGTCTATATAATTTTGCCTTGGGTACACAATCAATCTTTACATGTCAATATGTCCCACTTTAATATAGGTAAAATGTTTCTCTCCATGTGGAATGTTAATGGGCTGGGGCACCCTATAAAAAGGAAGGTAGGTTGTTTCTTTCCTTAAGCGTAAAAAAATATGATATAGTGTTTCTTCAAGAAATGCACATTTCTTCACAGGAAGCTGAAATACTTGGTAGGGCATGGGGTGAGCATGTGTTTTGCAGTGCTGGTTTGAGTAAGAGCAAGGGAGTCATAACATTGATAAGTAAGTATTTACAATTCAAATGTCTCAAAGAGATCAAAGATAATTTAGGAAGATTTATTATTGTTTTGGTTGAAATACAGGGGCAAAACCTTATTTTGGCTAATATTTATGCACCCAACGCTGATGATCAGAACTTGTTTTATAGATCTTGAGGAGAAGCTACAAGCAGCTGGGATCCTTCATGATATGGTTTTGGGCGGAGGCTTCAATCTCTTAATGGATCTAGTCTTTGATCATAGTGATGCAAAAGTGTGTAGACCCTTTAGAAGTAAATCTTGGTCTTACAGACATTTGGAGACTTCTGAATCCATCTGGGAGGGACTACATCTTTTTTTTCATCAGTTCATAAGATTTACTCTAGAACAGATTTTTCTAAATCACATATTCCATCTAACACTGACTGCTCAAGTGGGAACATTTTAGTTTCAGTTCATGCTTTGGTATGTTTAGAGATGTTGCCGCATATAGAGAAAAGAAAATCATATAGATGGTGCTTTAATACATCCCTACTTCAAGACCCTGAATTTCAACAAATAAGACAGAAGTAAATGTTTATGTAGAAACCAACTGGTCCTCTGTGTCCTCTGTGGGCATGGCATGGGAGGTGCTTAAGGTAGTTCTTAGGTGTGGATCAGACAATATGCCTCATTCATTAAAAAGATCAAAGAACAAGAATTCATAGAATTGGAAAAGAGTATTAAAAGTGTTGAAAAAGAGCTGAAGCGCTGAATGTCAAAATATAGGTACAATACTATTCTGTCACAAAAGGTTGAGTTTTGGTTATTCAGGGCAAGACAAGACATATTTTGAGTCGGGGGACAAAGCAGGGAATCTCTTGCCAGATTCATAAAACAGAGAGAGTTTTTTTCCCACCAATCCTTCAGTGATGTCTTCAGGAGGCAATATATTTAATTCTGCCACAGATATGAATAAAGCCTTTAAAGAATTCTATTTCAATATTTATAGCTCCACGTCTTTGTCTATTGATAAGGATATTAGCAACTTCATAGAGCAATTAGAACTTCCTAAATTGACGAATGATAAAAAACAAAAAAAACTCTCTTGACAACTGGTAAGGCACTCAACTGGTAAGGCACCAGGGCCAGATGATTTTGCCACAGAATTTTTTAGATCTTATGTCACAGAACTGGCTCCACTTATGTTGGAAGTTTACACAAAGTCATTAAAGAAAGGTGAACTACCACCAACCATGATGCAAGCAAAAGTTAAGGACCCAGATGAATGTAAAAGTTATCGTCCAATTTCCCTGATCCAGTTAAATGTAAAAATATTGTTTAAAATTCTTGCTAATCGATTAAGTAGAGTAATTACATCTATTATACATATATATCAAGTGGGGTTTATTCATGGTCGTAGTTATTCTGATAATATTAGATGTTTTATAATATTATGTGGTCAGTAGCGAATGATCAGACCCTGATCACTGCCATCTCACTTGACATTGAGAAGGTGTTTGATAGGGTAGAATGGGACTATCTTTTTAGATTTCGGAAATGTACGGGTTTGGGAACACTTGTATTGGGTGTATTAAGTTACTTTATAAACAACCGTTAGCAGCAGTGCAAACTAATGGATTCATTTCAGATTATTTTTCTCTTGGTAGGGGAACCTGGCAAGGCTGTCCTCTCTCCCCTTTATTGTTCTGTCTTGCCCTGGAACCATTAGCAGTCGCAATAAGAAAATAGGACGATTGTCCTGGTGTTGTAGCAAAGGAGGTGTGGTGTATAAACCTCTACTCTACACAGATGATATATTATTATTTGTCTCCGACCCTAGTAGATCTATGCCTAGCCTCCATCAAATTATTAATTCCTTTTCCAAATTTTCAGGATATAGGGTGAATTGGTCTAAATCGGAAGCTCTTTCAATGGCCCAAGCAAGGCATTAGTTATTTAGGCATTTTATTTCCAGCAAATCTGATAGATTTAGTTAGAGTTCATTTTGACCCATTAATGAAAAGGTTCTTGTGTGATGTGGATTTGGCTATGGCTGGGAAGGTCAATGTTATACAAATGAATTGTATCCCAAAATTCAATTATCTACTACAGTCTCTCCCCTTAGAAGTTCCTCTTTCTTATTCTAAACAATCTAATAGAATATCTAAGTCCTTTATTTGGAATGTTAAACAACCTCAGTTGTATTTCAATAAGTTACATAGACCAATTGACAAAGGAGATTTAGGCCTCCCCCCAAAAAATGTATTACTATGCTTTTAATCTTAGACACTTGGCCCATTGGTCTCTTCCACCTGAGAGAGCCCCTCCCTGGTACTACATTGAACAAGCAATCCTTGCCCCAATCTCGCCATTGCAAAGCATTTCTATCAGTATGGAAAAGGTTTCCCGTTTGTTCAATTTTGATATTTACCTAAATATTTCCTCAAGCATATGGCTGAACCCCAAATTGTGTATTAAAAAGTACCCCTTTTGCCAGAAAGAATGGATCGAGAGGGGTGTTGCTACACTTGGTGACCTTTATGAAAACGGAGCTTTGAGATCATTTGAAAATATAACACAGAAATTTGGGGTTTGTAGGTCTCAATTTTTCAGGTACTTTCAGTTGTGCCATTTACTTTTTACTATTTTTGGTGGCAGTACACAGCCCTCTAAAGCTGCAGACACCCACTGTATGGTACTCACAGCCTTTGGAAAGTGGCATGAAGCGTCAGTATATTATTCCTCGTTGATTCAGAGTCTTGGTGACGGGGCCTTAACAGCTCATAAGAGGTTATGGGAAAAATATTTGAACTTGGTATTGGAGGATGGGGAGTGGGAAAGAATTTTATAAAATGTTAAAACTATGTCTAGGGATGTAAGGGAACGCCTTATTCAGTTTAAGATTTTTCATTGTTTCTACTGTACTCCCTCTAGATTGTTTAGGCTTGGTTTAAAAGACACCTACCTGCTGGCGATGTCAGTTGGAGGATGGAGACATAGCCCATGCTCTGTGGTTCTGCGCTAAGATTCAAGAATTCTGGGCAAGAGCCCAGAATTTTTATCTGTTAGGTACTCAGTATTAGGTTTTAGATACCGAAATGTCATTTTCCCCCAGACTATGTATATTGGGTGATGGGGCAGTGACAAATATACTAAAACCTGGGTCCAAACTAGCGTAATGATCGGCAGACAAATAATCCTTAGAAGATGGAAGTCAATTGGCGCTCCCTCATTTCAAGGATGGTTCACCGAATTGGGCAGGGTGGCAACATTTGAAAGGATGTCATATAAACAGTTTGGCAGATTTGACGCATTTGGTAAGAAATGGGACCGGTATTTGTCCTTTCTGGAAGGCTCTCAGTAAGGACTATGTGGAGAGAAACAAAATTATGGATTGTGTTATTGTGGATTCTGTTCTTTGTGGAATTCTTTCTTTTCTCTTTATTTGTTGATTTTTATACCGTTATTTTCTCAACAAAAAAATATACATATAGTGTGCATTGTGTAATTTAGGCTTTGACCACAGGGTTGTTTGTTGAGGGACGGGGTGGTGTTGGGGGGGTGGAGGATGAAATAATGGGGGTTAAAGTTGATTCTATATATATATATATATATATATATATATATATATATATATATATATATAGTCTGTTCATTTATATATGAATTAATAAAAAGTGTTAAAGGGGTCATGAACTGCCTTTTTTTATTTTGTACTGTTCTCTGAGGTCCACTTATAATGTTATCAAGATTTTTACATAAAAAAACATCATAATTTAGAAGTCATAGTCTATTTTCTGACCTGTTTTGACCCCCCTCATCGTAACACACTGTTTGAATAGGCGTGGCGGATTGTAGACTCGGAAGTAAACGCCCACTGGTATGATTGGCTAACAGTTTTGCATATTTAAAAAACCTTTGCTTCTATGATTAGGTCCCAAAGTTCCAAAGGACAGCTGTGTGCCCACCGATGTGAACTTCTGCATGCATGTTTGACAGCCTACATCCTTCATAGATGGACGCTGCTGTGATTTAGGTTAAAAACGCATAAATACTGAGTACATATCAAATGATCTGTAATAACAGACAAAGCAATAGTGACCATGTAATAAAAACAGTTACTCACACTTGTGTGGTGCAACATTACTGTCGGATCCAAAATAGTCGGCACAGCATCGTCTTTTAGTTTCAATCTTTCTGAAAATCCTGTGTCAAATTGTGCCTTGTTTGTAAACAAATCCACGGTAAAATGAAGTGAACAAAGGACCAAGTTCTTACTGACGCGGTCTGGAACTTCATTAAAAATAAAGTTCATCCACTATTTCCTAAAGTTGGGATCCGAAGGTAGGCAATGCAAAGACTGTGTTTTTCCACAACTTGGCAATGCACAGCGTCTTGTTGTCTTCGGAGCCATCTTTATCATTTGGTTTCTGCGCAGACCTGCATTTGCCTTTCTCGTTATTTACCTACTACATGCGTGAATCGGTGGGCGGGGCTAAACAGGCAGTGATGTAGAAGCAGGCGTTGATCTTCTTCTTTGGAGGCGGTGTTTAGCCACACTATTACGTAATAAAGTGGCACATTCCACATTCTGTCGTTTTGGCAGATTGGCTTCAATATAAGCTGTTTTTAGACTAATGAGAAAGTTTTGAGTTCTGAAACTTACAGGATGTTTTTATAGTACAATGACCTCTTCTATATCAAAAGATCAAGGGAATTTTGATTTCTCAGTTCATGACCCCTTTAATAACAAAAAAAGCAAAAATCACAGTTACAGTGAGGCACTTGGTTGACTGATATGGTTTTGTTAATGGCTGATTTCGATATTCAGAGAGCAGGGTGGCCGATAGGCCGATACAATGCCAATTTATCACACAATTTAATATAGTAAATAACATACAGTGCTGTGAAAAATTATTTGCCCCCATCCTAATTTCTTCTGTTTTTTGTATAGCTCAAACTAGAGCCCGACCGATATGGGATTTTTGAGACCGATACCAATTCTATGGGGGAAAATTCACCGATTACAATATGGTGGCCGATATATAAAAATTCTGAGCTGGAATGAAAACAGACCTTTTCTATGTGGATTTTTCACCGATATGACTCTGCAAAGGTACTCAGAAGGGTGCTTTCTTTTTCATATTTGACATTATTATACACTGTCAACCAACTCTAGAAATGAACACTGAGAAAATAAAGAATAAATAAAAATACAATAAATAGCTTAAACATCAGTACTGTATGTTTAGTATGTCAATTGCTGACCATTTAAATAAAGAATAAATAAAAATACAATAAATAGCTAAAGAAACATCAGTACTGTTTAGTATCAGTCAAACGCTGACCATTAAAATAAAGAATAAATAAAATAAAATAAATAGCTAAATAAACATCAGTACTGTTTAGTATCAGTCAAATGCTGACCATTAAAATAAATAATAAATAAAAATAAAACAAATAGCTAAATAAACATCAGTACTGTTTAGTATCAGTCAAACGCTGACCATTAAAATAAAGAATAAATAAAATAAAATAAATAGCTAAATAAACATCAGTACTGTTTAGTATCAGTCAAATGCTGACCATTAAAATAAATAATAAATAAAAATAAAACAAATAGCTAAATAAACATCAGTACTGTTTAGTAGCAGTCAAATGCTAACTATATTAATACTGCCGAGTCAAGATAAACAGCGGCAGCGGTGTTACACCATATTCTGCTATACAAGTTCAGGGGAAACTTTTAACGGTGGAAAACCAGACTTTTAAATATTACATTTTATAAATGCTATGACTGGAATTGTTCGGTTGAAGGGGGAACCAAACTGTGAATCCTGAACAAAACAGTTCGGTGAATACATGTTTACACATTAGCTTCCACTCAGCTGACAACAATGAAAGTAGCTACGTGATTAGCTAGTTAGCTTTAAGCTCGTTGTCACAGAGAGTAAAAGATTGACGTTGTTCTTTTTTACATTCCAGCATTGTGTCTCACCAACTAAGTAATAACATATTGTGAAATCAACACTCAACAGACACAATCCACCAATGCACCATTGTCTGCTGAGCTGCAAAAAGATGCTCTGATGTTTACCTTTCAATCTGCTACATTACTGCACTGACAAATTATAGCTGGCTAACAGCAAACAGACATGGGTGACATGGTTGTCAGGGACAAGGTTAATCATGGTGGTTGTAGTGTGATTGTGTGGGGATGCTTTGCTGCTTCAGGGCCAGGGAGACTTACAATAATTGAGGCAAACATGAATTCTGCTCTCTACCAGAAAATCCTAAAGGAGAATGTCCGGTCATCAGTCTGTGAATTGAAGCTCAAGTGCAACTGGATTATGCAGCAAGATAATGATCCAAAGCATAGGAGTAAGTCCACCTCTGAATGGCTCAAAAAAAGCTAAATTAAAGTTTTGGAGTGGCCTAGTCAAAGTCCTGACCTGAACCCGATTAAGATGTTGTGGCAGGACCTTAAACGGCAGTTCATGCTTGAAAACTCTCCAATGTGGCTGAACTAAAATAGTTCTTCAAAGAAGAGTGGGCCAAAATTCCACCACAGCATTGTGAAAGACTGATCTCCAGTTATCAGAAGCATTTGTTTGCAGTTGTTGCTGCTGCTAAAGGTGGCACAACCAGCTATTACGTTTAAGGGGGCAGTTCATTTTTCACATGGGTGATATAGGTGTTGCTAATGTTTATTTCTTCAATAAAAAAAAAATATATGTTTGAAAACTGTATTTTGTGTTTACTCAGGTTACCTTTGTTTTATGTTATCTCGTTTGAAGATCTAAAACAATTTAGTATGAAAAATACACAAAAATAGAAGTAAAATACTTTTTCACATCATTGTAAATATAAAATTGCTAAAAAAAATTTTTAACTCTTATCTAGCACTATATTTACTAAATTTCACAAAATGTTTTAACTTTGTTTAGATGGTATAGCAGTTTCTTCTGATTTCTGTTTAGTCATCAAATTTTAAAGAGCACCTATTATGGTTTTTCAAACATTACCTTTCATGTAGTGTGTTATATAGCTGTTTGTGAATGTAAAAAGTCTGCAAAGTTTCAAAAATCAAAGTGCACGACAAATGGAGTTATTGACTCCCAAAAGAAAGAACCGATTCTGAACACCTGAAACGAGTCGCTAGTAATTCCAGACTTACTTCCTGTACTAACCTACGTAATTTGGTAACAAAAAACCCGCCTCTGGTCTGTATACGTGTACAGCCAGTGCACACTGTTAGCCTGTTAGTTGTTAGCCTCCACTAACCAGCTAACTCACGTTATTGTCAAACTACATATAAACTTACCACTGAGAAACATCCTGTTCTCGTCGTACTTGCAATGGTGGTTCGGATTGATCTTCCGATGTATCACTATCGGACTCGGGCTCAAATTGGTAAGGTAAAACAGAATTTTTTTCAGACAGAGCTGAAACTCGGATACGGTAGTGGGTGTTTCCTTTCCAACACGCGCTGTAAGCGGTAGACCAATCACAACAGACTGGAACATTTGACCAATCAGAGCAGAGTAGGCTCTCTGAAAGGAGTTTAGAATGAATCCTTTAGAACGGATCATTGAACGAGTCGTTTTTAACACTGGGGAAAAAAAGGTAATGTTGCAATTTAAATTATGAGCAAATTAAAGTGTTTTTGACCTTGGATGCATGTAAATCTATTATATGAGACCTTTAAAACAAAATTAGGCACGTTTAAAAACAATAATAGGTGCTCTTTAATAATTTATTTGCACATGACATTTTTTATATATATTAGGAAGAAGGAAATAACAGTACACACAGTAGTCCAGCAACCATGGATGGCATGTGCGCATTAACAATCGCATTTTCTCAAAAAATACAGAATCAAACCAATTGTACATACAGTGCATAGTGAATAAGACATATATTTATAACACACGTGAAGCGCTTTTACTTTGAAGTTGCATTCACACGCTCGTGTGGATCCAGCGTGAGCAGCAATCTCCTGATGGTTTAAACGGCCTGGATCACCTGCTTGGATTGTCATGGAGTCACCGTCATGATTTGTGAATCAGAGGAATTTTTTATCCTGATCCTGAAGTTTTGATTCTGGCTGATGGAATACGCACTTCAGAGGAAGATATTAGATGAGCACTCGACGGGAAGAAAACGCTGGATTTTCGTGAGTTTCGCGAATTACATCAGTTTAAATGAGATATCTGAATATTTGCAGACGGTATATAATAGAAGTTTTACTGATATTTGCCTTTTATCATTAGAAAAGATATGTAAAAGTTACAGGGAACTGCTGAGGAGAGGCTGATAGAGTACGTGCTTTAGAGGTAAATAAATGAATGTTCCACAGGATTTGCTCAAGTTTTGTGAGGTTTGTTTATTACATCTGTTTAAACGAGATATGCACATTTTTGCAGATGGTATATGATATAATTTGTTATTGATATTTGCCTTTTTATCATTAGACAAGGCAGTTAAAAGTTACAGGGAACTGTTGAGGAGAGAGAGGGAGAATGAAACAGGCGAGTACTTTAACATGAAGAGCTCAAACACGTCTGCCGCGGCTCTGATATGCGGACCGTTTGAATGACACTGTGTTTTACACCGGTCTATTATTGTGATAACACAATGGCACATAACAAGAAAACAAACCGTGACTGGAAGTGAATGGAGCCAGTCCATAAACATTAAAATAAACCCCGTTTTAAAAGCATAGCCACAAGACATAAACATTATACATGTTAACATGATTTTAGTGTGATGATAACTCTTCTACTTGATTTTGGTGTGATGAAATAATTTACCAAAATTACAGGGTTTACAAGCGTTACTTCATCATGACAACAAAGTTGATATATTATGTGTAATTTTGCACAGATAAGGTTAGTAAGTGATTTTTTCACACTAATATTATGTTAACATGTACAGTGTTTACGTCTTCTGGCTATACTTTTGAAACAGTGAGCTTATTTGCATGGACACCACCAAGCCGTTTATTGCGTTTATTGCCCCATGTACATGCGGCTCGGTCAATAAGCAGCTTTCTCCACAGCAACATAATTTCCCCATGATGTCATGCTTGTGTAAATAACAAACATGGTATCTGGTTAAGACTTCGCTATTTCATTCTTTGATTTTTCGCTTTCTTTTCAGATATTCCAGAGTTGCTGCTATGTTTGTTTCCTTAACTTTCAGCTCCTCTGTAGGTAGCGATTACGCTGCAATAATGGGGTTTCCCTCTTACATAAAACTCTGGGATTCCCCCAATGTACAACAGCATATATGCGAATGTGAGGGACAGTCGATATTTTACATTGATGTGTATAAATGGGTATATTTTATAGTATATGTGCTTTTCCCATTGTACTCCCAGAAAAGTTGAATTCTTTCCGCTGTGTTGATTTTTTGTTTGGCTCCATCCTATGACATTAATTATTCAGTCTGTTCACGCACACGCACTCTTCAAAAACATTTAAGAACGCCGCTAATGCATTTACATGACCACATAAGCCCCGTTGTTCAGGAGAAACCTGAGTGTGTTAAACTGCTTTCTCCTAATCCCTTGAATGGCGTAAGTAAATGCTGTTCTCGTTTACATGACTTTTCAGAACGCTGCTTTCTGCAAAAACCCTGGAATAAGGGTTTTCTTAAGTGCAAGTAAACATGGTCAGTATAACATTTATGGACTCGCCCCATTCAATACCAATGTAAGTAACTACTGTAACCACGTTTTATTGTTCTTTTTTTTATTTTTATAAAAAGTCAAAGTCAAAATCGTTTTTGTGTGTGTGTGTGAATCAAGAGTATGCCACAAATGCTGCTGATTGAGCTTGTAACTTAACCAGCAACCAGAACATGATAGTTCTGAATTCAAATGAAATGTATGAAAATTCTGAATTTGTTTACTCACCCTCCCTCAAATCTGTATGACATTCTTTCTTCTGTGGAACACAAAAGGAGAAGTTAGGCAGCATCTTATTTTCAGTCATCATTCCCTTTTAAATGTACAGAAAAAGGATGCAATGAAAGTGAATGGTGACTGAAGCTAACATTGTGCCTAACTTCTCCCTTTGTTTTTCACAGAGGAAAAAATGTCATAAAAGTTTAGAACAACATAAGGGAGAGTAAATGATGAAAGAATTTCCATTTTTGGGTAAACTATACCTTTAACATCCTACTCACTCTTTACTCAAGGTTTTGCTCCCATATATCTTTACAATCTGTTAAGAGATGAACTTTGAATTCTCATAGAGCGGAACAGATTGATAAGGAAGCCAGAAAAAGAGGGGAGTTTTGGAGAAATTAAAGAGCACGGGGGATGGGTTGTCAAGTGAGACGAACAGCATGAAGGAGGCATCTTTTCTGTGTTACTCCCCCCAACCACCACCAGCACCACTCCTGGATATAACTGCCTCCCCCACTTCACTTCAGAGAACTGTCAGGCCTCGCTTCTCTTTCTGCCCTCTCTCTCCTTCTCTTTCTCTTGGTTCCCTCTCTCCTTCTCCTCTCCTCGCCCACACATCCAATTTAGCAGCAATACTTTAACTCTCTCTTTTCTGGTGGAATATAAACTGATGCGCACACTTACATTTCTGTATGCACTGGACGAAAAACCACTTCACTCAAACTTGCTCAAAAAGACATACAATTTCCCTCCAATAGCCTCTCATCGGTTCATATGCATCCACAACATGCACACAAACATCTAGACAGAATCTATACTGCATGATCTCATTATACAGTTGCATTTTATTTCATTTCATGGAGAGGGGGCATGAAAAGGAGCATTTGCTCAATGAGGGAAACCTGCTACAGGTCTCACACAGCATGTACTGGCCATTTTCCAGCTACCGATCAATTCATGAAAGAACACTCAGGCACATGGAAATGGCATTATATAAGTGAGGTAAATGGGCATAAAATGATGAGGTGAACTTTCCATAGTCTGGTCATCAGCTCCACTGATAGAGCATCTACTAATTCCACCATATCAATGACACACAATATGGTTTAATGCCATATTATCATAATAACAAGGTGAATCTGTGGGAGGCAGTAGGAAGACAGCTTTTCAATCACTGAAGTGGCGCAATCAATCCTTTGATTCTTACAGACAGAGAAACCATTATCACATTGTAACAGTGTAATAAATCAATGTCAGTTAAATGAAATACAATGTACATATTAGCTAGACTCATGAAATCGGATACAGCATTATGCCATAACGTAGTAGTCCTAGTGAGGGGTTAATATATCCATAAGCTTGTACAAACATTGCTTGGCATGGCACTCCCCTGTTCTCCATCTTTCTATCCATCTCTCTCCATCCTATCTTTCCCTCTGTGGTAGCAAAGGAGAGGTGATATCAGTGATGCCGATAACAGAAACATTTCTCCATGTGGTGTTTATGCAAATGGAAGTTACGTAGGTGGGGAGGCAACAACATTGCCCTATGATGACTAATACTTTTGTGTCATGATACACATTACCATTTCTCATGGATACATTTTACTGGACTGAGTGGCTAAAAAAGGGTCTTTTCAAATTGTGAAAATGCTTTTCTATGCTATGAAAGAAAAGATTCTTAATCATATTACTTTGATTTGGAGATGCTAATAGTTGCTGATTTCTAGTGGGCAGGTGGCTGATGGAGATAATCACATTTTTGGCCAAATTTCAACCGATAATTTCAAGGATTTTAATATTATTGTGTGGGAAAGGTTGTTAGATAATTCATGTGTGTGATAGAAAGAGTTAGAGAGTCTAAATCTTTTGAGTTGGTTTTTAAATATAAATTAGAAATAATTACCGCAACTTACTTTTACTGCTGAAACGTGTACCAATACCTTAATAATTTAGACATAAAAGAACATTTTAATCATTATGACATGCAACCATTTGACATTAGGGAAAATTATGCATCGTGATTCTTTCTCCAATGATTCTGAATTGATTCTCAAAAATTCAGAATCGATTCTGAGTTGAATTTAAACTGCAGCAGTGCTTATGGGCACATACTAAAGCCAAGCACACACTACACAACTGATCACAGACTGTGTGTATCAACCACACCACCATCGTCCTCGACTGAAACTACGATCCCCAAATTCATTCACAAACTCAAGCACATAGCAACGGAAGAGTTTATTCGTGATAACACGTCAACAAACACTTGTTTATGCACTGATTTCCATAGAAAGGGAAAAATCTACTAAAAACAATGATGAAATGGTGGTTCGGGAGACGTGGGTGATGTTTTTATTTTCTAAGTATCTTTTGTCTCCTGCTTTCCAATGACTTTCTCTCCTCTTGCGCTCTCTATTTCTTTGGCTGTTGCTCATTGCCGGTCTCTTGTTTGTTGGGGACAGTGCGCATACGAGATGCTTGATTGATTTCTTAAGCAGCAACTCTGCTATTTGTGTCACTTTACTATCACCTGTGTTGTGGTAAGGAGAAGCTGACATCTGCACTCTCACAGAAGCAGATATCTCATGTTGCCATTCTGGACCAGCAACAGATAGTTGTGGTTATAGTTACAGGCTAGGGATCAATTCATTCTAAATTAATAATCTAATACTATTTAATACTGAGTGTGTACATTAATAAAAAATTTAAAAAAAATAGGAGGACAAGGTGCATCATAATGCATCTAGAATAGTTTTGTAATCGAATCGTAACACTTTGATTCGTAATCGAATCGTGACGTCAGTGAAGATTCACGCCTCTAATAGAAATATAGGCTAGTTTTTTAAAAAACGACATGGATTAATCTGAAAAACATGACAAACATGGTACAAATTTGGTTGATGTGTTTTGGTAATGAAATAAAATGTTAATTGTTAAACAAATTTGGTAAGGACTCCAAAATACAGATTTTTGGCCAGGGTTTGTGTGTTGCGGTAATGAGAAATTTACTGGACATGATCCAGAAAATGCTTTCAAAAATGTGGAAAAATTTTAGAATATGTCTTGATTATACTATTTATTTACAATGATTTCAACCTTTCATTTACATGTTCCAAAAGGAAAGAAAAAAATCTTTAACTTTATAGCAAACAAGACTTCTGCTTTTTTCAATATACAGTTAAAGCAATCGTTCACCCAAAAATTTAAATTCTTTCATCATTTACTCACCCTCATGACATTCTAAACCTGAATAACGTTCTTTCTTGTTTGGAACACAAAAAGAGATGTTATAGAATACCAGCCCTCATTCACCTTTAACTTTTATTGTTTGGAGAAAAAAAAAAAAGGCAATGAAAGAGAATGGTGACCGAGGCTAATATTCTAGCAATCATCTCCTTTTATGTTCCACAGAGGGGAAAAAAGTCAAAGGTTTAGAACCACATGAGGAAGAGTAAATGATAACAGAATTTTCATTTTGGGGGTGAACCATCCCTTTAAGTCCATTTCCTATGAAGAGAATGTATACCACAGGTCACTCAAGACTTCACCTGCACACTGTCCTTTATATAAAAATCACACATACACTTCTCTTCTTCTCCCATTACACCTGAACTGCACCTGTCATCCCGTGTCCTCCATACCTGGTCAACAGCACTACCACATGCCCACATCACCAAGAGAAAATCAGCACATTCTGTACAACATCTAGATGAGATCATTAGCATGTCTATTTTAATAACAGAGTTCCATGTAAGTCCACCAGGGCCCATTTATACCCAACTGGCTGTGTATTTTCCAATGGCGCAATCAACATGTATTGTGTGAATTGGCGTAGAATAAGTGCCTACTTAAAGGGAAAAGTGTGTGCAAGTCTGAAATGTAAACACAGCAGCGATCTGTACAGGTCATACAACCTGAGATCCATTGGCTGCCACAGTCACCACTATCTCCAGACGAACATTTGGCAGGTGGACCAGCACCCCGTGGGGGTTCCTGTTCGACGTCGAGATCAAAGTTAAATTTACTGAGGGAACATTATGTTCCTGTGGTATTTTCCCACGTCCCCACTGACCTGTTGCATGCGGGAGGTTGCGGCACCATCCTCGGCGGCGGCACTCTCCAGTCTTTCGTCCTGCTGAGCGGCCGCTTCTGCATTCCCGTCCAGTACCGCATCCACCATCTCCAGCTGTCGTCCTCTGAGAAGGTCCAGCTCCATTATGCCGGCCAGAGTGGCTTTCAGCCGCTCTCCAATGCGAACCCGCTCGCTCCCCGACCAAAGCGAATTCACACACCCGCGGCGCCCTGCCATTGTGCGTGTAAAATCGGGTTGTTCGCCGGTGAACGGGAGCACTTATTACTGTTTGCCTCTATGCGAAGCCAGAGCATCGACTGTCAATGCAGCACCGGCGCTGTGCGACATGGGCAGAACCGTATAACGAGAGCCGACGCTTAAAATTCAGAGCCCGTAACAATGTATCTCTCCAGCTCTAGAGAATGCAGTACTCAAGGGCTAACTTTTGCACGGAGACACATGTAACAAAGGCATACTTTCAAGGTCTTAAAACTCCGATTTTACTGGTGTGGATAAACCGATTATCCGTGAGCATTCCCCACCTAACCATTTAGAGAAGCTACAACCATCACGTCAGCTATCACTCCGTTAACGGTGATTCTATGGATTCAATCATATGCGACACCCTCGCGCTCAGCTCATTGCTGTAATGAAAAGAGTATGAAGAGGGCGGAGATAGAACGCGAAAGCTCGTTGCTGATTGGTCGATGAAGTTTTCGAACAGAATTGACTTGATTTTTTAAGACGAGGAATGTGAATCTAGTACTAGGCTGCTGCAAATGTTGACATTATTGCTTGTTATCGGCTGTTGCCTAATATTTTGGTTTGTTGACCAACTTCAGAGACTGAACGTTTATCGGATTACTTTGAAATCTAAACGCCTCGATGTAAATAAAGTAAAAAGAGATGAGATGACCCAGATTGTGATTTAAAATAAGTATGATATTACTTTAATGACGTGTAGTACCTTTTGTCCTTTTCCAAATGATCTAATGTCCGCTTGTTTTGGATGGTTTCAAGTAGCATTTTCTTGTGTCGGCTGCTTGGCAAGGAGAATAAACGGCAAAGACTGTTTGTGACCAGCAGGTGACACTCTCTACCTGTCCAACCTGTAGCTAAAGTGAGTAAAGTGAAAATTATTCATCTGTAATAAATCACCTGTGACATGAGAGTGGGACGAGAAAATAAAAAAATTATGTAGAAATTTCATGAACCTCGATTTGTTTTTGTGTTGATGTCAAACAATTTCACTATTAATAAATCTAAAATACGGTAATTTCTTGAACAATGCTTATATGGTTTTATCTATACAACTAATACAACTAAATCAAGCAAATTTAATTAGATCAATGTGGTGATATGTTAATCTAAAATTAACAAATTTAGCTCAGTTATAAAATATAATTATGTTGGTATAACCTACACTGTATTACAGTGTTTATATACACTCACTGAGTACTTTATTAGGAACACCTGTACACCTACATATTCATTCAATTATCTAATCAACCAGTCCTGTGGCAGCAGTGCAGTGCATAAAATCATCCAGATACGGGTCAGGAGCTTCAGTGAATGTTCACATCAACCATCAGAAAGGGGAAAAATGTGATCTCTGTGATTTCAACCATGGCATGATTGTTGGTTTCAGATGGGCTGGTTTGAGTATTTCTGTAACTGCTGATCTCCTTGGACTTTCATGCATAACAGTCTCTAGAGTTTACTCCGAATGATGCCAAAAACAAAAAACATCCAGTGAGCGGCAGTACTGTAGACGGAAGAAAGATTGTTTAAGAGAGAGGTAAACGGAGAATGGCCAGACTTGTTTGAGCTGACAGAAAGGCTACAGTAACTCAGATAACCACTCTGTATAATTGTAGTGAGCAGAATAGCATCTCAGAACGCACAACATGTTGAACTTTGAGGCGGATGCGCTACAACAGCAGTAGACCATGTCTGGCGCTTTGTTAGGACCATATTGTTCCTATTAAAGTGCTCGGTGAGTGAATATTCCCACTTATTCAATTTTTTTCAGTGCTCTATTAGTTGTATCTTCTATAATATGAAGTAGTCTTCAATTATGTATTTATGCTTAATAAATGTAGGGCCTACATACCTTTTAATCAACACCAAGTCTTCTTAATTATGAATCTCAAAAGACCAAATTTTTTAAAAGTTTGCCTTTATTTTAAATGTATTTTAGTAAATCTTTAACTCTTAAATGCATAGGCATTTTGCCAAACATTATTACACACCCGGCACTTGTATTTATCACAAATGGATCTACAAAATGCCCAAATAGTGTAACATTTTCGAAGTATTTTTAAGAAAATAAATAAATAAATAAATAAATAGAATAGGATATATTCTGTTATTTTAATTTTTTCTGGTGTTTTATTTTTTATATGCTACACAAGTTAAACATATGTATTTTATCTGGCACTTATTGAGTCTAAATAGATGTAAAACCTACCTGATTTCAGTAGGCTACACCCAAATGACAATAGTCATATCATACTGTTCATGTGTTACACTTGCTATAGTTTATTTCCATGTTGATTCTTCATCAAATAGCATATCAAATGTAAATCAAGTCAATCACTAAAACGACAGTCACCTTGAGTAAGAAACAGCATATATAATATGTATGAGTACACGTATATTGAATACTGATAATTCACCAACATTGAGCTGAAAATCTACATGATATAGTAGTCCTTTGTATAAATATAGTACTCATTTGTCTTGTAATAAACAAATAAATAAATCCTGTGATAGTAAACTTAACTGAATATGAAGTAATCATAAAATATGATTTATAGAAGTGGAAATATACTGTAAATTGCAAACTATTACATATCTCAGGTCACTAAAGACCCTATACACTTTTGTTAATGCTAATTTGATTTTTTTTTTTTTAAATGTGTCGATTCATAAGAGAAAGGCTTAGGAATACTAAAGAAGTGGGGGCATAACTCCAAAAAATGGTTGAGGTAAAGGAGGAATTAGGTCTCTGGTCAGTTAAGGCCCAAGGTAAGTATTTAAGGGTTTCCACTGAAAAGAGCTAAATACATTCTAAAGGTTATGGATATTCCTGTTCATTCTTTCTTTTAATTTGCCATCACTCTGCCCTGAATTAAACAACATTAACTTGAGTATTCATACAACATCGAAGTTGAGACCGCTTATTTTCATGTGAAACCTTTTTTTGGCCATTTTTCATCAGCCATTTACTTTCTTTAGATTATTAATGACGCATCTTGAAACATGAAGTTAATGAAATTAATGATGTTTTCGTAACCTCTGAAAGAGTGTTTTGAAACTTTCCCTGTTTTAATTGAACCCCGTGACATGTCACACCCTATTGTTATCTTGGCCTTGCTATTGTTTCATTTTTGTCACATTTCATAATGTATCTTCCTGACCTCATTGGGAATGGGGGTATGGTGAGATTGAGCCTTCGGGTAAGTGAAAATTATTTTGTTCCAAACTCTGAGGCTCTTGGATTCTGTTCGACCGTAATGCATTATGTCTTTAACATAATACTAAGCCTTATTGTGTTTGGGGCTCTGTCATCTATCACAAACACATGATAATTAGGTCATACAGTATATGGACAAACAAAAACAATTTAATATTACATAACATTGGGCAAAATATTGAATTTTATTATGTAGATTTTCTAGATATGAACATACAAGATCAAATAATAAAGAGACATGTATTTTAGACCCTGCTGAAACAAAAATAAAAACAGTCTTGTCCAGTCTGGTCAGTTGGCTGGTTTGGGATTTTGGGCACTTTTTAGCTGCAGGCTGGGAGACCAGCTTAAACAAGCTAAGACCAGCCAAACCTCTTAAGCTGTTTTTGGCCGGGTTTTTTTTTATTTTTATGAATAGAGATATTCTATAAATAAATGATTTCCTTTTTTAACTAAAATTCTGTGCTGTTGTAAATCCTTTAATACAACATGCTGAACATGCACTCAAAAAAATAATTTTAAGATATACACATTTCAATTTCATAACAATTCCATCAAATTGAATTTTAGGAAATTAATTAAAGGAAATTTAAATGTGTAAATCTTAAAAATAGGTTTATTTGTATCACAGCACTCTGTGGTTAAACTGTCTACTTGAAATGAAACACATGCTTGTCCTGGTAGCCTACTCGAGTGCAATGAACTCTAAAGCAGTTCCTCACGTCTTTCACGTCTGTTGTTTGTGTGTTATTACACAAACCGTTACACAAACTGATGCCGTGAGTCGTAAACCAATTAAGCTGTCATAGCACCCACATTAGAAAACTAACGGAGGTGGACTTCAAATAACTGGTGCTTGTGAATGCATGGCTCGTTTACGGTGACTGGCTATTATTGATCCAAGGCCCTTCACTGCTCTGTTTTGAAGGCTTATCTAACAGTTAATATCCGAATTTGGCCGGTTGAGACTGCTTCAAGACCAGCACCTAATATTGTCGCAGGGCCTTTAATTACGCTTGCATCTTTTCACATATCCTTCAGACTGTCCTCCCCCTCCACACACACCTCAGACTCGTATAAATGCTGTGTCCCTCCAGCAGCAGAGAGGCATTTCAGACCACTCGTACGTCCTACTATACCATCGTACACATCTCCAGCCTCAAGCCAGAATGCCTCCCTACGAGAGATCCATGGAAATTATGCCTTTCAAACAAAGAAAGTGCCTGGGTAAGTAATAACTTCAACATTCTATTTACTTTGCTATTGTATATTACAACCCCAATTTCCGAAAAAGTTGGGACAATATGAAAAATGCTAATAAAAACAAAAAGGAGTGATTTGTAAATTATATTCACCCTTTGCTATACTGAAAGCACTACAACTAAACATTATTTGTTTTACCTTGTGAATTTCATCTTTTTTTTGAAAATGTACAGTCATTTCAAATCAGATGATTGCAACACACTCCAAAAAAGTTGAGACAGTTGAGTGTTTACCACTGTGAAACATCACAATTTGTTCTAATAACACTTATTAAGCATTTAGGCATTGAAGACAAGTTTAAGTTTAGAAAGTGGAATTTTCCCCCATTCATCCATTATGTAGGTCTTTTGCTGCACAGTTGTACGGTCTCTTCGTTGCCATATGGTGTGCTTCATAATGTGCCACACATTCTCAATTGGAGATGGTAAGAACTGCAGGCAGGCTAATCTAGCACCCACACTCTGCTTACACAGCCAGTATGTGGTTTGAAGTTGTCTTGCTGAAAATTCCAGGATGTCCCTGGAAAAGACAGTGCTGGATAGCAGTATATGCTGATCTAAAATTTTTACATATCCATCTGCATTCATGGTGTTCTCACAGATGTGCGAGTTACCCATGCCATGGGCACTGACACACCACTGGCCCATACAGATAATGGCTTTTGGACCTGATGCTTTGGATGGTCTTTTTCCTCTTTGGTCCGGAGAACATGATGGCTGTGTTTTTCAGAAACTATTTTCCACTGTTCATCTTTCCATCTAAGATAAGACTGAGACCAGAGAAGTCGGCAGCGCTTCTGGACAGTGTTGATGTACGGCTTCTGCTTTGCATAGTAAAGTCTTAACTTGCATCTGTCGATGCAGCAGTGAATGGTGTTGACTAACAAAGGTTTACTAAAGTAATCCCAAGCCCATGTTCATGATATCTATTACAGATGAATGATGTTTTTAAGACCGTGATGTCTGAGGGATCAGGGATCATGCGCATTCAGAAGTGGTTTTTGTCTTGCCCTTTACGCACCGAGATTTGACCAGCTTCCTTGAATCTTTTAACTATATTGTGCACTGTAGAGGGTGAAATGCCCAAAATCCTTCCAAACAGTCTTTGGGGAACATTGTTCTCAAAGTGCTGGATTATTTGCTGAAGCATCTGTTGGCAAACTGACAAGTCCCTATATACTATGACACGATTGCCTCACCTGTTATCATCTCCTGTTTCACATTGCCTTGTTGTTTTAACTCGTCAAATTGTTATTAGTCTTAAATTGCATAAAAAAATGCATAAAAAAAACATTTAAAAAAAAATAAATAAATAAATAAATAAATAAAAAAAGATAAGGTAAAACATCATATATAGTTGTAGTGTTTTCAATTTAGCAAAGGGTGAATGTAATTTACAATCACTCCTTTTTGTTTTTATTAGCATTTTTCATACTGTCTCAACTTTTTTGGAATTGGGGTTGTAATTGATCTGTCTCTTGCAAGCGTTGTTCGGGGATCAGAAATGTTATATGTTGATTTTTTTTATATATATACACACATTGGCAGCCAAAAGTTTGGAATAATGTACAGATTTTGCTCTTATGGAAAGAAATTGTTACTTTTTATTCACCAAAGTGGCATTCAACTAATCAAAATGTATAGTCAGGACATTAATAATGTGAAACATTACTATTAAAAACTACTTCAAAGAGTTCTCATCAAAAAATCCTCCATGTGCAGCAATGACAGCTTTGCAGATCTTTGGCATTCTAGCTGTCAGTTTGTCCCGATACTCAGGTGACATTTCACCCCACACTTCCTGTAGCACTTGCCATAGATGTGGCTGTCTTGTTGGGCACTTCTCAAGCACCTTACAGTCTAGTTGATCCCACAAAAGCTCAATGGGGTTAAGATTCATAACACTCTTTTCCAATTATCTGTTGTCCAATGTCTGTGTTTCTTTGCCCACCCTAAGCTTTTCTTTTTCTGTTTCAAAAGTGGCTTTTTCTTTGCAATTCTTCCCATAAGGCCTGCACTCCTGAGTCTTCTCTTTAATGTTGTACATGAAACTGGTGTTGAGCAGGTAGAATTCAATGAAGCTGTCAGCTGAGGAAATGTGAGGTGTCTATTTCTCAAACTAGAGACTCTGATGTAATTATCCTCTTGTTTAGTTGTACATCTGTTCTTCCACATCTCTTTCTGTTCTTGTTTAGAGCCAGTTGTCCTTTGTCTTTGAAGACTGTAGTGTACACCTTTGTATGAAATCTTCAGTTTTTTGGCAATTTCAAGCATTGTATAGCCTTCATTCCTCAAAACAATGATTGACTGACGAGTTTCTAGAGAAAGCTGTTTCTTTTTTGCCATTTTTGACCTAATATTGACCTTAATACATGCCAGTCTATTGCATACTGTGGCAACTCAAAAACAGAGACAATGTTAAGCTTCATTTAACAAACCAAATAGCTTTCAACTGTGTTTGATATAATGGTGATTTTCTAGTACCAAATTAGCAATTTAGCATGATTACTCAAGGATAAGGTGTTGGAGTGATGGCTGCTGGAAATGGGGTCTGTCTAGATTTGATAAATGACTTTTTTCAAATAGTGTTGGTGCTGTTTTTTATATCAGTAATGTCCTGACTATACTCTGTGATCAGTTGAATGCCACTTTGGTGAATTAAAGTACCAATTTCTTTCCGAAACAGCAAAATCTGTACATTATTCCAAACTTTTGGCCGCCAGTGTATATATGTATATAGGTCATGTTTAATTTGTGTTTTTTAACTTTTTATTTAAAAAAAAAAAAAGCCACAATTTATTTATTTAATATTATGTATTTGTCAATGTCATTTAGCCTATGTGTTGGTTATTTTATATGCATTTTAATAATAATAATAATAATAAATATTTTCCATCTAACTAGGGTATTAAAAAATGATTGAAATTAGTTTTCTTTCCATTCAGCAACAAGAAAAGATGAAGTCTGCACTATTCGGTCTAAGTTCCCCAACAAATTGCCGGTATGATGACTTGCTTTTTTTTTTTTTTTTTTACAATTAAATATTTCTTAATTGAATAGAAACTATAACTATTTTCTTTCTTGTAACCCAACAAACACAGAATGTTCCTCAGAACATATATTTATTATTATTTGTTATAATTATTGTTGTATTGTAATTTATTATATTTGTAAGATTTACCCATTACAATTTTTAACTAAAGTTAATACAATTTAATATATCTAGTTTTCTTATTTTGTTAAAGATTACTCAATTCAGTTTGATGGAATTTTGTTATGAAAGTGAAATGCGTAAATCTAATAATTGTTTATAATTGTTGGTTTTATTTTGTAGAATCATATTTTATTATTGTCATTTTCATAATGTTCCATAAATATTATATATAGTGTTTGATACACAACAATGACTAACTTAAGTTTAGTACAGAATTTTATTTACATGTAGTTAATGTAGATATTAAGATCAACCCTTCTGAATCTCAGGTAATCGTTGAAAGATACATTCGGGAGAAGAAGCTTCCCCTGCTGGACAAAACCAAATTTCTTGTCCCATTCGAGCTTACATTAGGACAGTTCCTCAGTCTGCTCAGGTATGTACACACTTTTCTCTCACTTAAAATCTTGGAAGATGCTGTTTTTTTTTTGTTTATTGAGAGCCTGTGCCAGTTTATGCCATTCTTTTATAGAGAATGGGTCTAAAATAGGTTTGCATTGTGTGTGTTGAAACAGAAACCTGTGTCACTAAACTGACCTTTCCTGTATTGCTTAGCCCATTGGCTCTCTGCGTGATGCACAACATAACATTTCAGGTATTGCGAGTTGTTGTTTTCAGTGATGCCAACTTTCTTTGACTCTTTCTCTCTTAGAAGTAAGATAGCGCTGGAGGCATCTCAAGCCCTGTACCTACTGATCTCAGGAAAGAACATGTCCTGTTTGTCAGCCAACATGGGAGAGGTTTACTCGCAGTACAGAGATCCTGATGGCTTTCTCTATATAACTTATGCTTCCCAGGACATGTTTGGATGAAAAGACTCTACTCGCATACTTCCAGACTGATGCCTCTTTGAGATCATAACTTACTATTTGCTCCTAAATGAAGACTCAATACCACTGTAAAACCATACAATCGCACCTGCCCAAGAAGTCTCTTCTGACCTCATTTCTTAGTAATTTTGTAGATTTCCTTGAGGCTAACTTTAATGTTAAATCAATGACCTTGAAAGAGGTTACATTGAGCCCTGTAAAATGAAGAAGTGAAGAGTGATGCTTCTTTAGCACTGTACTCTTCAAGCTGCTCTTCCCCAGTCATGGTTCTCTGAGTTCCTACAGGACACAAACAGGACATCCTGTCCCTCAAAGGATCTGGCATGTCCTGTTACAAAGAGACAGGGAGAGGGTTCTTGTTCATCCTCGATGACTGTGCGTCAGTGTTGCACATGTGCATCAAAAATCATGGAGTAGACGGACAAACAAACAACAGTTGAGCACCTACTCTGGAAGGAAAATGAATGCAAACAACACATTCATTCTGTACTCAGTTACAACTGTGGTTGGAAAATCCTCAATAAATCAGTTTAGTTCTTTTTAACTGAATGTCTGGATTGTTTTTTCTTTATACATTGTTTTTTTACTCTACAGTATGTAAGCCAGATCTTGCCATGTGATAAAAAATAAAAAGTTAATTCTAAAACTGTGTGATAAAATCTTGCAATTGCGAGAGTCATAATTCAGATATAAAGTCACAATTATAAGAAATAGTAAAAATAAAGTCACAATTGCAAGAATTGAAGTCACAATTTTGAGAAATACATATGAAATTGCGAGACAGTCACAACTGCAAGAAATAAAGTAGAAATTGCAAGATAATCACAGTTGCGTGATAAAAGCTTGCATTGAGAGAATTAGTCAGAACTGCAAGATATAAACTTGCAATTGCAAGAAACAAAGGTGAAATTCCAAGATATAGTTACAATTGCTTGAATAAAGCTTGCATGGCAAAAATAGTCAAAATTGCAAGATATAAACTCAGAATAAACTCAAGAAATAAAGTTGCAAGAGGTGCAATTGCAAGAAATAATCGAAAATGAGAGACATTGTCTCAACTGCAAGATAAATTGCAATAAACAGTTGCAATAAAAATGAAACTGCAAGATATACAGTAGTTGTCATTGTGTGATAAAAGCCCTCATTGCGATAAATAGTCGCAATTCCAAATAGTCACAATTGCGAGAAATAAAGTCACAATTATGAGATATAAAGTCACAATTGTGTTAAATAATCTCACAATTGCAATGATAAATTCAAAAAGAATGATAAAGTTGCAATTGCGAGAAATAAAATCAGAATGACCTTTTATTATTTGTTCCACCATGCAAAGATCAAGGAACCATATGATTCAGAGTATTCTGTTTGACAGGGCACTAAGATTAACAAACACCCACAAAAAAGGGGTGGGAACATCATTTCATTTGCTCTTGGTTATTGCTAATGGACAACTATTTAACAATTTATATGGTGGGAGGACATTTAAATGCTCTAAACTTGCATGTTGAAGCAGCTCTCGGCTAAGAATTTGATTTAGTATGTACTTTTCAGCATCATGCCTCTCCTAAATATGCATCACCTTCTCACACAAGGCTGTTATTTAACCACCATCTTTAATAAGTCTTTAGGTTACTGTGTCAGTAAGCAGTCTCATGGTGATGTGCTAAATGGGTTTGGTTTGACAGATGATACATCTAAATACAACTATCAAAATCTATCTTCATATTTCTTTTAGTAAAGCATTTATTTTAAAATTAAGGACAGCATATTTAGAGTGAGTTGGAGGGCTGATAATTATAGATGCTTCAGGTCTGCATTCTTACACTCATTTAGGACATAACTGGGAACTTTAGCACTCACCTGCAAAGTGTATTCTGAAACCAGAATGCATTAACTCAGAAATGACAATGAGAAAGTTCAAATGAAGGTAAATAGAGGTCTCTGTTAGACAGGGAGTCTTCTGCATAATGAATGGCACATATCACTGCCAGAATCAAGTAGTTATATATGTAGCGAAAATAGACAGTTACAGCTTGATGCAAAGTTACATCTATTTGTGGCATCCAGAGACACATCTATAGCAATTATCTTGACAATTGTGCAGTTACACAAATTTATTCTCTCTAGCAGCGGTTTTATATGTTTCAAACACTTAGTTCAAAAAGCCCTTAAATCAGATTTTTTTTATTTTTTATTCTATCCTTTACACTAAAATATCATTACCAAACTCAAATCTCAAAACAATATCATTATACTTTTTTTAATAGCTGTTGGGTAAACAAATAAACATAATAAAATTATAACTGACATACATTCAAGGGCAAAGGTCAACAATATAATGATGGTAGATTTTAAACTGAAGACTGAACTGTGTTCTTAGGACAAAAGTATTTGATGTCAGGTCAGGTCATTTTTATTGGGGCAAGTTGTTACAGTGTTAGAAATGTTATGTAATACATAATCTATTAATTACAATATTTGTTGGCCAAAATAGTTGTTGGCTACATCAAATAAATTGATTTAATCAATAATTATTGGCTAAATTAAAATGATTTTTGTTGATTCATGAATTGTTTTACTGTTCAGCTTTGCAGAAAATCCTGTAATACACTGTTTAATTGTGACAACCTACCGCATGCTGTGACAACATGCCCCACTATTGTCACAAAAGGTCATTGTGTGTGTAAACTCCTTTTCCTTTCTGTAGAAAAGACTTTTCTGTATGTGCCTTCACAGAAACTGACTTTCCAAAATTATTCTATCCTGATAAATATTCACTGGAGTACAAACACAACAACAAGCCCCGGCCGGTAATTATGTACAAGCTAATCTCTTTTGCAGAAGTGCAAATATAAAACTTCCATCCATCCATTATTTCATTTACAGTAAGGGTTAAATAAAAATATAATGTAATTGATGACCTTTTTCTAATCAGGCGTGAAAGTGTTGCAAGAGGGATCACATTTCACCAAACCAAGACAAATGCATTGGAAAAA
This sequence comes from Myxocyprinus asiaticus, assembly GCF_019703515.2. Taxonomy (NCBI): domain Eukaryota; kingdom Metazoa; phylum Chordata; class Actinopteri; order Cypriniformes; family Catostomidae; genus Myxocyprinus; species Myxocyprinus asiaticus. Next base: position 15,801,415 of record NC_059370.1, on the reverse strand, counting down.
GAAAAAAAAAAAAATCTCAGTGATCCACTCCAAACAGCTGCCAAAGCAAGCAAACATAAGATGCTGTACAGTAAAGCACCTCAACATGCCTCGACATAACTAGAGAAAGAGAGAAATATAACACTGTCATTACTACCATTCCAATTCAGACCTGTTTTTTCACTTACATTCAACACGTCTCTTGAAGCAAGTTCATATTTTCTTGATGTGTGAAGTCGATGCTCATGAAAACAGATGACAGATATATGTGGGTAAAAGGCACAAGCCTTTCATAATTGTCAATGGTTACAACATTTGGAAAATGTTTCTCAATGAAATAAACTCAAGCAGTCTTTGAAGCACAGCTTACAAATAAACTCTTTTATTGGTCAATGTCATTTTTGAATTCAAGTGAAGGTGAAGATTTCAAAGCACGAGGTCCCAGAAGAAAGAACAGATACACCCTCAAAATTACAGACTACATATTTTGTTGAATTAAAGCAAAAGAAAACATTCAATATTCTACTTTCAAAATTGAAAATACAAAATACAGATAAAATAGCTCTAAAGGAAAAGAATAAGTTAAGGAAGTTTAGCAAAAATAATAGTAATCACATTTGGAGTTATATTTTGTATATGGAATATTTTTCACATTGTACTGTTTAAAGAATCCCCCTTCACAAATCTTTCTCACACAAACATCCCGTTCAGTGCCCACCCAACAGTACCATGGAAGTTTTATATAATCAATGTAATTGCTTTGTCTGTTCATAGTGGTTTCTCCATTTCCAAACCATATTTAAAAAAAAAAAAAAAAAAAAGGAAGTCTCTGACTGGCACATAACTTTTTGGTTTGTTCTTGCAGTCCCTTGATTCATACCGTCGCACTTTCAATTCCTTTCCCTGAATGCAAATTCTTTTTATTCAAACTAAAGACAGAAATCAAGTTCCTGATGACTAGCTGGTCAACTTAATGGTCAAAATGAGTTAGAATTGTTCAAATATGGCTTGGGCACATTGGAGCCACCGTTAGTGATTCAATAAACTCAAGCCAGGTCCTCAAAGCTGCTCTTGCCGTTTGGAAGGTGGAATAAGGTGAGTGGGCAGTTTGGCTGGAAGCTCGTGCCCCTCCAGCTTCACCTTGATCAGGTGATTGGCAAGTGCAAACTCTTCATCGTCCAGGTAGCCATCTTTGTCCACATCTGCCAGGCTCCAGATCTTTCCAAGCACTGTGTTTGGCAGCTTGGACTTTACAAACTCCTTCTTGGCTGTGGCACCTGATATCTTTCCATTGATGGGAGAAAGGGTGTAGAAGATTTCATCATAGGATGGTTTATCACGCCCCACAATCCATTCCAGCTCGTCGATGCCCTCGCCTGCACCTTCCCCATATCCATGACCAAACGGCCCATTCATGGTTCCCTCGAAAGCACCACCCTTCACTGTCTGGTTGGGCATGTCGGCCTCCTCCTTCCTCACCTGTGTCATGAGCTTAGCTATATCGTTGCCCAGCATGTCTTCCACTGACTCCAGCAATTTTGGCTTTATGACAGGAAACTTTGTGAAGTCCTGAGCAGCTAGTAACTCCTGCAAAGCAAGAAAAGCTCTTTATGGACCTAATTTAAAGGTATTTTTGTCAATAAAGTGAGCTAGACCACAGGCGTTGCTAGACCATATTTAGCAGGGCTTCAGGTCACAGTCTTTCATCTCACCCTTTGTAAAAAATATGCAATTAACTCAGATGTTAGCAGCCCTTCAATCAGGGAGTACGTTTTCTCTCTTCAAGTTTACTGAAAAGAGCGGCTGAAATAAGACATCCAAAAAGGTCTCACAGAATCACGTTACTATACCTAAATTAGGGCTGGGCGATATGACAATATATATCAAGCTGACAATATAAAGTGTTAATCTATAGAGATTTTGCTATATCGTGTATATCGTGATATGTAAATATTCATGTGCGCAGCGTGAGCTTATCTATCAGCGGGCAGAGCTTCACGTGAGACTGAGAGAATTTAAGAAACATAGACAGGGTTTCAAAAATATTTGGCGGACGCCCAAGCAAATTCAATTACATTCATCTCGCGTTCATCTATGTTTGATGTGAGTGTCGCGTGCGATTTCTCTGGAGCACACAAGTGCACGTGAGTCCGGCAGAATTCTCGATATTTACAGGAGAGCGCAGAGGGGATCACTCGTACTACTCAATAATTTTTAACCCAGTAAAATCCCTGAAAAACATCTCCACATAACGGGATGACTCCCAAACAAGTCAAGAAAATGAAGAGGAGCTTATTATTAAAACATGTGCAACATCTGTGGTGTAGGTAGCCGACACAGAGCAGAAAAATTTCTTCTGCAAACTGTCGCACAATGACCACTCGTCATACAAGCAATTTGTTTTACCTTCTCAAAATAAAGCAAGGAAAAGAATATTATGAAAGCCAAAAGATGCGCTCTGCATTAATTCGTAAAAAAAATTCAAGAAGTGTTTATATTTATTTAATATTTATTTTCTGCAAGAAGTATTTGCATAATTTGGGATATTTTCTGCAAAAGGTGTTTTACTCATGCATTGTTTTCTTTGCTGCATTGCTTTGCAAAGATCTTGAGTTTCATCAGGAAAGTTTATAATAATAATAATAATAATAATAATAATAATAGTCATCAACATATTGGGCAAAAATGTGGCATAATTTGAAATTTAGCATTATGATAAGAATGATTTAAAACAAAGTTGAATGTTTTTTATTTTATTTATTTATTTTACTTTGATTATTGCCAAGTTCCAAATAAAGAGGCGTTAGAGCAACAATTTCTTTTATTCACTTTCACACAAGTCACCAGTAAACTGCAGATTATCAGTTTGTAAAAATATTATTTTCGCTCTGTTCCTCACACAACTCTGTCTTACGTCAGTGAAAAACTTTTTCCATATTGCATGACTTCTAAGGCGATACATATTTAACATTTGCATTAAATAACCAACTACATTTACAAGCTTGTTCAACTGCGATCAAATTGCATGGTAGCTTGACTGACAGAGCATTGCACATGCAACGCAAAGGGTCGGGGTGAGTGGAAGGTGTGATAGAAGCACCACAAAATAACATGGTTGCATCAGAAACTGCATTTTAGTTTAAGGTTTAGGGTATGGAGGTAGACACTGTTGATTTCAAACTTGACCCATCTGTTTGTGAGGACATTTGACTCATTTTTCATGCCACACAGTGGACATTTCACATCTGAACTACTGCAATACATGCTTTACTCTGATTTGTACCCTTAGCAGTCACTGAAAACTTTACATTTCGTTATATGAATTATTATCCTTCGCTCTAGTCAGTGGCCAATCAGGACATGGGGTGGCAACGTCCGGTACGACATCGCACATCAGCTCTCAAATATGCGCTCCATTATTCTAATGCTCATCCGCCTGCATTTTCATGATCACTCATGGAATAAAGTGCATCTGCCATAGTCAGCACATCAAAACTATCAACTGGAAGAAAAAAAAAACAAAAGTGAAAAATCTGTCTGTCACGCAAGATTCGATCTCTTGACCTCTCCCTCATTAAGCCAGAAATATTCCTCTGAGCCACATAGTCTCTTATTCCGGCAAGAAGCTGAACTGCTGTATAATCGTCTGTGAACTTAAAAACTCCTCATTTCATCTTTCAAACCTCTTTCTTCTTCCATGCTATGTAAAATAAAATCAAGATGGAAAAACTCCGTAGCTTCATACCTGCATTTTCTTTAGGTTAGGAAAGTCTCCAGGTGAGATGTTGTGTTCTTTCTGAATCTTTTCATATATGGCGCCCAGGTTGTTGATAAGCTCTTTCTTCTTCGAGTCCTTCCCAAACACACTTGGCATCTCCTTCTTCAGAGCACTGATGATATAAGCATGTACCTAGAAGAAAAGTATTTGATAAACGTATTTTAAAAACAAATATCATGTGTTGTTCGACGTGTCAAAACTACACTTCTCACAAGTGTTCTTTATCTGTGAGATCAAAATACTGTAAACACTCTGTAATTATTAAAGTTCTTAAAAGTGTCCAATGCACCACCTACAAGACACATTCCGCAATCACCCGCTGATCTCCCGCTAGTCTCTCAAATAATATCAGGTAATAAAAGCTGCTTGCATAATACTTTATATAAAAGACTTAGCAAATAGTTTCAAATGGAGTACGACATGTCAACATATTTCAGGTTCTTACAAAAAAGTGTCAAAGTTATAAATTTCACCTTAGCGAGACGTGCTCTTTTAATCAGATCATTCAGCTTCCTCAGAACTGCGTTCCGTGGAAGACTTTGAATGTCACGGAAGAGGTCCTGCTCTTCTGCCTCAAACAACTTCCTGTTGTCTGCAATCAGTAGTGGCTGTGCCCAAAATGAGCCGATATACACCCTCGCCACCTCTGGGGTGTTTATGATTTTCCCCAGTGACCACATGAGGGCACCATACACCCTCATTAGCTGCTGGGTGCTGATCTGGTCAGCTTTGTTCAGAACCACACGCATCTTGTCCTCATGGTTCTTCAGGGCCCTGATCACCTCTGAAAACTCATCGGAAATGTCCAGCTTGTGGGCATCGAAGAGCAGGATGATTCTGTCCACTCGTTCCGCAAACCACTCAAGAACTGCAGCAAAGTCATAGCCTGTAAATGAAAGAAGAAAAAGGAGGACTATGTTTTAGATTTGGTCCTAAATCAAAGATCAGGCTCTGGAAAGAGGAAGCCAGCAGTGCTGCAGACAACATGCTTTGTTAAAAAAAGAGGTCAGGAATGTAATAATGGATTTGATTAGCAACAGTGTCATCTGATCTCAATGAATTCAGCAGTTTGTAAATGGCAAGTATAAAGCCATGTAATCAGAGAGATCTGCTCCCTGTGAATTCCTCTATGTTTGTGCACTTGAAAAGAAACATGTTGAGAAAATCCAGAACACCAAAGAGACTTTATGAAAAACGATATCAGGGTTCCCATACCTTTTAACCAATTAATTTCCATGACTTTTACAGTTGTTTGTGATAACTGGATGAAGACGATTAAAGATTATTTTATAGAGACTACACTCACAAAGAGCAATTTCTAGCAGATTAATTATTTAGAGCTGGGGATAACTCGCATAGATTTACGTGGAATTCACAATTTTCCTAATATTTCTATATAAAAAAAATCCATAACACTTCCATATTTTCCATAGTCTCAACCATGCACTGAAGCTCTATTCTGATTTGCTGTTTTATGCAACTTTATGGATTAAGGGCATATCGTTTTTTTTTTTTTATCAGTCCGTCTGGAAACAAAGTTGAGTTCACAAGGCACCAAGCTGACAAAACAAGCAGTTTTGAGGATGAAATAAATCACTAGATTTGCCAAAGTTGACCAGGTTAGTGGCATATGTCTGAAATAGTCGGAACTTGCCTTCTCTACAGTATCTAGACTCTCTACTCATTTTGCACTATTTCTCTGTGTTTTCTGTATAAATGTTTGTGGAGACTGCCACGCCAATATTTAAATGAATCTTTCAACAATAATTTATTATTATTGTAAAAATAATTCTCAGAAAAGAACACAAAAACAAAACAGACTATGACTGATCACGTCACATGTCAATATGACGGCTCGTCATGTCCAAGTGGGCGGTTTTTGGGCAATTTTCCAGAATAAAATGCAATGCGGACTAGAGGTCAACCGATAGTAAATTTTGTAGGTACCGATAACTAAGGTGGTGGGAAAGGCAGATAACCGATTAATGGGCTGATGGTTCTAAAATGTATTTATTCAATGTAAAAAAAAAAAATCTTTGTCTTTCCTTACTGTGAAGGGCACACACACTGAGGCTACAAGAGTCAAAAATGTGTAAAATCCCAGATGCGTGTTTGTTGTGCAATCCCAATAAAAACCAGAAAAAAATTCAGATTTGGTGCATAACGCTGGACTTTTAATTATAAACAAGCCTGGACTCTTATTTCAAAATGTCCATGCTTCCAGCTCATACAAACACAGAAGGGAAACAAAACATGCACTCTTACATTCTACTCTACTATGTATTGCAATAAAAACACAAGTAAGTAAGTAGACATTGTCATATGGGCTAATAAATTCTGTATGAGCAGAAATAAATTAACAGTATCATCATTCATTAATAGTAAATCATCAGCGATCACTAGTCAATAGTCATGTGTCTATTTTATGACATTTTGTGTTAATAATCGTGAATTAGTCCATAACAGTGATGATGAGTCTTGGCTGCGTTACAATGCTCTATACTCTTGTATCCTCTATGTCTGTGCCCGCCATAGTAATTAAATATATATATTTTTTACATTCAATACATTGATTTTTTTTAACTATCAGCCGATTAATCGGTTAAAGGTCTTTTCCAACTCCTTAATTATTAGTATTGGCAGAATCCATTTTGGGTCGACCTCTAGTAGGAACCCTGACAATATGCACAAAGAAAAGAAGAAAAAGATCACATGATCAAAAAGATTTGAATTGAAAGGAAGCTGGTCAGTGAAAGTAAGAATAGGTGCTTGTGGGAAAACTGCTGACATTTCTAAGCCTCTCACATGAACTGGTACCACACAGAAACTTCTAGTTCCACATGGCGTTTTCATGTCTCTATTTCCAGTCATTCAGTGTGAAAACACACCTTCCCACTCAGATGAACTCAACTGCAAGAGTAATTTGCAAGTGATATCATAGAAGTAACCAACGCAACAATGGAAAACAAAGGCCGTTTGGGCTGTAGCTAGACAGGAATGATCAAACCCCAATTCATGCTTAATCCCTCATAGACACAACTGCTCCACAGTCAGTTATGTCTCTGCTTGGACTAGTGAAGGGGTGGCCCTCAGGGTCTCTGTGAAATGACTACTACGTGTCTGTGGTATGTAGGGGCACCGTGGTCTCAGTATCTTGTTACCAGCTCCATTGGCTCCAGAAGGGACGACAGAGTCACGTGACTAATGACACATACACCCAGTAACACAATGACACGTTTCTGTTTCCTAACAGCTGCCTTATTGTAAAATGTTTCTTGTCATAGTACACTGGGCCTTATCTGTATCTACAGTCTTACTCTGCAGCTAGTTGACATATGGGCCAGCTCAGCATTTCCTTCTTATTCTTCCTCTGCGCAGCTGAGTGAGGATGGAGTTCAAGAATACTGTCAGATAGTGACTGTGTGGAATATTGGACTGAAACATATACCACACTTTACCTACCAGACAAAGGAGAAACCAAATGCCTCTCCACCCACAAAATCTTTTTAGTGACATTAAAAAAGGGAAATGGGATCAATGTGGTCAGGATTATTTTGGCACAATAGTATTTTCCATACCAACATTAGGCCAGATATTTGAGTGCTTTCAGATGTGGGCTTTATGCACAATACGTACGGCAGACACACCTGCCCGAACAGCTCTGACATCCTGTTTCATTTAACTGCAGTATAAATAATATGAATAATATTAGAGGACAAAATACATTTTTGTTGCATCAAGACGGCAATGCACTTAAAATTTCACATGACAAAGCATGCAGGAAGTCAGACTTGTTTTACTTCTCTTCACAAACAGTTTACACAAAGCTACAGTAAAATCTAAAGATTTGCATTGTGTGAACCTAAGCACTAAAACTCAATGACTAATGATTCCTTAAGAGGAAGAAAAGATACAAAGTAAGCTAAAGAAGAGTGCATGAGTAATGTAATAGGTAGAGGGAACAGACAATGAAGCAAGGTTAACATGAAATATTTATGATAAAATGCAAAGATTATATAGAATTATAAAGAAAGGAGAGATTGAAGGTATGGATATGAGAGTGATGAGGAATGAAAAAATATTTCATAGTATTAATTTATTATGTATTAATATAGTACCATATTAACTTATTATAAATGTATTGTTATTAATAAATTATTGATTTTGATTTATTATGAATAATAACTTAATATAAATAAAAAGTAAAATTAATGTAATTTAATTTAAACATAAAAGTATTTATATATATATATATATTAAAAAAAAGCTGAAGTGCTGACCTCTGCTGATCCTCTGTTTCTCCCCTGACAGGATGCCTGGAGTATCGATGATACTGATGCTCTCCAGGACGGGGTTGTTTAACTGAGCACACATAAACCTACATTGAGAGAGAGAGACAGGGAGAGATCAACAGTCAGATAAGGAAAGTCAGTGCACATGAGACTGTAACAGGTTTGGTAAGTCTGAAATCAAAATATTAAACCTCTCTATTTTCCTTCGTTCTTTACAGAGTTTTTTTTTTTAACAATGATTTTGTGCACTTCAATTGATTTTAGAAACCACAGGAATGGCACACTCACTGTGTAACAATATGTTTCAGTTACTATAAGCTCAGGACTTCGGCTGAAATCAGTTTCACACTAATAACATAAATGAACTTTGGTTATACAAAGAAACTCATTGTATATGCTGATTTATATTATTTTTCTCTGTCAGCCTACAACACAACCCAACCACTTGTTTGAAAGTAAAGATTCAAAGCATGCATGGATCTCTGTAACAAGACTCAAACTTAAAGCTGGAACTTTCTTAATGAAGCAGAGAACCCACTAGAGTGAGGCTTTTATCCAACAGACATTCAGAGCAAGATACTAACAGGATTAGGGCATAGGCTTACCCCTAATATTCCCAAAAGTCTTTGCTCAAAATGTTTTATCTGTCTGTTTTGAAGCTTGCTTCTTCTAATGGCAAGACTTTGATATGTAGGTCAAGACAGGGAACAGAAAAACTGTTGCTTGGTAACTTACTGGAACACTGTGAAGAACACAAATGGGATTCATTGTTTCATTTTACTTACTACACTATAAACCCTAAGGTTGTCATTACTGGGAAAATTAAGTTGTCTTAATTAAACATTACTTGGAATGTCAAGTTTTGGGCTCAGAACTCAAATATCTATGTTCCTTAAACATATCTATCTTACAAATCTATAGATCTGAGATTGTAAGCGTTAATAACTCAAACGAATGAGTACAAAATTGAGGCTATGGGGAATACCCATAATCCCTTGCATTTTAATTATTTAACTGTTTCCTTGGTCAAAGGGAACATATGGGTGCATTTAAATAGTTGGTATTAAGAACTTAGAGGTTTTAGCCCTTTTATAGTATTATGTTGTTTTGTTTAATGACACTATTAGTGTGATCTGTGTCCACTTTGGTCAAGTTTGGACCCTTTTAACTCTAGTTTAGTTCACCTTGTGCATGTGCAACTAAAGTACAGGTATGTAGAATTAAGTTGACTCACTGCAATGACTGAGTGAGAATGAGTTATAATCTTTATTTGAGCTGTGTGTTCTTGTATGATCTATATTTGAGTCAATTCAAGTAAAATTATTGAGTAGATACAACACTATTTAAATATCAATTAGAGTTAAGTCTACTTGTGTCTAATTACCTTAACTTAAATCGTTAAGTTAATCCTATATGAACACCAAGTTAAGTGATCTTAATTAAAGAAGTTTTGGAGATGTCATTACTCAACTCAATTGAATAAAGTCAACTTATTAGGGTTTTCAGTGCATTTTATAATGCTCTTTTGTTTCTTCCAACAAAGATAGCAGTGTTAGAAATCACAGCAGGTTTGGAGAAATGAGAGATGAAAATTCAGAACAGGCACTTATAAAAGAGTTAACACACCCTTTTTCAGCATGTCAAAAATCATCCTGGAGGCCACTATGTCAACACAGTCACTATAAATGTAGGTTTTGAAAAATATTATTACATTTGTCCAAATGTTGGTTGAAAATTTCAACAACAACAAAAATCACCCTTGTCTTAAAACACGTCACTTGCTCTGCAAAACAGAGGAATTTCTCACGTTTGAATATTGCACACGAGTTTCAAATTTTGAAATCTTAAAAACTCTAAAAAGCAGATCCAGTTTTTATGGCTTACAGCCCAACATTTCATAATGACCACAAATAACCATGGGCATAAGAGCAGAAGTGAAAAAAATGGGAAATATTTTAAGACTGAAACACCATTATTATGCCACTATTATATTGTGGGTTTTGTGGTTTTCATGTTGGGATCAAATATTGAATTCTGCTGCCTCAGCCTTGAAACTTTTCAATCTAAACAAGCACATGGCACTGGTAATCCCTGCCTGTGACAATCCTCTTGAATGGACAACACATGACACCATGCAGAAATCTGGTTACGTTATTTTACAGCCAGTGTTGAAGCTTGTCAGACTGACATCGCAACAGCATATGTTCTGTGTGTGTGTGGTTGGGTGTTTGCCTCGGATGTTCAGTAACTGTAACTGTGTGATGGTATGTAGTTTAAATGTCAGGAAAGATAAACAAATATCTTAAAACCTCAGCCATACAGCCCCTGTTCTTGAATTTTCCTTACATTTACTCTGCTAAATGATTAAATGTAAATGTAAGGAAAATTCAAGAACAGGGGCTGTATGGGACAGCTGCTCTCAGCATATGTCATGATGTCTCAATCCTCAGATAACACATGGAAAGTATGACACACACACTTTCTAGAAACAGGGTAATGTTTAAAGGAGTAGTTCACCCAAAAATGAAAATTCTCTCATCATTTACTCATCCTCATGCCATCCCAGATGTGCATGACTTTCTTTCTTCTAATGAACACAATCGAAGACTTTTAGAAGAGTATTTCAGCTCTTTTGATACATACAATGCAAGTGAATGGTGATCAGAAATTTGAAGCTCCAGAAAGCACATAAAGGCAGCATTAAAGTACTCCATAACACTCCAGTGGTTAAATCCATGTCTTCAGAAGTGATATGATAGATGTGGGTGAGAAACAGATCAATATCCATTTTCACTTCCACATTCTTCTTTTGTTTTTGGTGAGTCGCATTCTTCGTGCATATCGCCCCCTACTGGGCAGGGAGAAGAACTTAAAGTAAAAAAGGACTTAAATATTGATCTGTTTCTCACCCACACCTATCATTTAACTTCTGAAGACATGGATTTAACCACTGGAGTCTTATGGAGTACTTTTATGCTGCCTCTGTGTGCTTTTTGGAGCTTCAAAGCTTTGTTCACCATTCACTTGCATTGTGAGGAGCAATAGAGCTTAAATATTCTTCTAAACAACTTTCATTTGTGTTCAGCAGAATAAAGTCATACTACACATCTGGGTGGCATGAGGTTGAGAAAATGATGTGAATTTTTATTTTCCTGTTTGAACAACACCCTTACTGTCATGGGGTGTTGAAGGGGTGTGTGTCTTTGAAACACATACTGCCATAGATGAAAATAAGTAAAGATCTTCGACACTACAACTGCAAGATTTTGATAAGTCATTTTTGTGTGGCTATAACTCAATTTCCTGTTTTACAAACATTGGGCAAAGCTCTCTACCCCGGACGCGTCCGTTGACGCAACGCGAAATAATATAATTGAACCTATTTGAGTTTTTTTTCTTTCCCCAGTGGATCCGTTACCTGTTAAGGAAAGCGTTCCCAAAAGCGTTGAGCTTTCTGAAAGGTTTCTTCGGGTCAACAACCAGAGCATTACCGGGTATCACGCCCTCCTGATCGCCGTGCATCACCGCTATGAAGGAATCCGTCGTCGGCTCGGGGCCTATTCTCATACCGGGAAAGTCCTGCTCCATTAAATGTCGGATAAAGGTGGTCTTCCCAGTAGAGTACTGTCCCACCAGTAGCACCATGGGCTTGTTGTCAAAGTCAGCATCCTCTAAAGCCGGTGAATGGAAGTCGTGGAAATGGTAAGTGTCCTCCAAAGGGAAGAGTTTAGTGCGGTAAAGGCGTTTCAGTCCCTCCGACACGTTTTGGAGAAGTTCTGGGTCTTTCTTCCCTTCTTTCTTGGACCAGCTGAACATGATGGTCGTTATACAACGGTCTTAATTCGAAGAGAGAAAAAAACGATGCTGCCTATTTCAAATATTCGCCACAAACTAGGTGACGTCCTGTCGAAAGTTTGCCTGTCCCACCCCTGTGCAGTCACCTCTGTCTGTAGTTCCCTCTGACTAAAAAAAACCCCCCCTGAACTGTAATGCAACGCTAATATCTGAGGCTGTTGCGACACACTCCTACGACTGCACGTCGTTTCTTCTTTCTAAACTGCAACAGTTCTAGTCTGATCGAGCTTCAACGTCTATCAGTCCAGACCTGCTGTAGTTCGCATGCGGAACTGTGTTGTGCACTTCATAATAAAAGCCTCGATTTAACCTAAACAAACCTGCCAATTGTTGTAAACAAAACGTTTTAAACATTGTAATTGTTCACAATCATGTTGTATTACTACACAACATTATTATGAGGACATTCCATTGTTTTATGAACATAATACATACACTCTTGATACAAAATCGAAAGGGACGAACAAGCTAATGGGAACTTAGCAACAGCAGTGGACGGAACGTCTGCGGCGGGCTCTGTTCGACTTTAACGCGCTACTTCCGGCCGGTGTACAGCGTCCCAATCACCGCTGAGAAGTTGCTGTTGCTACGCGACAGATTTGGTAAGTAAAAATGTTATGAATTATGACATGTGGTTTTGTAATTGTGTCTGCAATAGGTTTTTGGCATTAGTCTTTTTAATGAATTCTTTGTAGCAATTTTTTAAAACTCTGGCTAATTATATTGTATTTCCTTTTTTTTTTCTTCAAAGAAATGTCCTCTGTTGCCAACACCACCTCAGATGGTGTGAAGCGATTACAGTGAGTAGCCAAACATCCTCCTCAAAAATCTATAAATTGCCCAGTGTCGCTTAGAATAGACTTTGAATAAGTTAGCCAGCAACACAGGTAATTATAGGCTTCTTATTCATGTATGAGCTAGTAAGCCCAAGTTTCATGTTGCTCATGAGACATTATGCACTTCCCCTACTGACAGAACCATACAGGTACAAAAAAAGGGGGAGTGTTGAGAAGGGCAAAGCCTGGTCTGCCATTGCAGAAACATTAAATAGCTTCCAAGACCTTAAATTTAAAGTTTCACAGAGGTCTGTGAGGGAGAGATTTAACTTAATACAGATAAAATACAAGAACAAAAATAACAAAGATGAGTGATGAGAATAGGAGGAGGATAGAGGCAGACTGTACCAAAGCAGAGGACAAGGGACAGGATTGTAGAACCAACAAACATAAAAGGAGAAGTGGGAATGACACCATTGAGGTTTTTGAGGGAGAGAGGACAGGCTGAGAGGAAGTTGAGGGAAAAGGAGTTGAGATTGAAGAGCAAGCAAAGGCAGCACAAGAGCTACAAAAGCAGATGACTGCAAGGATGCAGCTAATGCAAAACCACCAGCAGCAAATGCAGGCAATGCAGGCTATGCTACTTCAGCAGCAGCAACAGTAAGGGCAAGCATTACTTGCCCTCATTGAAAGTATGTCAAAGATAAAGTTATTTTACTGTTCATACACATTGATTTATTTATTTCATTCTGATTTCATAAAACATTTTAATGTACAAATGCTCTCTTGATAATAATAAAATATAAAATCAGGTGTCATTCTTTTTTCATTGCAATTAATGCAACATTCTTTATATATGCACATATGTCTAAAGAGTTTGTGTGTGTGTGTGTGTGAATATGTACAGATGTGTAATTTATTTAATGCAATTATTTATATAGAGTTTAATGTGCATGTTAAAGTGTGAGCTAGACATTATGAAAAATAGTTTTGAATGTGTGGAGGATCCAAGTTAAAAAACTGACATGTCTGATTAGCATACAGACAAGTGCATTTCTTAACAAAGCAGATACCACATACAGTTTGCCAACAATGCTCAACCCTTATTCTTTTTGAAGTCCATGAACTTGGAAGTAATTTGCTATGTCTCCAAACAACCATTCCACAGACACTCTGACTTCACTCATACTTTTGTTGTATGTCTGCATTTGGTGGGTGAGGTGAACATTTCTAAATGGGCTCTGCGGGTGCACACGCAATGGGTATGCTGGGTCCCCATACAAACACATAGGATGACCATCCTCAGACACAGGATGATGCTCCACCAGTGGTAACAGTCCAGATTCTGCCAGCATCCCAGTCATGCTTCTTTCTCTCTGTTAAAAGATTTATTATTATTATTATTTTATTAACTGTAAGGATAACAACATTTTCAAACATGGAAAGTAATTCAAACCTACCTATAGGGCCATACAGATGGGCAATTAAACTATTAGGAATGGCAACTGTCTGATATTTTAAACTGTGAATCCGCTTGTGACCATTGTATAGGACCCTCTGTGTTATACCAGGTCTGGCTATGGGTCGCACAGTGCCATCTATAAATCCAAAGCAGTTATCTAGAGGGGCTCCCATTTGCTGGATGCAGTCAGCATATGTTTTTAATGCAGCAGAGTTCAGTATGTTGTTGTTCCACCGAGTTATCCTCTGATGATGTGCAGCATACGGTATAAGTAGTCAAGCACAGAGTTTGTGGCCATACACAGGACCATTACTTGTCAGTGACCAAACCTTTGCATCATGTCACTGTATCGGCAAGGGTATATCAACCTCTTCAGGAGCATATACAGCGCTTCCACTCCTCCCACATGCAACACTTTTCTGATCACACACTATCTCCTTGGGAATGCCAAGAATATGAAGGTAAAATAATGCCTAAATTATTTGCATGTGCAGGGTGAGATTTGTAAAGGTGTAAATCAAGTTGCAAGCGTAGGTAAAAATGATTAGCAATACTTGTAATTTGTGTTGCGAATCTGTAATTTCATATTAACACAAAGTAAACGTGGTCTGTATTCTTCTGACTACCTTTTTCGCGTGTGCACTTTTGGCAATATGAATGATAATTAAAAATAAATATAATAAAAATAGCCTAATGAACAACAACAAGGAGAAACATTTGAACACCAGATTGAGAATCATATTTATATCAAAAAATGGTCTGCTTAACTTTAACAATAAAAGAATGTGTATGTATTAATATTTAAGTTCAATATTTAAGAGAGGAGTGATACCCAGAGGAATGACGCTGAGCCATATGAAGAAGAAGCTGTCTGTCATGTTGTTAAACCAATCAGGTCTGAATACACTGTTCAACGAAAACCTCATCTGATTGGTTACTAGAAGCAGGTAGACCACCTTCCCCCTCACACTTGCAAAACACTTTACAGTGAGAAATCCGTGCCAAAAGTGTGAGCGCAACAAAGGGAAGACGGAACAGTGTATATCGGATTATTTCTGGAAAATATTTATGCCACAAACACAAGTCATTTACATGTTTGCAGTAGTATTTTACACATACAGACTGATTCTACGCGGTCAATCCGTTTTGCTGTTCATGACACCCTTTCTTTTCTTGCATATCACTGATTGCAGGTTTGCAGTGTTTTTGGCCATGTTTAGGCACAAAAGCAGTGCCAAAAGTGTAAGCGTGGGAAGTCAGAAGAATACAGACCACATTTACTGTGTGTTAATATGAAATTACAGACATGTATAATTCAACACATGAATTACACTTATGCAAGCATTACGCTTGCAACTTGATTTACACCTTTACAAAATGTTCTGTGAGCATGCAATGTGTATTGCACATTTTGTGCATGCACATTTTTCTATCACGCTTGTAACTTGATTTACACTTTTACAAATCTTACCCTGCGCATGCAGATCATTTAGGCACTATTTTACCTTCATACAAGAACATCTGCCAGGATTGGTAAATCACATTTTCTCACACGAAATTAATTTAAACACTCATCCTCCTCCATGTCATCGAGATTGAAAGATAGGTATTATTTACATGTAAATCTAGGTTTTTATAGCTATTAACATCATACAAGAGTAAAAACTTTTTTTCTGTCAGTAAATGATCATTTAATGCTGTAACTGCCCTTCTCTTCCTTTTTTTAAATGACATTTTCATAATTGTGAAATGAATGATTAAATTAGCTGTTCTGCTGTCCTCTGTGTTGTTGTTTAATGATCTTTTCGTTTCTTGGCAACTGCGGTTGACCTGTTTACTTCCGATCGCCGTAGTCGCGAGTTTTGCTTAAACTCCGGCTGTACTTGTAAACCAACTCAAATGTGCTAGTTACTAAACGTGAGTGTTTTTTATTTCATCCTTTAAAAAAAAAAAAAAAAACGAAAACAAATAAGTGAATGTAGATTTTCTTATTTATTTTTATATTTTGTTTTATTATTCTTTAAAACAAATTTTTTGTTTGTTTTTACTTTTATTAGAAACAAGCGAAACAAGCCAGGGGTATACATAGTACACAATAATTCAAATATACTTCACAAGAGTGCAAAGACATTATATTCATTACACAGTGCAATGGTTTTCAAAGCTTTGGAGTTGCTGGAGTTACAAAGGGTATTTAAATAATATTTCAAGTCTTTACAAAAAAGTGTAAATAGGGGCTTTACAGACAGAAATGTACATTTATGTTTTAAAAAATTAGCAAATAAGTGAATGTAGATGATAAATATTGACACGTATAATACATTATGTAAAACACAAATATATTGTCTTATAAGACACTGATTAGACAACAGTGCACCCTTGTGGATACCAGTGGTCATTATCCGTGATTGCACACGTACAACATCAACACAGACGTCTATTCGAAGTGTGTGTTTACATCTGGAAGATGTTTGTTTTGTTTTGTCATCTGTAACAAGATATTCAGCAGATATCTTTGAGACGTTTGTGATGTAGAATGTTTGTAAATCTGATCTTTTTAAGATGTTTAGCAGATGTTTATTAGAATGTGACGCTTTCCAGATCAAAAGTTTGTGTGCTATCTGCAAGGGCGTAGGTTTGGTTTGAAGTTAGTAGGGACATATTGCAAGTATAATATTAAAAATTTTGGTATTAAGAAAATGCAAGAAAGTCAGTCTGGTAATACTGAGGGGGAAAAAACATTATTTCCTTATATAGCAAGTCTCATTCTTATATAAAGAATTTCGAAAGAATAAACAAGTTAAGAACTAAGCACTAGGGCTGGATGGTTAGGAGGAAAAACATGATATGCGATAAACTTGGATAATGTGACAGCGATATACAATGCATTAAACCTAAGATTAATTGGTCAAAATCAAATGTTATCTTTTTCAAGAAGATTTACCTTGAGAAAATGATATCCAAGCGACATGAAGCAACATTCTGTAAAATGTATTACCCAGCATTAAACAAATGGAAATCTAAACAACGGGTAGGATAAATTAACAATTTACATGTGCAAAATGACAGTTCCCCCCACTCTATACTTTCCAACTCCCCTCTCTCCAACATAATCTTTTCTCATATTGCTTATTTGAACTTACTATAAATGTGTGGTGTGAAATCTCTCCTTTAACATACCTGACATACAGTATGTTCAGCACTCACATTAGTACTTTATTAAAAATAAAAAATAAAAGGTTATAATGCACACACACGCACAATTATTTGTGAAAAGACTATTGATCATATTATGAAACATTTTTTTTATTAAACTAAAAATATGCAGACATACCTATGTTACATAATTGTACATATAATAAATTAAATGTAGATAATAACTTAAAAACCTTAAGAAAGATTAGGATGAGGCATGGATATTGCATATAGGGAGGTCTGTAGCCACAACACTTCCAGCTTCTGCCACATGATGTGTGTGACTCTCTGCAGGTAACAGCTTCTCCACTGGCACTTCAATAGTTTTCCACATGGAGTGGCTGTTACACCCAGTGAGCACTAGGAGCAGCTCTCTTTAAGCCTGAAATTACAGTGCTGGTTCATTCAATGCTTTCAGATAAGAGACGAACAGAAAACACACTTGTTTCATTCATTTATAACATGATGCAGTTTTATGAATAGTGATGTGTTTTTAAGAATAACGAAACACTGCATCTATATTTTGAATAACATGTTAATATTTGTTTAATTTAAATGTATAATGTACAGTTTTTCATTTGCACACTGTACTCTTTCTTCGCCCTCTGAAAAGCCTGTTCCTTCCGTCTCGGAATCCCAAGGACTTTGGCATATTGAACTTTACCCACTTTACACCTTGACTGTTCAAAAGAAAACATAAAACAGTCATTATTAAAGACATATTGGTTCCAATTTAATCTCTGTCTGTTCTTCCCTTGTGCAATACACTAAACATGCTTTAAACATTTTGTGCATCACGTAGAAGTTAAGAGTAGGCTACATTTAGAAATGTTCAGCCGTGTCCCATCTGGTAATACAAATCCTTCCTGAAAACAAAACTGCACACAACATCTACTATATAAATGAGACTTTATGTAGTTACATAAATACTAAAAATAATGAACTGTCACTGTAAATATAACTCACCCTCTGTGTTCTCACTGACTCTGTATCAAAAGGCAGAAATTAAGGTTCAAGTAAGGATCAGCACAAGGATATATTAAAGCACACAAATGACTTGGAAAAAGAGGGAAGAGAGAAAGTATAAGGGTATGTGTGAGTAGCATGTATGAACTTTGGTGTCTGCCAGTTGAAGAATGCCAGAGCATAAAATGTTGGCTGATTAATTATTACATAATCATCCAATAAGTAACAAGCTGTGAGGCCCATCCCATACGGCACTGTTTGCACGTCCACCGGTGTAACATCTTGTCTTCACAGAGTGACAATGGACACTGTTGCTAATTTGAGTAAATAATGTTAGCTCTAACCCTTGATGTAACATAAATGAACTCTGATGCATAGGGGGGAAAAATGGGAAATAGTAGCAGAATACTGGTTGTCTTTTTTTTTTAGCTGTTGTTGTTGAACACTCTTCTGTATTAAATTTTTTTTCTGAGTATATATTCAAAAAACTTAAATGTAATAATTTATTTTACATAAGTTCTCAATTTGAATAATTAGATTGAGAAAATATATTACCTCATTCTCATAAAATTAAATCAACATCAAATAATATTTTATGCGATTATAACTAATTACTAAGCTTGGAATAGAATATTAAGTACTACATCTGATGTTATAAATAAATAAAAAATAACTAAAAATGAACTAAATTTAAAAAACACAAACTGGGGCATTTTTTACATCATATTTTGATTTTCAGGGTCATTTTTGTTATTTTTGGAGGCATTTTTGCCTCGAACCCCCTTAAAGGAATGTTCCGGGTTCAGTACAAGTTGAGCTCAGTCGACAGCATCTGTGGCTTAATGTTGATTACCACAAAAAATAAATTTTGAAACGTTCCTCCTTTTCTTTTAAAAAAAAAGTAAAAATGGAGGTTAACGAGACACTTACAATGAATGTGAATGTGGCCAATTTTTTTGAGGGTTTAAACACAGAAATATGAAGCGTATAATTTTATAAAAGCACTTGCATTAATTCTTCTGTTAAAACTCATGTATTATTAACTCTGTAAAGTTGTTAAAACTGTCATTTTTATAGTCGTTTTAGGGTTTGTTGACATTACATCGTCATGGCAACGGAGTTGTAAAATTGGCTATAACTTTACACAGAAAAGGTTAGTAAGTGATTTTAATCACACTTAAATCATGTTAACACACATATTGTTTACATCTTGTGTCTATACTTTTGAAAAAGTGAGTATTTAACGTCCAAAAATTGGCCTTCATTCACTTCCATTGTAAGTGTCACACTGTAACAGATGTTTGCTTTTTTAAAGAAAAAGAGGAACGAGTCAAAATTAATTTTGTCGACTGAGCTTAACTTGTTTTGAACCCCGAACATTCCTTTAATTTCTGACGCTGTGTAATAGGCTACTATGTAATAATATATAATAACAAGTTTATAACCTATATAATAATTCTGTTTTAATAATAACTCTCTATAGAATTATTAACTCATTGAAAAGATCAAGAGTGTGTTAGATTTATTTATTTATTTATTTATTTATTACTATGACTTATTTATTTGACTTTATGTGCTTTATTTTCATTCAGTTGTTCACTTGTTTATTTTATGTTGTATCAGGCTAGCTCTTTGCTGTATTTATATCCCCTCTACTGTTTCTAAATTCAAAAGAAAACATTTAAAAGAAAAAGTACCAATGGAAGACCACCAGGCAGGTCCTGGCGTTCAGGAGAAATGCAAATTTTCCAACAGCTTCGCAAATTGTCCCGTTTGTCCCATACGCATTGCCGTAGTTGTGTGTGGATTGGAAGCGACACAGTGGTGTAAGTAGATATGGGGCGTTGTGCAAGGCTAATTTATGATGAAATTGAGTCAAAATATCATAACTGGTTTATTGAAGCACTAGTGCTCTCTATAAAAAACAGAACTGCTTTGTAGAAAATAATAGTAATACAAAAATAATTAGCTATTGCTGGAGGCTGATCAGTGTTAGCTTGCCAGCTAGGTGAGTTTGATCATGTATGTATCAGTATAAATACTGGCTGACTGTCTAAACACTTAGTATTGATTTCAGTTATTTTAATCCATTAGATTTGAGTGTGATACTTAGCGATGCCTTTATTGGGCGGCAAACAGGCGAGTAGAATTGAATCATGTCTTTGTTTCGAGACACTTTGGTAGATTTTATCCCTTTATATCTTGGTCAATATTCTTTCTGTATTATAACTTTAGCCAAAGTATTTGCAGATTTTTCTCAAGTGTGAAACCCTTTAATACCAGTCCATTATGTGTAACTCATAACCCTGTTTGAAGAGCAGTTTTCATTTGCAGTTATCTGTAACTCTTATAATGAACATCTCTTGTTAGCACAATGGCAGAGTTCACCACATTAGAAAGCTTGCTGGAAATGGGCTTCAACAGAAACAGAGCGTAAGTGGTGTGTCTCTACATTGACATTGGCATTTACACAATGACCCAGTAATTTGCACTGACCCATTGGTTGTTTTGCAGGGAGAAGGCTGTAGCACATACTGGAAACCAGGGCATTGAGAGAGCAATGGACTGGTGAGTCACCTGGTTGGAGTTGTAATGGATGAATTTGGCTTGTTGCCACGTATAGACTTTTCAAGGGTGTTGAATTATTATTGTTTTTATTTATTTTTATTTTTTATTGTACAGGTTAATGGAGCATGAGAATGATCCAGATATAGACGAGCCCTATGTCCCACCTGTCGGGAATGTTCTTGGCTCAACAGAAGAACCGAGCAGCCCATGCCAGTCTCCTACAGAAACCTCTGAATGTATGTTCTTCTCATAGTCATTTCATTCTCCTTATTTCCTAACAGAACGATCAGGATTTAATCACAACATAAAATTTTACATTAAAGTGATAGTTCACTCAAATATGAAAATTCTTTCATCATTTACTCACCCGCATGCCATCCCAGATGTGAATGACTTTCTTCTGCAGAACACAAATTAAGATTTATAGAAGAAAATTTCAGCTCTATAGGTCCTTACAGTGCACGTGAATGGTGGCCAGAACTTTGAAGCTCCAAAAAGCATATAAAGGCAGCCCAAAAGTAATCCATTCGACTCCAGTGGTTAAATCCATATCTTCAGAAGTGATTTGATAGGTGTGGGTGAGGAACAGATCAACATTTAAGTCCTTTTTACTGAAAATCTCCACTTTTCTTGGCGATTCACATTCTTCATGCATATCGCCACCTACTGGGCAGGTAGGAGTTTTTTTTTGTTTTTTGTTGATTTTCTCCCCAATTTTGGAATGCCCAATTCCCAGTGCGCTTTAAGTCCTCTTGGTGGTGTAGTGACTCGCCTCAATCCGGGTGGCGGAGGACGAATCTCAGTTGCCTCCACGTCTGAGACCATCAACCAGCGCATCTTATCACGTGGCTTATTGAGTGCGTTACCGCGGAGACATTCACGGCATCCACCACGTGTCCCTCCGAGAGCGAACCACATTATAGCAACCACGAGGAGGTTACCCCATGTGACTCTACCCTCCCTAGCAACCCTAGCAACCAGGCCAGTTTGGTTGCTTAGGAGACCTGGCTGGAGTCACTCAGCACACCATGGGATTTGAACTCGTGACTTTAGGGGTGGCAGTCAGCATCTTTACTTGCCGAGCTACCCAGGCCCCCTGGAGATTTTTTTTTGTAAAAAAAGACTTGAATACTGCTCAGGGCCTCGTTTCCCAAAAGCATCGTAAGCCTAAGTAGATTGAAGAATCCTTCTTATGATTTATCTTAATTTTGTGGCCCGTTTCCCAACAGCATCGTAACTTAAGTAGTACTTGAAAATGCTCGTAGATTAAAGAGTGCAATGCTAAGAACATCATAAGGACACAGATTTATGCAGACACCTGCAGGACAATTGTGAAATTACACCTGATACAATTTAAATACCAATAGCTACACTTTATGCTCATTTAATGTCAGTATACATATGTTTTATTTTATTATTATTTTTAACCGAAAAGGCTAATAATAATAATAATAACAATAATAAAAGCAGAAAGTGGTTAGTCAATATTGGATGAACAGATAAATTAATAAGTAAACAACTAAAGTTATTTGTGGGCTAGTTAGTAACAACAAAGTGGTGGCATGATTGTTGCAGAGAACTGTAAAAATTACAATCAGAGAGAGAAGGGAAAAAGTCAATAAATTGCTGCCGTGCATGAAAATCGTCCGTACAGTATATTGGCTCCTGATCCTCGTCTCCTCTTCCTCGCTCGCATGACGTGCTGTGTAGTACCAAACATGTTGTGTAGCATTGCTGTTACTGTTATCACTTTTGGGAGTTAAGAGCAGATCTCCTTTTGATTGGTGAATGTCCCTAAATCGCAGCTTCCACGCGTCTCTGTATTTTGCGCTCCACATTAACACGGTGAACCTTGTTATATTCAATTAATGCTTGTTGTCATTAGCAGGACCATAGGCTACACATTGACTCCGCTGTCTTCACTGATCCTCGAAGCTTTAATCTCAATCTCCACAGAGCAAATTTTGAAAACTATATATTAAAATGCACATCTGATGAACGAAGCACTGATTGTGTAAAATAAATGGTTTGTTCTGCACAAAATGATTGCAAAACAAAATGCAATTATGTGGTGAATTAAGTTGTACATTTTGGGAAATATTTTTAAATATTTCCAGCGAGGTAAATTACAAACATTTTTAAAGTTATGCACAAATATAATGAAGTTGTAATGATGAACAGCACTATACGGTCACATTTCAGCACTTCACGTTTATGGACAGCATCTCTCTTAAGTAGCACTTAAAGTGTGTCCTCGCTCATTCATGTTATTATGTGCAGTTTTGGGAAACGCACATAAAAAAAATAATGAACGTTTGTAAAATCGCTCGTAGAAAACGCTCTTAACAGTTAAGATCAATCGTTATTGGGAAACGAGGCACTGTTTCTCACCCACATCTATCATATCACTTCTGAAGATATGGATTGAACCACTGGAGTCATATGGATTACTTTTATGCTGCCTTTATGTGGTTTCTGAAGCTTCAAAGTTCTGATCACCATTCACTTTCACTGTATGGACCTACAGAGCTGAGATATTCTTCTAAAAACCTTTATTTGTGTTCTACAGAAGAAAGTAAGTCATATACATATGGGATGGCATGAAGGTTAGTAAATGATGAGAGAATTTTCATTTTTGGGTGAACTATTCCTTTAACATTTATTTTCACTTTCACCCAAAACAAAAACCAGTCACCGAAAATGTAGCAGAAGACGGAGATGCCAAACGACCCATGACAGAGGAAGAGAGGCGGGAACAAGTAAAAAGGTCTGTGCTCTGTGCAGATTTTTTCTTCAAATACATCTTTGAAAGCTGATGGAAATTATTCCTCTTTACTGCAGACTGGAGGAGTTGATGAGGGCGAGACAGGAGGAGAGGAGAGAGAGGGAGCGACAGGAGGAGATAGAAAGAGAGAAGCAGAGGAGGAAACAAGGCCAAGAGCTGCTGCAGGTCAAACAGAAACTTCAGGACGACGAAATGAAGAAGCTGGCGGACCAGCGCAGGAGGGAGAAGATGGAGGACAGACTTGCCAAGTAAGAAAAACATTAATGAAGTGGATGGTAAGCTTATAGCAGCTGACACAATGAGAGATTTCTGTTTGCAGTGGTGTCTGTTATTTGTTGCAGCTTTTCAGTCATGTCGGATTCCAAGTAGTAACCTTTGCATTGTGATCCTTTCTCAGGCAACGGGTTAAAGAGAAGATCGCACGAGACAGAGAGGAGAGGGCGCGAAAGGTATTATTCATCTGATAAAATAAATATTGAATTGTTATATATAACACCCTTCAGGGGCCGTTCACACTGAACCTGTTTTTGCATTTGTCTGTGCATTTTTTCAACTATTTTTCAATCTAAACATGCACTAGACTGACCTCTTTGACCATTGTGCCACATCTCGCTGTGTTTTTCAGACCAGCGGTTCTCAAACTCGGAGCTGTGGCCCCCTGATGGGCCTTAAGGTGGTGCCAGGGGGGCCGTGGAAACATTTTAGAATGTGATTTTTTAAAATGAATTATACATGTATATACTCATGGATTGTAAACGTTAAAACTATGGTGTGCATATATGAGAAATATTAATAAAATAAAATGTGCTTACTGATTATATTTTTAAGCTGTCCCGCACACAAAGCTGCAACGTCATTGAACAGAGACATCAGTAGGTATATTGCTAGTTAACACAGATAGAACATTTGATTGCTATGATCGAGGGGGTCCATTCGGTCTGCAGGGGGACCACAAAAGGATGTAGGATACACAAGGGGGGCCTCACACTGAAAAGGTTTGAGAACCACTGTTTTAGATGGCATGTTTAAATATAGAACGCATATGTAACTTCACCCCCCATTAAATGCATATGTTGGTCAAAAAAGACCCAGGTGAAATCTAGATGCGTATTCTTTATAAAACTGCTGATTTATCAAGGAAAATTAACTCTGATGATAATTTTATTAGTAATTTAAATGTTTTAATAGTTGATGTGTCTTTTGTTCAATTGAAAATGGAGCAGGTGTTTTGGGTGACAGTGTAAAAAAGCTTGTATAACAAGATAAAATATTCATTAAAAAAACTTCATAAAATGAAATGTCTCAACAACTCTACCTACACAAACACATACTGTACATACTCTATAAGTACAATGGACTAGGATAAAAAAAAAAAACATTTTGCCAATTTTATTTTATTTTTTATAAACTAGTAAAATGACAACCTTATGTACTCTATAATGACGAATGACACTATATTCCTTTATAACTCTATGAAGCTATATTTGTTGTTTAGAGTGGTAAGGCGTACTTAAAAAAAGAAAAGTTGCAAGTACAAATACACTAGAAGTGGTTTAGGATCTATGACCATTCATGCCCTTGCAGTGAACTAGACATCTAACCTCAGGTTGCTCCATGAGGACTGTCCCTGTAATGGATGTAATGTCAAACACTTTGGATAAAAGCATTGGCTGAATGACAACTTTCTATTCTTGCATACGTGAACGTGGTATTTAACATATATTTAATTACATAAATGAAAACTGAAAAAAACAACAACAGTGTATTTCAAAACTAATACCAGTGTTATGCATTGAATCCAATAGGAAACACATATGTATTCTAGGGCTGTGATGCAAATTCTCTTATAATCTTAAAATTGTTCAACTAAATTTAGAAAAAGTCACTTCACATGACACCTTGAGGAATACCTGGAGTGGCAGATCATAAGACCACTTCATTTAAAAAAAGTATGCCTTAAAAACTAGACGCTGGGATATTTTTTGACCCACGTGTTCTATGGTTAAAAGAACTTCTTCAACTTTTAAAAACAAGTCTTGAGACTCCTTCGTTTGTTCTATCTGTTGCTCTATGTCTAGATTTTTTTACGGCAAGAACACATTCGGTCTGACTGAACAGCCCTTTAGAGATGTGAATTTGCAAAGTAGCACTAGAGAAGTAGCACTCCTCTTCCTCGTCCCTCTTCTACTTTTTGCTGGTTTCTGTTACTGTTAACTAATCTGTCATGCCGACTACAGTACATTAGGAATATATTTAACAAGTAATAAAACCTGATTATGTGCAGTTTGGAGGCTGTTCATCAAGCACAGATCTGTCATCTCCCCCCTCTGAAGCCCCTCCCCAGTCTCTACCTGACAACCAAGGGCCTCCTCCAGCCAAGAAAGACTACGATGAATGTCGGATACAGGTACTGTAAATTACAAAACATTTTGAATGTGTGTCCACCCCTATGGATACTTCTCATTTTATTGTAAATGTGCAATGCCACGAGGATGTACTGTAACTGTTAGAAGATTTGTAATTCTAAGAATTGGATTTTGAAATGATTCCACAAATACATCAGACATTTCAAACCCCACTCCATCCCTCCTGTTATTAAGGTGCGTCTTCTGGATGGGTCTACCTTGAGTGCTGTCTTTAAGGCTCAGGAACCTCTGGCTGCTGTGAGAGTCTATGTACAGATGAACGGGGCAAACGGAGAGGATTTCAACCTCATCACCCCGTACCCCAGACGTGTCTACACCGATCTGGACATGGAAAAACCCCTGCGTGAGCTGGGTAAGAGAACTTGCAGCTGGTTATATGTCTGTATTTGGAAACAAAATAATGCTTATTGCACATTTGCTTTATTTGATTGTGATTAACAGTCATTTGTGGGTCTTTTATTTTACAGGTTTGGTGCCTTCTGCAGTCCTTGTGGTTACCAAGAAATGAAGGGAAACAAATATAAACACAGCGTTCTTCCACGTCCATGCAAGATCAAACAAATGTCTCTGTGAAGACCATCAAATAAATGGACTGCTACAATGGTTTCACTCAACAAAATGGCAAACATACACTGCATTAGAACTGATCAATAACGTCCTTAATCTTAAACCTGTTACTCCCAATAAAAGGTTGAGCGAGTTTTCATAATAATGAACCTTGAGAAGGTAGTTGTGATTTTTTTTTTTTTTTGCCATGTAAAAATAACAACATTTTTAACAATACAAATTACAGCACCAGTCTCATTCATCTGATCTTAGTTTTAGCATTTGAAAGTGAAGGCAGAAGCTGTTAACAAGTAGGAGCTTTTGAGTGCTGTCAGCAGTAGAGAACCTCATGAAACAAGCAGAACAACTTTTCATTTCAATGTGATTATTTATATAAGAATTGTTTGACAAATGATTTAAACAAAAATTAGTTCTGTTCGAGTTTCATAAATGAGGCCTAGTGACATTAAAGTAGCTGTAAGCAATTTTTTTCATGAAAAGGTATGCATAAAATGTTCCTACTCCCTTAAAGATATTAATGAAATAAGTGTCCTGAGATATCTCACTGGTCTCTGTGACAGCTGTAGACTTTGTAAACAGCAAACAAAAAAGTTTCCGGGGACATTGACGCTTTTCACCTGTCAGTCATTTTGCTCGGGTATTATTGTGACACTGCTGAATTTGACAGCCACAAGAACAAACAATGCTGCTCTTTTGCTCAGTTTTGGTCTCAAAATTATCTTTGGAGGGCGGGGTTTTGCAATGAGGGGCCCAGCTAATTCAATGGCTCAGTCACGTGAACACTTCAGAACTCTAAAATCACTTACAGCACCTTTAAAATCTTCAAATATTCACTGATATCTATGAGCTGGTAAGAGCCTGTGCAATGCCAATTTTATGTTCTGAATCATAGCAGAGACGGGCCACTTCTATTTAAATGAATGGGAGAAATTGAAAAGCCCAACCATGAAGCTCTAATGCCCAACTGATGTAGAAAGGAAGTCGTGCTTTACAGGTAAAAGAGCCAATCACCTTTTAGATACAGACATCGCCTGTTAATCAACTCGCTAACGCGTATGCGCATTAGCTATACAAGCCGGGAAAATTGCATGTTTTTAGCGTAATATTAGGTAAAGCAGCACAATTTATGATTCCAATATTATCACATTTTATTGCTGATTTTAAATATGTTCTTTGATCGTAATCTTCACCAACCGTTTTTGAGATTTCGGTGTTCCCCCATTCAAGTAGATAGAAGCTGCACTGGCATGACTGGAAATAGTCTCCCGAGGGCGTTCCAAAGATGGCCGCCAGTGGACTGACTTGCTAGAAAGACTTTGATTATAGTCATGTCTGAAAAAGGGAAATCAGCAATTATAATACCTTTTGTCATTGAAGTGTGCAGCCAGGCACAGTGAATTTAATCTAAAGCTTCCTCTAAACCATTAAAAAAAAGCACTTGTTAATATGAAGAAAAAAATAAATAAAAAATGTGACAATAAGTAATACATTTCACAATTCAGGATGCAACAGACTCCTCAACTGCTGCTGTTCACTACAAAATATTTAAGTCAATTAAGTTAATAAGTATCATTACAAGCATATTTTAAGAAAACAACTTTGTTAACTGTATTTTATTAGAATGATAAGATGTTGGCTGCACAGAATAAACAACTTTTAAAACATTTTAAAAGAACTTGGTACAAAATTGTCAACATTCACATAAAACATTTTATGGATTTAATAAAAGTGCCTTTAATTTACACATAAGCTGCTTAAAAACCAAGAATGAACCTGTAAATCTACCAATACATTTTAAGTCTAAAGGTGGCACAGAGTAATTTTTAGGGTAAGTTAGGGTAACAGACATTAAAAGCATAAGATTTTCAAAACTTATACATTTTACCCCTCATTGTTTTGATGCCCCGCATACTGGCTCATAGTTAGACGCTTTCCTATGTTGATTTGGGAAGACTGAGGATGTTTGAGTGGATCATATGAAGCAATACTCCAGACCTCAGTCTCTGAACAGGTTTAGCTGTGAGGGTAGTACTGATTGTACTGATTGTACTGATTCCAAGGGTTCTGGTAGCTGCCGTACGCCCCGTACTGCTGCTGAGACACAAGGACAAGATGTATTTATGATAAACATTTTCATTCAACATGCAATTTCTTTGATATCTACTTTTGAAAATGGAAATTTGAAAATAGGGGGTCATCCCTGTTTTTAGATAGCCAATAGGCTTTAGTTGCATCACAGCCATTAACCATTGCTATGTTCTAAATAGCTTATGCTATTCCAAACTTAGCTATGATTTACTTGCTGGTTGGTTGCCGGGGGAGGGACTGTCTCATTTACTAGAGCATTTGATCGGACAAAAAAAAATGTGTAGTGCAACATGAATAATCCATATGTTTGGTCCATTTTGCCATCTGAGAAAGAATCTGCATACTGTATTAAATCCATTCATCTATTAAAAAATGAATTTTGTTCATGTTTAGTAGTACACTAGCACGAGCTAGTACACATGGACTAAAAGCCACAAAAGGAATTTTGATTTCATAAGGTCTTGGCATACATGCAAATGATAAGATTCTTCAATGTACCTGGTACCAGCTCCCATAACTTCCATACGATCCACTCATGTCTCCACCCATCATAGGAGGAGGTGGTGTTGTAATGGGAACGTGAGGCATAGTGGGTGGAGCGGTCTGTGGAGGCACCGTCATGGCAGATCCATCATCCATTTTACTCATCTTCTCTGGATCGTCACTATCACTACAGCAATACAAAGAGAGCATTAAAAAGACCAACCACAAGAAAACAAATTCTCACAGAATATCTCTGGGCTTATTTTGTTGGGCTCACCCGTTCTCTGCTCCTCTCTTTCCATCGTGCTCCTTTAGCAGCTTTTGGTGCTCGTCATACATACTCAACACACTGATAATAAATTAGAAAAATATACAAAATGTAAATAAACCTAGTAATGCAGAAGCAAAGTTAGAATGTACTATGCAGTAAATACAATAACCTTTAAAAAGTCAGATTTCTCATATTTATCAGTTATTAATTGCTATTTCCGCAATGGTTTGAATGAACTCTGACCTTTGTACTGTAGTCCCAAAATCCTCAGCGTACTGTAGGCCACGTTGGGAGAAAAGGATTTTGGTCTTTGGGGAGAGAGGAGCAGCAAGAGCTTTAGCCACACACTGCTGGACCCCTCCACCATTAGCACGCAGGTCACCTGACATCTCCAGATCCAGAAGGTTCTGATACAACCTACTGTTATCCTGAAAAGCCAATCACAGAATATCAAAACATCAACGATTGAGTCATGCAAGCTAATGGTATTGTGGTGCAACATTTGCTGCATATTGTGAAAATACAGTATAATCACTGCAAGGGTCCCAATGTCCTGGTCCTATTTTACTCCAAATCAAAAGAAACAAACAAGAGACATTATTTACTATATAGAAAATGAAGCCTATTTCAGGGCCATAAAGATTATTTTTGTTAAAGTTAAGAACTTTTTACCCCTCCAATTCTCATTACTGCAATGCAAAAAAGATTGTGGTCATTATGATGCTCTCATTACTGCTCCCTTGGTACTGCACACATTTTCCCACATTTTATTGCATGTTTTTATTGTAATACCATCTGTATTACATTGCTTACTGTAATTCCATCATTATTGAAAACAGTGGGAATAGTAAAAGTAAAATGTCCAAAAGCATTATGGTAATGAGTATGGGGGGGGTAAAATGTGCTTAAAGGAATAGTTCATCCAAAATTATAAACTCTCATCATTTACTCTCTCATCCCAGATGTGTAAGACTTTCATTCTTCTGCAGAACACAAAGATTTGCTCTGTAGGTCCATACAATGCAAGTGAATGGCAACCAAAACGTTGAGCCCCAAAAAGCATATAATGACAGCATAAAAGTAATCCATCAGACTCTGGTGTTTTAATCCATATATTCAGAAGTGATTTGATAGGTGTGGGTGAGCAACAGATCAATATTTAAGTTGCTCTTTTACTATCAATCTTCACTTTCATTTCCACATTCTTCTTATTTTGTTTTTGGTGATTCGCATTCTTCATGCATATCGCCACCTACAGGGCAGGGAAGAGAATTTATAGTAAAAAGCACTTAAATACTGATCCGCTTCTCACCCACACCTATCATATCGCTTCTGAAAATATAGATTTAACCACTGGAGTCTTATGGATTTATTTTATGCTGCCTTTATGTGCTTTTTGGGGTTTCAAAGTTCAGGTCACTATACACTTGCATTGTATGGACTTACAGAGCTGAGATATTCTTCTAAAAATCTTTGTTTGTGTTCTGCTGAAAAATGGGGTGTCATGAGGGTGAGTAAATGATGAGATAATTTTCATCTCTTTAAGTGTCCATACAATGTCACAATGCAAAACATCTTAATGGTCCTAAATGTAGGCTTCAGTTTGTTTATGCAAAATATAATTTCATAATTGTACTGATTTGGGACCAGCCATTTTGAGAGGTTTCATGAGAATCACCCAGTAAGATATCAAGACAGAAATACATAAATGTAAAACAGTGTGACTTTCATCACTTGTGTTATACCGGACTGAGCTCTATGGCCTCCTGTAGAACAGTGCGGGCCCTGGCTGGGTTCTTGCACAGCTTGAGAAGGAAGCGGGAAAGTTTGATCGAGTAGAAGGCATGAAGTGAGGGATTGTCTTTACTCTGTTCTAGTGCCTCCTTCAGTAGCGATTCTGCCACATCAAGACGACCTGCCCTCCTCTGCTGACTTATCCTCCTCAAACGCACCGCAGCCAAACCAGGCAATGTCATCTCCAGAGACTCTAGAATGCGCTGTGCCTCTAAAATATTACCTAGAGATGTTTTAAATTGCGTGAGAGAATAATATGTAAACACTGTGGGTTGAGTCAAGAACCAAATCATAAAAATCCCAATTTCTGTTATAAATCACAACAATGTCTTAGTGATGGAGTTTTTTCTGTGATAAGTTGAATCTCACCATGCTTTTCTTCGAACGAGGACCACTGAAGATGGATGCTGTGTTTGTATGGAAGATGGATTTCACAAGCTCTGCGGTACACGTTACGCACTTCCTCCAGACACCGTGGTTCCAGGTAATGCACATACTGTGACACACACACACACACACACACACACACACACATTACAAATGACAGCTAAAACACTACAGGTCTTGCAATTCAGCACTATAAAAAAAATCATAATTCCGTTTTCCATAATTAAGCACTTCTATAATCAGCTGCCGAATCTCCCTACACTTACTTTATCCCAGAATTCCTCATAGAGTGCGCAGGCAATGAGACAGCGCTCAAACAGAATCAGTACTCTCTCATGTCCAGCCACACACACTTTTTTGGAGCTTTCCTGGCCTTCCACAGACGTCCTTTCGACATCCATCTCTGCCGTCTCAGCCTCTGCCATCTCCCAGTCCAGATAACTCTGCCAGGCTTTCAGCTGGGCTCTGTCCAGAGGCTTCACATGGAAATACGGCCTTTTAATCTGAAACAGAGCAAGAGGGAGCAAGAAAGAAAGAAAGAAAGAAAAAAAGTCAGACTAATGGAACAACTAAATGCAAGAGAAAGTGAGAATGAGAAGAGAAAGTTTAATATGGATCTTACAGCATCCTCAAAGTTCCATCTCTTCCTGACTTCTGCCTCATTTTGCTGGTACACTTCCTCTCTGCTGGCCAACAGAAGCTCCTGCATCTTCTGTACTGCCTCTTCCTGTAATAAAGGAAGACAAAAGATGTTACAGGTCAAAATGAATGTTTATAAACCAAGGGTTCATGGTTTGGCTGGAAAGTGAGTTACCGAGTCCTTTCCGTTGTCTGCAGGCTCTTCCTCCCCTGGCGGTCTCTCCTCTTCATCTGCAGCGATATCAGTTCTCTCTTTTTTGGCCTGAATTTGGCTCTGTTTGTACTCAGCCCTCACCTTCCTGTACTCCTCTGGGGACAGGACGTCATGCGGCGGGTGGGAAGTTAAGTGTGTTTTTAGTCTAAGGAAAGAGACAGAAATTCAGAAAGGGACCATCAGCCTAATGCAACACAAGTGTCATAATGATTTTTATGGACTCTGAAAGCAAAAGACATTTTGTGATATTTTGGTGATCTGGATTTGATGTGCTTAACTGCAGGTGTTTGACAGTTTACCAATTAGGCTTTTGTTGATGCATTCAGCTGCATCTAAATATAAAGGGGGAAAGAGATCACAGAATATGAGCGTGAGAAGAAATTATAACAAATCCTCACAAATCCATGCGTGTGTGTGTGTGGTTTGTAAACTGCCGTGCCTCAAATCTGAGGAGTGCGAGGACAAAAAATTATGTTAACACATCTAACATAAGGCCCATTAGTATAGCATACTTTTCATAGTGCATGTTGTAAAACTGTGTGGGGACCCGCAGTACTCGGTCATAGACCACTGTCATGGCCTTTAGGTTTCCCTGCTCCTTCTCCCACTCGGCATACAGATCCCACAGCCTGTCTGAATGGAAGTCCCAGCCAGCGGCTGCCACTGCCTCCTCAAACACACTGAGAAGAGATCAGAGGACTCCATTACACCATTCCAAATGACAGAACCAAGAAGATCTTGAAAAAGCATGAAAATGGATCAATAGTCTGAACAGTCTTGCCCTTTGTTTTAAGTTGCTTTGGTAAGAAGTCATCTTACTAGAAAATAATGTAAATGTGAATCCAAATTTGATTGAAAATACTGAAAGGAAACAGGAAGTGGGTCACTGACATGACATTCAAGCAGTGCCTTGTGGTCTGACTTCATCTGAAACTACTTTAAGCATGTTTTCTAATTATTGTACAATTATTATACATGCAATTTTATAACCTCATACTAATTGGAATATTACATAGAATATTTGTACATTGAAAAATTCACACCACAGTTCTTTTTAAGTAAACTGCTTAAAGGGACAGTTTACCCAAAAATGAAAATTCTCTCATGATTTACTCACCCTCATGCCATCCCAGATGTGAATGACTTTCTTTCTTCTGATGAACACAAATTAAGATTTTTAGAAGAATATTTCAGCTCTGTCGGTCCTCACAATGCAAGTGAATGGTGACCAGGATTTTGAAGCTCCAAAAAGCACATAAAGGCAGCATAAAAGTAAAAGTGGTTAAAGTCATGTATTCTGAGTGCAGACCAAAATATAACTCCTTTTTCACTGTACATCTTGCCATTGCAGCCTCTAGTCACGATCATGATTTCAAGCTCGATAACACTTCCTAGTGCTCGAGAAATGCGCAGAGCGCTAGGTGGTGCTAGGAAGTGTAAGTGAGCTTGAAATCATGTTCATCAAGGAGACTGCTGATGTCAAAGTTTATAGTGAAAAAAGAGCTATACACTCACAGAGCGCTTTGTTGAGTACACCTATACACATACTTTTTCATGTGATTATCTAATCAGCCAATCGTGTGGCAGCAGTGCAATGCATAAAATCATCCAGATACGGGTCAGGAGCTTCAGTTAATGTTCACATCAACCATCAGAATAGGGAAAAAATGTGATCTCAGTGATTTGGACCGTGGCATGATTGTTGGTGCCAGACAGGCTGGTTTGAGTATTTCTGTAACTGCTGATCTCCTGGGAATTTCACACACAACAGTCACTCAGAATGGTGACAAAAACAAAAAATATCCAGTGAGCGGCAGTTCTGCGGATGTTGATGACAGAGGTCAACGGAGAATGGCCAGACTGATTTGAGCTGACAGAAAGGCTATATTAACACAGGTAACCCCTCTATACAATTGTAGTGAGCAGAATAGCATCTCAGAATGCACATGTCAAACCTTTAGGACCATAGTGTTCCTAATAAAGTGCTCGGTGAGTGTATTTTGGTCTGTTCTCACTCAAAACCAATTGGATTGCTTCATTAAACCACTGGAGTCGTATGGATTACTTTTATGATGCCTTTATGTGCTTTTTGGAGCATCAATATTTTGGTCACCATTCACTTGCATTGTGAGGACTGACAGAGCTGAAATATTCATCTAAAATTCTTAATTTGTGTTCTGCAGAAGAAAATCATACACATCTGGGATGGCACGAGTAAATAATGAGAGAATTTTCATTTTGGGGAAATTGCTGAAAAACGTGAAATTTTTAACCTAACCTAAAGTTACAATTTTAACCTAAAATCTTGATGATAACAAAAATGTAATGTTATTTATTATTACATATTATTTGTCAATTACTCAAATCTACCTGATCACTGAATTAAAATAACATTTAACAGTAATCTTAAAAGGGATCTTAGATCTTCGAGGTGTTGAATCTTGGAAAAGTCCTAAGAGTTGACAAGAACCTAAAAAGGAGTGTCTTATGTTGTTATTTAGAAAATATTATAGAATAAAAATGGAAGCAGAGGCATTGTGGCAATAAAGTTGGAAAATAATTGTATATGGTGTAGTTTCTCTGTGGTACCAGCGGATGCGCTGTGCTGACTCAGGCAGGTTCATGTTGAGCGTTCCCAGCAGCAGATTGACATAATGAATCCAGAGATCAACACTGAGAGGGATGGCCTTCAAACCTTGTTCACACACCTATCACATGGGGAAAAAAAAAACAGAGCATTACACCTGCACCAATATTTCCAACAAATATTTGATATTAAAAACCTTAGAATCAGAATAGTCAAGTCAGTATTATACAGCACTTCCACAATACATATCGATCCCGTTTACACCTGGTATTAAGATGCGCCTTGGGTGATCTGATCACATCACTGTTCACACCTGGTCACCTAAATGGGTCTCATGTGACCACTTGTGTTTGGATTTCAGGGAGAGGATTTCTGTTTTATGACAACATACTGTACATCAATTACTATGTCAGTGTGTTACTGCATGACTTTAAAGTGCAACAAAGTCAGAAAAGACAAAGCGCGAAAAAAACAGTGCGCTATTTCTCCCAGATGCAGCTGAAATTTAATCTATGCACAAAAGCAGAATTGTCAAGCAGAATTTTAGTGCAGGGATGGGCAACTTTGAAGGGGGCGAGGGCCAACATTTTTTTCTCCATTCTACCAAGGGGCCGGATTACAGATCTACACTGTAACAATGTTCACCCCTTTACTCAACTTCCTCATTATTGTGGGTAATCAATGCACAACTAATGCAATGTTCTTTTAAAGATTTTGTTACCTATA
Source organism: Myxocyprinus asiaticus (assembly GCF_019703515.2). NCBI lineage: Eukaryota > Metazoa > Chordata > Actinopteri > Cypriniformes > Catostomidae > Myxocyprinus > Myxocyprinus asiaticus. The sequence continues at coordinate 15,765,577 of NC_059370.1, read as the reverse complement.
TTAATATTTTTATTTAGCAATATTTATAAAAACGAATAATTATTTTGTAGCTTGCGTTTTTACTAAAACATGCCGTTCACATGTGCAAATTCATGTTCAATTGACAAGCAATATACTTCAGACGTACATTTTCAAGAAAATTTCTCTCATTTGCATTGTCTACATTTGCAACAGACAACATTTTCAACCCCACCTCATAAAACAACTTACAGGTATTAGTTCAAATCTAAATATTATCATCAATAACAATACTGGATACAAGAACATAACATTTCAGTGCATTAATACAAAACATTTCAGCACCACAACATACACGCATGGAACATTCTCACTATTCGCAAGACTTTTCACAGTCAGTCAGGCATTTCAATCGCCCATTTCTTCAAAGTTTCTCCCTCTTATAACAACTTTTTCGTTTTTCACAAGCACGAGCGAAACAGCATTAGATGTCTTTGGTGATTCCCGCACTGTCACGGATATTTTATTTACCCTTTATATCTATGCAGCTCTGGTGTATGTATCTCTCATACTGTACGTCTCTTTGATCACTTGATCAATGGTGTTTGTGAATCAAATTGAAATCTTTAATGACAGATTTCGTATCCAGGCAAACAAAAGACATGGGTTCCACCTGCGTACATTAACAATAGCGCGCACTATGTCTCTAACAAACTGAGGTAAAATTTAGCTCAATTTAATAACATTATAAACTGAATGCAATATTTACATAATCCCTTTTTCAAAGAAATAAAATCAATCCTCAGTCTTGCCCGACGGGCCGTATTCAACGATACAGAGGGCCGTATATGGCCCGCGGGCCACCAGTTGCCCATCTCTGTTTTAGTGGATTAGTTGTATTAACCTGAGCTGCAGATGTTCGTGCTTCTCATAAGTGTCTGTGCATGATTCAGATACATGAAGAAGATCCATAAAGTTCTCTTGTTTGTATCTGCTTTTTTTTAAAAAAATTATTTCCTTTTAAAGTTGCTTGTGACCGGCAAAATTCAAACTCTATGTGATGAGGAGGAGGGCGTGGCCAGGCCGTAAGGATGCACGCCTGGCGCTGTTACCCCAATCAGCCAGGAGGGGGGATAAGGAGGAGCCGGAGAAGCCAGTTGGGTGAACAATCATGAAGACTTTTAATCAAACACAACACAAAAACTGCTTTTCAGCACAACCAAACATTGACATGCACACACAGCTCTGCATGCATCTCTCTCTCTCGCTCTCTCTCTCCCCAACTGGCTTCTCCGGCTCCTCCTTATCCCCCTCCTGGCTGATTGGGGTAACTCAGTGCCAGGCATCCATCCTTACGGCCCAGCCACGCCCTCCTCCCCATCACACTCTAGCACAGCGGTTGATTGACAGGTGAGGGGTGGCGCTTCACTGCTGTCCGGGACACATCAAGACGGATTAGCATTTACACAAGGGCTGGGAGATATGTAACAAATATTTTAGAGATAAATGCCTTAAAAATATTGCGATTACATCGTCAACCCCCCCTGCCGAGGGTCGTGAATTTTTTTGCTTTACTGATCTTGGTTTAAAAATGTAATTCATTCAAACAAAACACTTTTCTAAATTCAAATAGCACTTTAAACCAAACAAAAAAAGCAATAAAATAATGAAGTGATCAAAAATCTTATTTAACCACTTCCCCAGATCCAAACATTTACTGTCTCCAATGGCTCCATTTGCCATCACGGAATCCGCAATGCATGCCAACTGTGAGGAAATAAAGAGCTTTAAACTCACAGCACCTCCCGATATGATCGGAGATCATTTTCAGCATTCTCATATTATTCTTGCAAACAGTTTTCAGACGAATGAAACAGATTAAAAAAAGAGGGAGAACTCTTTACATGCGCTTGGTCCCCTTGACAGGCTCGTGCTTCAGATTCAGACACGAGCATTGACGGCTTTTCTGTTATCTGTTCTTAAAAATATGATAAAGTGTGTCTCTTCAAGCACGTGTCTTTGTGACTAACAGCAATTCTTGTCATGTGTCACTCCGAGACGTCTTACAGGTCGCCCGCCTGTTGCGGGTAGATGAGCAAAATTACCCGTGTGTGAAATACATCTGGACAAGGAGCTTGCGAACTGGATTCAGCCTCGTCGTATTTTGCGGGTGCTAGTTTCACACCCTTGCCACCGTTTAATATATATTTGGCGACTTCCTAGATCCATGGTTTTGCCATTTCCCAATATTGTCGATCATCATCTGGTCGCAATCGGCATTGGGATCTTTGTAAGACATTGTCGATATCCAATTACTTTGTCACATCACCCAGCCCTAGTTTATACCTCAAATGTATTGTGGTCACATGCATTTTGACCACATTCGTATGTGCTTTTTGTGATCGGTTCCCAAAATATTTTACATCCTGTTTAGACCTGCATTTAGCTCTGACCACATGTGATCGGATCAGCCAAAATGCATCTTACCAGATGTAAACAGGGTTGATCATTTCAAAGCAGCTTTACAGAAAACAGTGCGTTATTGTCCCAAGTGAGCAAGCTGAATCCAATGTGGAAATGTAAAAACTCTAAAAGATACACTGTCCTGAAACACTCATCTTTGCATGATGGACATGCATGTTCTTACCTTTTCAGCTTTGTTGTTGTGACCGGCTCGTCTCTCGAGATCTGCAAATTTTTTCCAATAACCGTAACACAGAGGGTACCTCGCCAGAAATGCATTCAGGGATTGACGACAAGCCCTCATGTGGCCCTGCAATAAATTACTGTCATAACAAGCTCTAGCTCCAGTAATAAAGTAGAAATGCAACCTTGCCTATAAAGTTATTTGTTGTCAGCATTATGATCACCTCTTGTTCACAATACTGCAGAAGATCAGTCCAGCTGTTGAAATCCAGAGGATTGTCACTGGTCAGTTTCCAAAGTCTCTCGAAGTCTGCTGGTAACTCTCCCTCTTCCTCCTCCTCTCCTTCTGCCGTGTAGGATGCTGTTGGGGCGCTCGTGTCTCCCCCATCACCACTCTCCTCTGACCCAACAACATCTGACTTGGGAAGTTCTGCAACCTCAGGATCATACAACCCTGTCATTCAAACAGATGTGTTCAAACACAAAGCAATTCATCTAATTCACTATATGGAAATTGGTTCAGTAATAAAAGTGAGTATATCGCTGCTTGTATGCATGTGTCTTTCTGGATCCAGTTTAAACTTTGTTGACGACAGGTTTTTAAGAGACAAGATATTTCAATGGTCTGCAGCTACAACCTCATTATAAAACTGATATTACGTGTAAAAACAGAATAACCTTTTTTTATTTTTATTATTTAGTTTAAAATACTGAAGTACTGTATTAATACTCAAATAGTAAGCTCGCTAGCTATATTATGAAGACGCGCTGGTGTAATAATTGATGTATTGTAGCATTTCAGAAATCAGTAAGACAATAATTTAGCTACACACACGGTTGCAATCTTAAAAATGTTGTAGTTAAGTAAACAAAAATGGAAAACCTGAAGGGTTTGTCAGATGCCCGTTGTTGCTCAAGTCGTCTGTGCCTTCCGCCGCCATTATTGTCCACACAACAAATGACGCACATAATGTGCAACTGCTGTCACTGGCGCAGCAGATCGACGAAATCAAAATCACCGACTATTTTATTAATTTATTTTTATTTTATTTTTATATTATAATTTTTCTAATTTATTTATTTTTCATCTCACTTTATTTTATTTCAATAAATTTGTATTTAATATAACTGTTCAGGTCCGTGGACAATCCGTGTGTTCGTTTCATATCCGTAAAAAAAATTAAAAAAAATAAATAAATAAAAAATGGAAAATGAATAAACAACTTGTCTTTTTATTTAGCAATTATATGCCTTGGTAAATTATTTACTAAAACAAAGGCTAACGGGAATCGACACTTTTAACTTTATATTCTGCTGTTCCTGTGAGGATCATAGATGCTGGAACTTATGCTGCCTTCATGTACTATCTGAATTTTCCTACATACAACTTCTGAAGTGGTGATTAAGAGTATGTCGCGTTCACGTGCTTTGTTGTCGGAAAGAACAGGAACGACACTAGGTATATATTTCTTGAGGAACTTTTATTTTGACAACATAATACATATCAGTTAGCTTGCTGACGATAATGGAATTCAAGCTATTCAAGGTCAAATACAAGCTATTTTCACAATGTAAAAATGTACATCATGCATCAAATGGGTGCTGATATATATAAATTAATTTGATCAAAACGGCAAGCACTAACAATGAGCTGTATTTAGAAAAATGAACAAAATCTGTCATTCACTACAGAAACTGTACTCTTCTCCGCCATGTTGAAAGTTTATGATTCGTTCCATCTCGGAAACTCGGGCATCATCATTATCTCTGAGTTTCCCTGTCAATTACGACTTGAAGGGTTATTCATGTGCAGCTTCCGAGTGGGAAACTCATATTCACGATTATTCCGAGAGCACGTGAAGGCAGCATTAGTTTTATATGGGGACGTGGGAAAATGTAATAATTACCAGAGTTTCTCACTGATTTTAATCCCGTTTGAATTGGTCATGATTTTTATGGACTGCACGTTCACGCACCATTAAAGATAATCGCGTAGACTATTTTACCTTCTATAAAACGCCTGGTAAAAAATAACCCCTGGTTATAATCCCGTGCAAACTGACATGCTGGTAAAAAGCCAGTGAATCTGCACTGTCCATCATGAACCCTAAAGGGTAAGAAAGTAAAGGTTTCTGTGAACTTTCCGTGTTTCTCAAGTCATTCAATTGTCTGAAGTTGATGCTGGCCAAGAGAAGAGACCAGAAACCGTAAAACGCGATTCACTTCAGAAAAACTGCAGATAATGTTGGCTTGCGTTTGGACTGATGCATGTTTTTCTCAAGCATTTTATGCTGTCGAGAGTTTATTTAGTCAAGAATATATATATCAGAAGTTTACATATACATAGGTTGAAGTAATTAAAACTAATTTTTTTTTTTTTAACCACTCCACAGATTTAATATTAGCAAACTATAGTTTTGGAAAGTTGTTTAGAACATCTACGCTGTGCATGACAAAAGTAATTTTTCCAACACTTGTTTACAGACAGATTGTTTAACTTTTACTTGACTATATCACAATTCCAGTGGGTCAGAAGTTTACATACACTAAGTTAACTGTGCCTTTAAGCAGCTTGGAAAATTCAAGCTTTTGACAATTAGCTTCTGATAGGAGGTGTACTGCATTGGAAGTGTACCTGTGGATGTATTTTAAGGCCTACCTTCAAACTCAGTGCCTCTATGCTTGACATCATGGGAAAATCAAAAGTAATCAGCCAAGACCTCAGAAAAATAATTGTAGACCTCCACAAGTCTGGTTCATCTTTGGGAGCAATTTCCAAATGCCTGAAGGTACCACATTCATCTGTACAAACAATAGTACACAAGTATAAACACCATGAGACCACGCAGCCATCATACCTCTCAGGCAGGAGAGCCATTCTATCTCCTAGAGATGAATGTAGTTTGGTGCAAAAAGTGCAAATCAATCCCAGAGCAACAGCAAAGTACCTTGTGAAGATGCTGGAGGAAACAGGTTGACAAGTATCTATATCCACAGTAAATCAAGTCCTATATCGACATAACCTGAAAGGCTGCTCATAAAAAAGCCAGGCTACAGTTTGCAAGTGTACATGGGGACAAAGATCATACTTTTTGGAGAAATGTCCTCTGGTCTAATGAAACAAAAATTGAACTGTTTGGCCATAATGACCATCGTTATGTTTGGAGGAAAAAGGGTGAGGCTTGCAAGCTGAAGAACACCATCCCAACCATGAAGCATGGGGGTGGCAGCATCATGTTGTGGGGTGCTTTGCTGCAGGAGGGACTGGTGTACTTCACAAAATAGATGGCATCACGAGGAAGGAAAATTATGTGGATATATTGAAGCAACATCTCAAGACATCAGCCAGGAAGTTAAAGCTTGGTCGCAAATGGGTCTTCCAAATGGACAATGACCCCAAGCATACCTCCAAAGTTGTGGCAAAATGGCTTAAGGACAACAAAGTCAAGGTATTGGAGTGGCCATCACAAAGCCCTGTCCTCAATCCGATAGAATATTTGTGGGCAGAACTGAAAAAGCGTGTGCGAGCAAGGAGGCCTACAAACCTGACTCAGTTACACCAGTTCTGTCTGGAGGAATGGGCAAAAATTCCAGCAACTTATTGTGAGAAGCTTGTGGAAGGCTACCAAAAACGTTTGACCCAAGTTAAACAATTTAAAGGCAATGCTACCAAATACCAACAAAGTGTATGTAAACTTCTGACCCACTGGGAATATATATATATATATATATATATATATATATATATATATATATATATATATATATATATATATATTATTCAGTTAAGAAAATGAGAAAAGTAGCTACACAAGCACGTAAAATTGTGATTGGCCCTGCCTTTCAGAACATATTTAGCAGAGAGACAAATATAATGTGAACAGATCTTCTTTTTTTTATTTATTTTTTTTTTATTCAAGAGTATAATATAGGATTACAGTCTCGCTAATATCACCAGTTGTTATATTTTGCCAGATATTCCAATACATTTCTTCTAAAAATCCCAGATCCAGTATATGATCATGTTTAAAATGTCCTGCATAATTAATGCACTGCAATAAATATTCTGATAGGTCAGTTACGTGGCGACAGTGTGTAAATGCAGAAGACACACCCATCTCTATAATTTCTGTAGACATTCAAATCGACAGTAAATTTACAGACATCGGCAGTAATAACATACAGACAAATGTCCGGTAAATGTATCCTGTCCAAATAGGGCTTTCCTTCCACCTCAAAAGTCCTTTTACTCTATATCCCTTAAAATCATCATGATAACAATAGTTTTTCCACAAAATGCCATATTTACTATACTATTATTTATCATCTGAATAATCACATCCTCTTACTCCACGTAAAATCTATATTAGGTCTCTTATCTTTACTCCCCCTTCTGGTGACTTTTGTAAGTGTTGATTAGAAGAGTTATGCACATTAAAAATAGGAGTTTTTGTTGGGAGAATCAGAAACAAAAAACAGAAAAGACTAGATAAAAAAAAAAAAAAAAATGAATCAATTGGTGTATGTTTGTTTTTTACTTGAGTAGAAAAATTAAAAAGAAAACACCTGTTTTTTCATTATCCGTTTTTTTGAAGTGAAGAATGAACTGAAGATACACAGATTATTATTGTACACTTTCACTTCATTGTATTATTTATAATTTTATAATTCTATTTTATTTTTCATTCTATTTGAATTTTTATTTGATTTCATATCATTTTATTGTTCATTTCTTTAGTAAATTGTATTTTTAATCTAATTTAATTAAATTTAATTGTGCAGAGCTTTCCACCATAGGCTGACTCTTTCAATACTGTAATAGTGGATGCCATATTTGGATGTTTTTAATTTGAATGTTTTTTTGTTTTGTTTTTTGGATTTGATTTGGATTGTATTTTAATAAAGAGAAAAACAAACTTTAAAATGGAAGTCAGTCTAAAGTGGATTTGAATGAAATGTTCCTGAATTTTATTTAAAACACTTTAAATTCATAACATTTTATACTTTTCTCCAGAACCTTCTGCATTTTATCAACAAGCATTTAGATCTCCCAGCAAACTGAAATAATGGAATAATTAACTACTTGAAATGAAAATGTAACAATACTTTGTGTAGCAAGCATTGAAGTTTGATTGTGATGGGCAAACTTCTTATAATGAAATAATTAGGTGAGTGAACAAATCAAGTGAACCTTACTGCCGAAGATATGATGGGGGGAAAATGAATGCATTTACATTTAATCTTTATTACCATCTCATTTGAACACCCATTCATCAATAGAGACATTAAACTCGGTCTCAAAGCCCACGCTTTCAGGGTCACCTTCGAAAATGCAATTAAACCATAAAATGGAAAATCAGCAACACAGAGCAGTCACATAAGATGATAAAGCAGAAATGTACACAAAACACTTCACTCTTTTGGACATCATATATATCGTTCTATAGTGGATGACAATAAAACTAACTTCACACAATCTTCCACATCACAGTATATGAGGCTGGAATAATTATAAGCACTGGGCTGTTGCTGGTTCAAAACAATCACAAAGTCCCAACCCACCCGACATATTCAAGTGCACTGAGAAACATATTAATCAACAAGGAAAAAAAATCCCACAGATTTAGTGGTTTATCCCCCTGAAAAATATTTCACAAGAGTCCCATGTCAATTAAACCAAGCCATGAGCACATCCTGCTCATTGTTAGTCTCCAGTGAAGGACTAACTCATTTAAAAACTCTAAAACCCTCCACGTGCACAGGTGATCACAGGTAAACCATTTACTGGAGCTTACATGTTTTTGAAAAGGAAGCATGTCAAAGACCAATTCACACCAGTAATAATTGGATTTTCGTTGTGCACTGTGTTAACTACATTAAACTCGCAACTGATCTAAATCTTCTGACTTGTGTGATGATTTAATTCATCTGACTTTAACACTACTTTTTCACTACATGGAATTAAAAAAAAAACATTGGACTGATTTTACTAAATTTAAAATGGAAAGAATTTACTGTCTGACCCTGCCATTGGGATCCATTTCTTTTGAGCACTGAGAAATATCTCTGACCCTGAACATAGTATCACTTCTTCACTTTTGAATTGTCATGTTGATTCTGTGTGCCTAATGTGTTTGTATGTTCATATGATTCTCTTTTTGGCGTCTCTCTCCTCTCATCTCATCTGGCCCCGGCTGCTGTAGAGATCCAGTGCGCTACTGCAGCTGCAGGGTCCAGTCGGCCCCCGCGTTCATCCCAGGTTTACGAAGAGTTAACACTGACATAGAGGCATCAAAGTCAAACTCCACAGAGCTTTCTTTGCCTGTTTGACAAAATGTGAGACGATTAGGAGAGGATTTAATCCCCAGCATGAAGGTCATTTTAATCATCATTTTACAATGTTATGATTTTGAGAAGAGCTAAATGAATATCTTACCATCCATCTTCAGAAGAACCTTGCTGGGCTTGCTGGCCCCCAAAATGATAACTTTTTCAATCCATGATGGGGTTGAGAAGTTACAGTCTGGGCACAGGTTACTGAGATGAGGAAGAGATGAGGAGTCAAAACTTGTTACGGTATATATGGAGTAGAATGCAAAAGATTGGAAGACAGGAAAAGGAGGGATCAATAGAATACCTGGAGGTGAGAGCATTATTGGCAAATGTGAGGCTCTGATGAATAAATTCTTTCTTTGTATCATAGCTAAAAGTATGGCCATCATCAATGTAGAGCTCTCCTTCAGCAAATTTCTAAATAAAAAATAAAATAAAATAGTTGGTCTAAAACATGGATTTTCACTTTGCGCATCATATCTATTTTAACTAGGGCTGTCAATTAATTAAATATAATAATTCAGATAATTAAAATTCATTACATAATTGTGCAGATGAGTAAAGCATTGATAAGACAATAAAAAAAGTGACTTCAAAAGGCAATATACTGTTTGTTTCCATATTATTATTAATATTTATTTTTATAAAATTTTATTATTTTTTTTTTTGATTTTTCCCCTTTTTCTCCCAATTTGGAATGCCCAATTCCCAATGTGCTTTTAAGTCCTTGTGGTCGTGTACTGATTCGCCTCAGTCCGGGTGGCGGAGGACGAATCCCAGTTGCCTCCGCGTCTGAGATCGTCAACCCGCGCATCTTATCACGTGGCTTGTTGAGTGCGTTGCCACGGAGACAAAGTGCGTGTGGAGGCTTCACGCCATCCACTGCGGCAACCACGCTCAACTCACCACGCGCCCCACCGACAACGAACCACATTATAGTGATCATGAGGAGGTTACCCCATGTGACTCTACCCTCCCTAGCAACCGGGCCAATTTGGTTGCTTAGGAGACCTGGCTGGAGTCACACAGCATGCCCTGGGATTCGAACTAGCAAACTCCAGGGGTGGTAGCCAGCGTCTTTTACCACTGAGCTACCCAGACCCCCATTGTTTCCATATTATTGAACACAAGCCTTTCATTGGCCTGCAGTCCAAAGCGATCCATTTTGCAATTGAATTCGTCAATCTGTCCGAGATTTATTATAAGGGCTTCTTTAAAGACATGTCAATGTACACATGGACACATTAACGCTTTTGGAGATTTTCCCTTAGGTTGAGTCACATCAAACAGTGTTTTTAGGTTGCTGTGTCAAGTTAAACATGGTTTGAAACTTAGAAAAACACAACTCGGGAGATCCCTGCTTTCAGAGTTGCGCTCTGTCGAGCCGTTTTTGAACCCTGAACATGTATAGCCAACATTTGGGAAGGGATCATTTTGGCAAGCTTCGCGATTTGGATTGAAATGTGATAAACATTGGGTCATCTCATATTGAGGCTGTCGTCTCAGTGTTTTACCACACACAGCTGCTAAATGGTGCCATTAGCTTGTGCATCGCTGACTGTAGTAGTTAATGCAGGCTGTTAAACGAGGATATGGCATGCAAGGCTACATCGTAATTTAAATTTTAATTCACTCCATAATGCTGCAGATAACATATACCAATGTCTCAGAGGTCAACATTTGTAGAATTTAAAGAGATTTCCCATAACATGTACTGTTTCTGTGCTTCTTTTAGAGCTGTCACTCTTATTTTTCCACATTAATGTGAAAATGCCAATGAATAAAAATGTATTACATTTTCTTAGGAGTTTTTACAGAGAGTGGTCTCCCAAAAACTCATGTTACATCTATAACCCAAGTTCATTTCCTGATCTAAACTGGGGAAAACTTCATCTAGACTGAATATTTTTTAATGTCTGGACTGCATCTGCAGGGTTTTATTATTATACAGACAAACGGCTCGATATGTGTGAAGATAAATTTCACTGCAAATATCACATCAGTAACGCTGGAATAGCAGCTAGTGATTTGTAACCTGTCAGCATTCGTGGCAACGGTTCAAACCCATTTTATATCAAACCATTTAATTTCTCTTGATGAATTAAAATAAACCGGTCTTACTTAAATGAAGTCCTGACGGCGAAAATCAGGAGCTTCCATCTCACGCACACTCAAAGTTTGTGCGTGACGCAGCAGCAGCGAAGTTTAAGTGAGTGAAGTTGTTCTGAGGGAAGTTTGAATGACACTTGTTTGAGTGAAAAATGCTTATCAAGAATGCACCGGACAGGACATTGTCGATAACATGAACCCCGATGAAATATGAACACAAGCAAAACCTTCGAGATTTAGTTTCATAATTTCATCACTCCACAGAAATAGAGTAAGCGTGCGTCTCCTCGGTCACTGCATGTATTAACCAGGAACATTTGCAATTATACGTTTAAAGTGAAACCGGAGTGCTTTGCGTTCACTATCACGGTTTATACTTGTTAGTTTATATTTTTGTGGCAGTTTGGCACGAGCCTCTGCTGACAGTGTGCGCATCAGATCGCTTCACGTGCTCTTCAGGACTGGAGCTGGTTGACCTCTGCGGTGCGGCACAGTGATGCTCGGACTCAGAGTTCAACTGAATGACACACAAAAGTACCGTTCATGGCATTTATACAGTATATTCGCTTAAAATCCCTTATTTGGGCATTAAAATGTGATAAAAATAAATAAAAAAATTCAATGCCAAAAGATCAGATGGTTATTTAATAATCGCGACAGGCCTAGTAGGAATATTCCTTATTACAGTCCGGGGATGTGATTAATTGCATACATTTAACAACGTATTATTTAAAAAATATATATAATTAAATCACATTGAATTAATGCATTCAATTGACAGCCCTAATTTAACTAGTGAAGAGACAGCTCTGTACCTGAGGACTGAGGGCCACATACAATGTGTACGGGTCATTTTCCATGCATGCAGAAGACCTGCGTACTCTGTCCTTCCTAGGGATGATAGAGCCACCACGCTGGAACACTGGGATCTAAAAGAGACATAAAACTCCAAATAAACCAACATTTTTATATAATGTTGCATTTTGTTTTCTTTAATAAAAGGCACTTACAGAGCTAAGACCGACTGGGATGTAGAGATTCTGTGCGCCGTTGTGTTTCTGGAAGGTGTGGACATCGTACCAAACCTGTATATGAAAACAGAAAAATAAGATCAAGCACTGGGGTGAGAGTGAGATGCTACACAGATAAACCTAAATTACATTTAAATAACATTTAGTGTAAACTATGACAAAACACAGGTGGCACCTCTCCAGCTCCAGGCAGGTATGCTGTGACCCCACGAGATCCTTCCTCAGTGACCGGGTGAACCAACAAATCCCTCCCTGAAAACAGAAGCAGGTTTTATCAAGTTATACATTCTATATTACAGACTTGCTGATATCTGAGACTTTCATTTATAAATGTAACAGTTATTATCTCTTACCAATGAGGAATTCATCATCAATGGTGAAAGTAGCTGTGTCCTTTGGATAATCAACCCACAGAGGTCTGACAAGAAAAAGAGCATTAAAGTGAAAAGGCATTGCACTCATGACTGCAAAAACAAACTAAGTCAGCTTAGAATAGCGAACAACATCCTAAACAAGCATACACTGAGATCAGACTCAGACTGATCTCAGATTGTTATACCACGGTACAGAATGATTCCCATATTCATGTTCAGCACCATCGTATTTACAAGTATCCTTTGAAGTACCTTGGAATACATGATAATAACATGGTAAATGTCCAATAAAACAAGGTAATATCATGGTACTTTTGGGTACTATTATTGTCAGTGTAGAATGATAAACTCTCAAATTATATACAATGAGAATCTCTGAAAGGGCTGTCAGAAATTATTTCAAATAAAAGGAAATCTACAACATTGTTCAAAGGGACCACGCTCACCTCATGACTGGCATTCCAGTTTTGTGTGCATTGTAGAACTGCTGGTACCAGTATGGCAGCAGGGTATAACGCTGGCGGACTGCCTCCCGGATGAGTGCTGTGTTCTCTTGGCCAAAGAGCCAGGGCTCCCTGCGTGGAGTGTCTAGATGGGCATGAGCACGGAAGAAAGGCTGATACGCCCCCGTCTGGTACCAGCGAACCAGCAGCTCAGTGCTGGGATTCTTAAAAAAGCCACCTACATCAGCTGTGTGTAAGAAGAGAGATTAACTATCATGATTACTGAAAATATAAAGCAGACAATCTCCATCATATAGCATTCAGTTCACACTTCACAATTGAGAATATTAATTATTTTAACTTTAGTTGTAGGATTCAAAACCCCATTTAATCAAAATTGAAGTTTTATGGCTTTTATTCCATGTCTGTTAACTTCTATAAGCTAGTGGGTGATTCTGATTTTAGTAATAGATCTACCGATCTCTGTTTGAGATTTAGAGGTCAACAGATGAATTTTGCAGATACCAATAACTAAGATGGTGGAAAAGACCGATAACTGATATCGGCCGATAATTTAAAAAAATGATTTAAAAATAAATCATAGTTTTTCTTTACTATGACTACAACAGACACAAGAGTCCAAATGAATAAAAGCCCAGATGCAGTTTATTGTTCAACCAAAATTTTAACCAGAAAAAAAAAAAAAAATGTTTGGTGCATAATGCGGGACTTTCAACTATATTTATATATATATATATAAAATAAATAAATAAATAAATGCCCAAAACACACAATGGACTCTTATTATGAAATGACAGAGACTTGGCCCCATTTCAATGCTCTATATTCAAGTATTTACCAAATTAGGCTTTTTATAGCCTATGTATTCACCAGATGAAGGGTTTTGCACGTATATATTTCACCAGATGAGGTTCAATGAGGAACATTTATTATTATTCACAAGATTTGAAGTTGGAGATACGATGTATGTGCTGACGGGGCAAATTTCCATATAGTCGTGGTTTTCTTTGTGTGCCCTCGCTTCAATTTAGAACACTTGATTATCTATCAAAAAAACAAAACATGCATTGAAGTGAGGATAAAAAATAAATGAAAGGTTTAGATACCGCAAATCCCCACATTATTGTTAATCACAAATAAAATAAATAAATAAATAAATAAGCAACTATCGGCATTTATTTTTGCCCAAAACCGCTAGTTTTAAAAAGCACCTATCGGCACAGATTAATCTGCAAAACCAATATATTGGTCTACCTCTAATAAAAATAATGCTGCTGCCACCTCTGTAAGGTTATTTTTTAACCTGTAGGTTTTCTCCAAAATTATAGCCAAAAGTTTTCATTTTGTCCCCCTCTCTACAAAATAATGGACTACTCTGTAAAGATTGATCCATGGCATTTAACATTTTATCATTCTTCAGAAAAATTATTAATAAATTCAAAAATCTTAGCCGGAGAACTTACTAAAATTTGGTTGATTTACTTAATTAACTTAAGAGTACACTAGGGTTATTCCATTAAGTTGACAAAATGAACTTTCAGCTGATGTATATATATACCGATCAGCCATAACATTAAAACCACCTGCCTAATATTAAAACAAAAAACATCCAGTGAACGGCAGTTCTGCGGACGGAAACGCCATGTTGATGAGAGAGAACAGAGAATGGCGAGACTGGTTTGAACTGAAAAAGTCTACGGTAACTCAGATAACCACTCTGTAATGTGGTGAGAAGAATATCATCTCAGAATGCTATTCTGAGATGCAGGTTGACACTGTTTTTGTGGCACAAGGGGGACCTACACAATATTAGGCAGTGTACATGCATTTAAAATCTACAGTTTTTCTCTACCGAAAATAAGTCCCAAAAATATAGATGACTCACCTTTCACTAGACAGAGTGTCTGAATCAAATGTTTACCTGCAATCGACAAGCAAGTAGGTTCATGGCGTAACAAAAGCCTATTGGGAATTTAAAGTGCCATGCAATTTCATGATATCTTTAAGAAGATTGAGAGAAATCTGTTTTGAGTTGCATTTTAAGTAGTGCTGATGATTTAATGCAATAATTCAGTGTGCTTAATTATATGAAAAACATCATGTTAAAAAAAATGAACACAATTAATCATGACCCCGGACCAGAATTTTCCTACCATCGGAGCAATTTAAGCTTGAAAGTAGCATCATAATTGTTTAAATACAACTTTTTATAATTATTTAACCATTATATATTTAATTATTGTTATTTTAGGGCCTTTCTCAGCAAGCATTTATACATGCATTTAATTCTATTAATTAATTGGCATATCTTGCAATTCATTTGTTTAACATTTTTAATTGATTGACAGCCCTACTTTTAAGTAATAAATTGACTGCTAAAAATGTACTATGGTGGAGGCCTGGGTAGCTCAGCGAGTAAAGACGCTGACTACCACCCCTGGAGTTGCGAGTTCGAATCCAGGGCGTGCTGAGTGACTCCAGCCAGGTCTCCTTAGCAACTAAATTGGCCCGTTTGCAGTGGAGCGTAGAGTCACATGGGGTAACCTCCTCGTGGTCGCTATAATGTGGTTCTCGCTCTCGGTGGGGTGCGTGGTGAGTTGTGCTTGAATGCCGTGGGGAATAGCGTGAAGCCTCCACGCACACTATGTCTCCGCGGTAACCCACTCAACAAGCCACATATTGCGTGGATGCGCGGATTGACGGTCTCAGATGTGGAGGCAACTGAAATTCGTCCTCCGCCACCCGGATTGAGGCAAGTCACTACGCCACCACGAGGACTTAAGAGTGCATTGGGAATTGGGCATTCCAAATTGGGGAGAAAAATGTCCTAGTGACATTTAAAGAGAAAATCTAGGTTTTTGACAGACCTCCACAAAAAGAAATGCCCACAAGCCCCAGACTGAGACACATGGGAATAGAAATCTTGAGATGGTCCCATTCAGCTGCATTATCACCAGTCCAGGCAGCACCTGAAAAACACAACGAGACCATGTTACTTGCTCTCCAAGCACATGTGTAGACTAAAATTATACAAGTATCTCTCTCAAGCTCTGAGTTCAGTGTACACAAACTACTATATGAATTCACCGTATCTCTGAGATCCAGCAAAGAAGGCTCTGGTCAGCACAAATGGCCTTTCAACTCCACCTGATCGCTGAATCTGACCCTCAGCAGTGGCCATTTGCTGAAATACAGAGTGGAAATTAGGGATGTCTCAAAAAATCTATTTTTGAAGAAAAAACATTTACATGAAATCATCATTGTAGGTGTTAGAGTATGAAAAACATTAAATCAATGTTATTGATGGTTGTTCCTCTTCCAATGGTTCTAAAATTTATATATACAGTTGTGCTCAAAATTTGCATACCCTTGGAGAATTGGTAATATATGTACCATTTTTAAAGAAAACATGAGTGAGCAGGCAAAACACATTTCTTTTATTTCTTATGGGATTCATATTCAACTGTAGGTTATAACAGAATGGCACAATCATAAAACAAAACATGGCAACAAAGAAAAAAATGAAATGACCCCTGTTCAAAAGTCTGCATATCCTTAGTTCTTAATACTGTATATTGCCCCCTTTAGCATCAATGACAGTGTGCAGTCTTTTGTAATAGTTGTCTATGAGGCCCCAAATTCTTGCAGGTGGTATAACTGCCCATTCATCTTGGCAAAATGCCTCCAGGTCATGCAAAGTCTTTGGTCATCTTGCATGAACCGCACGTTTGAGATCTCCCCAGAGTGGCTCGATGATATTAAGGTCAGGAGACTGTGATGGCCACTCCAGAACCTTCACCTTTTTCTGCTGTAAGCACTGGAGGGTCAATTTGGCCTTGTGCTTAGGGTCATTGTCATACTGGAAAGTCCAAGTGCGTCCCATGCGCAGCTTTCCTGCAGAAGAATGCAAATTGTCTGCCAGTATTTTCTGATAACATGCTGCATTCATCTTGCCATCAATTTTCACAAGATTCCCCGTGCCTTTAGAGCTAACACACCCCCAAAACATCAGTGAGCCACCACCATGCTTCACAGTGGGGATGGTATTCTTTTCACTATAGGCCTTGTTGACCCCTCTCTAAACATAGCGCTTATGATTGCGACCATAAAGCTCTATTTTGGTCTCGTCACTCCAAATTACAGTGTGCCAGAAGCTGTGAGGCGTGTCAAGGTGTTGTCGGGCATATTGTAACCAGGCTTTTTTGTGGCATTTGCTTCTTTCTGGCAACTCGACCATGCAGCTTATTTTTGTCCAAGTATCGCCATATTGTGCTCCTTGAAACAACCACACCATCTTTTTCCAGAGCAGCCTGTATTTCTCCTGAGGTTACCTGTGGGTTTTTCTTTGTATCCCGAACAATTCTTCTGGCAGTTGTGGCTGAAATCTTTCTTGGTCTACCTGACCTTGGCTTGGTATCAAGAGTTCCCCGAATTTTCCACTTCTTAATATGTGATTGAACAGTACTGACGGGCATTTTCAAGGCTTTGGATATCTTTTTATATCCTTTTCCATCTTTATAAAGTTCCATTACCTTGTTATGCAGGTCTTTTGACAGTTCTTTTCTGCTCCCCATGGCTCAGTATCTAGCCTGCTCAGTGCATCCACGTGAGAGCTAATAAACTCATTGACTATTTATACACAGACACTAATTGCAATTTAAAAAGCCACAGGTGTGGGAAATTACCCTTTATTTGCCATTTAAACCTGTGTGTGTCACCTTGTGTGTAACAAGGCCAAACATTCAAGGATATGTAAACTTTTGATCAGGGCCATTTGGGTGATTTCTGTTATTATTATGATTTAAAAAGGAGCCAAACAACTATGTGATAATAAATGGCTTCATGTGATCACTATCCTTAAATAAAAGACAGTTTTTTTTTTGCATGATCAGTCTTATTTTCAAAATCAATGGCAAAATTTCACAATTTCTGCCAGGGTATGCAAACTTTTGAGCACAACTGTATTAGGTCTTCATATTGCATATCATGCCGAGTTCCTTACCACGTAAAGTCCATAGATATTGTGTACATCTCTGTGCTCCCAGTTTCCATGGAGTGCATCTTTATGCATTGTGACCTCTGGGCCATTGAACACAGATGGCTCATTCATGTCATTCCAAGTATAAAGGTTCTCCATTGAGCCCTGTAAAGCAATATATAAACTTGTGATGGTGTTTTTGTCCTTTTCATTCCTAAAGCTTACTGACAGTATTCCATAATATATGTGTGTGTTCTAATAGCATTACTGGTTCTGTTTTGAAGGCATTGGTGAGGAGTTTGATAATGTATTCTATCATCACGTGTAGGCGTGGCTGCGTCTTCCTTCCTGAGACATTCATTTGTGCTTATTCTGCATTAAAATGCTTTGTACTTATTTTTGCAAACTGATTTTGTGAGCGTAAACACTTGGCATACGTAGAAGGGAAATGAAGCATAAAAACATCACATCCTGTTTGGGTGAAATGAGGGGAGAGACAAGTTTAGAGTAACAACAGCTGCTTGAATAAATCTATCTACACTACAACCGAAATCATAAGGTCTAATGCTTCTAATAATCTAGTTTCAGGTCCTTATTCTGGATCAGTTTTTCAGCTCTTTCAAAAAAACGAGAACATTAAGGTCTCACCTCATACTGATCATAGGCGAACATGCTGGCCCACCAGGCCCGCATCTCTGGGTTTGTAAAGTCTGGGTAACCGGAGTTTCCTATATCAAGACCAGACCAAAAAAGCAACAAGATATACATTTAGAGGGGCTGTCAATGCTAATCAAATTAATTTCATGTTATGCAAAACAAAACACAGAAACCACCCCCCCAAAATGATAATTCACAAAGATATTACATTACTGTGGCAGGAAAGTAAATAATTGAATAGAGATTATAAAAAGTTGATTTAGAAGTCAATATATCATTTTATTTCCATAACCTTGAACATAAGCCAATCACTGGATCCAATCCATAGTAATTAATTTTGCAATCAAATGTATAAAATGTAATGAATTCAATATTAAAGGGATAGTTCACCCAAAAATTCTAATTCTCATCATTTATTCACCCTCATGCAGTCTAAAACTCACCTTGAATTTCTTTCGTCTGCGTAACACAAAGATATTTTGAAGGATGTCTGATGTGTTTTTGTCCGTACAATAATGGGGTCCAAAACTTTCAAGCTCCAAAAAGCACAAAGGCAGCACAAAAGTAATCCACATGACTTGAGTGGTTTAATCCGTGTCTTCTGAAGTGATATGATCACTTTAGGTGAGAAAGACCAAAATGTAAGTACTTATTCACTATTAAGGCCTCGATATACTTCCTACGAAATCGAAGAACGAATGGGTGTGACGTAATTTAGAACGTTGTGTTTTGTGCCATTGCTTTGGCAAAGCATCACTCACTCCCAGTCAGTCAGTCACTCCATCCCCCTGCTGTACGCGAGCATGCTCGCTCACACACGCACGCACGCCCGCCCGCACGCACGCACGCCCGCCCGCCCGCCCGCCCGCACTGGAACCACCTGGCTGCATCCGAGACACCATGGCATTTTGGGGACACAATATTGTTTGAGATAAGTAACTTTAACTAACGTTACAATATCCACTACAGTTATCCACTAGTCCAAACACAATTTTATCATTATTAATGTACGACAGCAAACAGATAATGTTCCTGCATAAGTTATCGTTGATAGTTAACATTAATCTAACGTTAGCTAACGACGTTAGCTGTCAGTCTCCTTGCTAATGTCAACTGACATAACCGGCTGCTTGTCGTGAAAAACAATGTATAACGTATGTAACGTTATATCTAGTTAGCTAACGTTAGCTAATTATCTAACGTTAATGTTTTTACCAGCGGCTCTAACAATGTAACTATTTTCAGCATCTGAGGAGCAAGTTCATTACAGGTAACCACTTTTGCTTCATTTCTTTGATGGCTCACAGGGCTCCACATTAACGCTTGTCCACTTGTCCAGGACAAGTGGATTTTTGAAGGGGCAAGTAAAAAAGAATTATACTTGCCCGACCGGACAAGTAGACTGATTAAAACATCAATAACACAAAAATAACCAGCTGTATTTGTGATAGGCTAGGCCTGTGTCACTTATTAGAAAGTTCATATTCTTATTCTGCTGTTGAAAGTAATGAAGAGCACATAATTTTATAACTCGCTATTGATCTAGTAACAGCTGCACCCTGTTTGATTGACAGGCGGCGTATGTGTGTGTGCTGAACATGTGCGTGCGTTCCGAAAATGCTCATGATAATGCACACCTGAACGGACAAATACATTTCAAAATTACACCAAAATGCCCATCTTGGTGAGGTATTCATGTAAACATAGAGAGTGGTGTCTAAAGTGAACTTAACAGTGGAGAAAAAAGCGGATTTGTATTAAAATGTCGGATTTGTAAGTATAAATGTAAGCTAATAAATAGACCTGCTGCTGTCTAGTGTGTCATTATAATAATCAAACAACCATAACAAGAAAATGAGAAAACACTCACTGCTCTTGACGGAGTAACTTCAGTAGCTTTAAAAAGTATTAATGTATTATAATCAGACAGTGAACACCAGTAGTAGTTTTGTTGTATTTCATTCTGAATGTTTACTTCAATACTTGATGGTCTACTGCTGTTATTTTTTTTTAAAGCTCTTAATTTGTATTTTTGTTCTATTATTTTTAATCTATTTCTATTCATTGCTGTTTTTATTGTTATTTTATTATTGACTGTTTACTAGTCTTGAACAATTACTTAAGAACTTGAAACCATTCTTCGATAATTAACATTAGTGTTATTTGTTGTGGTTTTGAAGCTGGTTTTGAGAATCGTCAAATTTCACTACAGACTACTGAAATTTTGGTATTATGATAATGTATAGCCTACATTGTACATGGTAGATCTTGCTGCAATAACATGATGAAAAAGTAGATCTCATTCCATAGAAGTGTGAGCATCCATGATGTTAATGATGGCGATGGAGGCTTTCCTTTATTTGACTACCATACGTGACATAAATTAACTATCATATGGCAATAGCCTCCTCCCCTACCCAGTGCAGTTTACATTTCTGTCGCAGAGAATTGAGTTGATTGCATAGGTACACTATAAGGCTGGCCATCGATCGTAATTGTAGAAAACTATACAACAAACTCTGACATGTTACTTGAGCATGTAACTTAAATGTCCTTTTTTCTTTCTCTTCGGACAAGTATCTTTTTTACTCAGACAAGTGATTGACCAATTTTCTTGTCCGGAGGACAAGCACATGATAATGCTTAATGTCGAGCCCTGGCTCAAATGTATGCTCTAGTGGATTTTGTGTTTTGACCATTTGTGAACTGTTTTAAACTCTGTCTCCGTTTACAATGCTTTGTGGGTGTGACTCTTTTTGCCATATCATCACCATTCATATCTATACAACCAATGTGTTTATGATTAAATTACTACTAGGGCACAAATTTGTTTACAACAATACAAAGTTCTTGATAGATCTAGCCCCTTAATTTTGCTCTCAAAGTGCACCAGATTGATGCATTTAACTTTAAAATGTACAAACTTTTCTTACAGGGGAGCATGCCCCCACCCACCACACAGTCTCACACAATCCTGTGGGAAACACTGAACATGAACATATTGGCGTGTATTTTTTTTTTTTTTTATATTTTCCAAGACCATGCAATTTTTTTTTTTAGTCTACAAAAGGAATCAAATCTACTCAAATACTCTCAGTGCCCATTCACTCATGTGCCATCTGCAGCGAAAGCCATTCACACATCTGTCTAAAGATATGCCTCTATCATCATTCTTTTGTCTTTATTCTGCACATTAACACTTTTATAGACTCATCTTTGCAATAATATCAGTGTCATAAATCACAATAACAGAGTGTAACCAGCACATATTATGGCCGCATGTAGCATGTTAGCGCATTAGCGTTATTAATTCAGAATTTTAACAACACAAATTAAACATTTTCTACTGCATATATATTACTTAAAATCATCATCAAGTGGTTAAAACAGCTTCTTTTACTGACCTCATATGAATTCTACTCAGAATGAAGCATAAGTCATTGATAACACATTTTTAAGGTTTTACTGAACGTCCTCATTTAAATGTACTTCTAAATGCCTCCCACATTGGTGTGGCGGGTGTCTGAATGTTTGGAAACAGTATACCGTTGCTCTGCAGTTTAGAACTTCTTTTTACCCCTGAATGAAGAAGAAGAACTTCTAAGGAAATATATCGGGGTCTTAAATCTTGACATCTGGCCCGACTGGAACACAGTGAATAAGAACTTAAATTTGGTCTGTTTCTCACCAAATTACCGTATCGCTTCAGAAGACACGGGTTAAACCTCTCATGTCATGTGGATTACTTTTATGATGCCTTTATGTCGTTTTTGGAGCTTGAAAGTTTTGGACCCCACTGACTTATTGTATGGACAAAAAAACATACAAATTATCTTTGTGTTCTGCAGTAGAAAGTCATACGAGTTTGAGATGGCATGTAAGAGAGAGAATTATTTTTAGGTGAATTTAATAAAATTCAGAACTCATAATTGCTTATAAATAATAAAGGAAAGAAAAAACAGCTCACCTGGCCAGCACCAGCCTTCATAATTTCCACCATCCTTGCTTTTAGTGTAGAAGTCTTTAGAAGTAATCTCGTTGTGGATTTTGTAGCCACTATCAACTTTGATGTGTGGGTCTACTATAGCCACAATCTACAGGCACATGTTAGATTACTGTCACAAAATTAATTGACTTTATAACTTCGGTATGTTTAAATAAAGATCCATACTCATACTCGTACTACACTTTTACAAACAGCGGAGGCTGACCTTACGCCCCTTGGCCATTAAACCCTGTAGCATTTCTTTAGGCTGAGGGAACTTGTGTGGATCCCAGGTGAAGTAGCGCTTGCCATCTGTATGCTCAATGTCAAGCCATATGAAGTCGTAAGGGATGTCATGCTGGTCAAAGCCCTGATCCACCGACTGCACATCCTCTTGGTCATTATAATTCCAGCGGCACTGGTGATAGGCCAGACTAGCGAGTGGGGGGAAGGACTGAGTGCCTAGAGAGTGAAAAAAATCACAATATTCAATTTGAATTGGTCAGGTGCATTGATAACTGACGCAGATTTACTCAAGTTAATTCAAGCCTGTAGAACTGACAAGACTGGTGTAGTTTAGAGCTCATAGGTGGTATTTACCTGTGAGAGAGGCATACTGTGAGAAGACATCTGAGGGTGTGGGCCCAAGCATGATGAAGACATCGATGATGCCGCTCTCAGAGATCCAGCGGACGTCTGTCTGTGGTGTCTCACTGGAGCCTTGAACAAAGTCAAGCATCTTACCAAAAACAGTCTGTAAGGAAAAGAAGGTGTCAATGTGATATTGTGAAAACAAATCAATTCTAAGACAACAGAAACAGAAACTTTAATTTTTAATTATTTGCAAAAGAAGCATTTTCACAAATCGACTCTTACCTTTCCTGCCGTGTTAGAGCTAATGTCTACCCAGGTCTCAGCTGCATTAAGCCAGAAAATGCCCATGGTTCTTTGTGTGTTATGAGCCAGCATGACAGGTACTGATCCATATAAGGCCATTGGGTTATAGAGTTCATATTGAAACACATCTAGGTTATACAGCCTATATGGGTCTCCACCACTAAAACAAAGCAAAAAATAAGAAACATTTGGACCTCATTGCTAACTGATTTAATAGGAGGTCATTTTTAAATCTCTAGGATGTCTACTCACTCTGTAGTTTTGAGTTTTAGGTTGTCTGCATGCTCTGGAATGCCATATACATGTTCTACACCAGGCAAGGAGAAGTCTAAACTTATTGATGTGGGGCCTAAGGAAAATAAATTATTTGACAGATGAATATCAGAGATGATAATCATTAGTATGCAGTCTTACTATCATAAATAGCAATTACAGATCCAAATGACACTTCCAAATATAATTTTTAATAATGCATTTTGTGTAAATGTATTTGCAATATTGACAGACCATTTGGTTTGGTATCTGTATGAGATTTAAATGTTTCTTCCCATAGACCATCCTCCTCTTTATCACTCTCTCCATCCTCCACCTGTTGTGAGAGGAAAATAAAGATATTAAAGAGAAATGCAGAGACAAACTAGATTTTAAAAATAAAGTGAGTGGTGTAAAGTTTGCTGTCACGATGCAAGGGTGTTCTGAGTGTTTGTAAGCATGTTGCTACGCAGTTGCTAGGGGTTTCTAGATGGTTGCTTATTGGCCCAAATCAAAAGGGACCACCCCCAGGCCCCCTTTACACCTGGCATTAACATGCGTTTTCTGTGACAGGAGTAAAGGGGGCCTATGATATTCTGGCTCCGGGGTAAGAAATTAAGACAGGCTTGGGTCCAAAATGCCCCTGAAAATTCAAATTCTGTGAGGCAAAAATGCCTCTGTAATAAATTAATCCTTTTTTTATTTGTAAAATCTGAAAGTCGATTTGAGGTCTAGTTATATATTTATAGCATAAAGAAATGAGCTGATTTTGACTTAATTTTAAGAGTAAGAGGTCAATCTAATAATTCAGATTTAGAATTTACATATAACTTACAATTTTTACATATAATGAACTGATTATTTTATTAAGTATTTGACGTAAAAAGGACGATTCTGTATTTTTTATGTTAGGAAATAAATAAAATTGGCCCTCAAAGAATAAATTGTCCCTGAAAATCAAATTCAGAGGACAATTATTGCCCCAAATTTCACACACTGTTCTGCGCCGTAACTATAGCTCAGGTCCCCCCTCCAATGCAAATCTGTGTGATTTTTTTAAAAAATTTTTTTTATTGTTTACCAGGTGAAAATCTAAAGTCCAATTGCCTAGAAAATTCATACAACAGGCTATTCAATCAGAGGTATCCTTTATGTCTGCAGCACAAATCGTGCGGGATGGATTATATGCAAAAATGTAATACTTAAAGGGATAGTTCACCCAAAAATTAAAATTCTCTCATTTACTCATCCTCATGCCATCCCAGATGTGTATAACTTTCTATCTTCAGCAGAACACAAACAAAGATTTTTAGAAGAAAATCTCAGCTCTGAAGGTCCATATAATGCAAGTGAATGTGTCCAGACCTTTGTATTGTAGCTCCAAAAATCACATAAAGCAAACATAAAAGTAATCCATATGACTCCAGTGGTTCAATCCATATCTTCGGAAGCAATATAATAGGTGTGGGTGAGAAACAGATCAAAATTTAAGTCATTTTTTTACTCTAAATATCCACGTGGTGCCTGCTTAATTTCGCTTTCACATCTGAAAGTGAAAGTGGAGATTTAGAGTAAAAAAGGACTTAAATGTTGTTTTTCTATCACACCACTTCTGAAGATATACAGTTGAAGTCAGAAGTTTACATACACCTTAGCCAAATACATTTAAACTCAGTTTTTCACAATTCCTGATATTTAATCATAGAAAACATTCCCTGTCTTAGGTCAGTAAGGATCACTACTTTATTTTAAGGATGTGAAATGTCAGGGGCCTGGAGTCGCGAGTTCGAATCCAGGGTGTGCTGAGTGACTCCAGCCAGGTCTCCTAAGTAAACAAATTGGACCAGTTGCTAGGGAGGGTAGAGTCACATGGGGTAACTCCTCGTGGTCGCTGTGTGGTTCTCACTCTTAGTGGGGTGCGTGGCGAGTTGTGCGTGGATGCCGCGGAGAAGAGTGTGAAGCCTCCACACGTGCTACGTCTCCGCGGTAATGCACTCAACAAGCCACATGATAAGATGCACAGATTGACAGTCTCAGACGCGGAGTCAACTGAGATTCATCCTCCGCCACCCGGATTGAGGCGAGTCACTATGCCACCACGAGGAATTAGAGCGCATTGGGAATTGGGCATTCCAAATTGGGGAGAAAAAGGGGAGAAAATCAACAAACAAACAAAGTGTGAAATGTCAGAATAATAGTAGAGAGAATTATTTCAGCTTTTCTTTTTTTCATCATATTCCCAGTGGGTCAGAAGTTTACATACACTTTGTTAGTATTTGGTAGCATTACCTTTAAATTGTTTAACTTGGGTCAAACATTTCGGGTAGCCTTCCACAAGCTTCTCACAATAAGTTGCTGGAATTTTTGCCCATTCCTCCAGACAGAACTGGTGTTAACCGAGTCGTGTTTGTAGGACTCCTTGCTCGCACATGCTTTTTCAGTTCTGCCCACACATTTTCTATTGGATTGAGGTCAGGGCTTTGTGATGGCCACTCCAATACCTTGTCTTTGTTGTCCTTAAGCCATTTTGCCTCAAATATGGAGGTATGTTTGGGGTCATCATCCATTTGTAAGACCCATTTGTGATCGAGCTTTAACTTCCTGGCTGATGTCTTGAGATGTTGCTTCAATATATCCACATAATTTTCCTTCCTCATGATGCCATCTATTTTGTGAAGTGCACCAGTCCCTCCTGCAACAAAGCACCCCCACAACATGATGCTGCCACTCCCATGCTTCCTGGTTGGGATGGTGTTCTTCGACTTGCAAGCCTCACCCTTTTTCCTCCAAACATAAAGATGGTCATTATGGCCAAACAGTTCAGTTTTTTTCTCATTAGACCAGAGGACATTTCTCCAAAAAGTAAGATCTTTGTCCCCCTGTGCACTTGCAAACTGTTGTCTGGCTTTTTTATGGTGGTTTCGGAGCAGTGGCTTCTTCCTTGCTGAGCAGCCTTTCAGGTTATGTCGATATAGGAATTGTTTTACTGTGGATATAGATACTTGTCAACTTGTTTCCTCCAGCATCTTCACAAGGTCCTTTGCTGTTGTTCTGGGATTGATTTGCACTTTTCGCACCAAACCACATTCATCTCTAGGGGACAGAATGTGTCTCCTTCCTGAGCGGTATGATGGCTGCGTGGTCCCATGGTGTTTATTCTTGCATACTATTGTTTGTACAGATGAATGTGGTACCTTCAGGCGTTTGGAAATTGCTCCCAAGGATGAACCAGACTTGTGGAGGTCCACAATTATTTTTCTGAGGTCTTGGCTGATTTCTTTGGATTTTTCCATGATGTCAAGCGAAGAGGCACTGAGTTTGAAGGTAGGCCTTAAAATATATCCACAGGTACACCTTCAATTCAGTACACCTCTTATCAGAAGCTAACTGTCTAAAGGCTTGACATCATTTTCTGGAATTTTCCAAGCTGCTTAAAGACACAGTTAACTTAGTGTATGTAAACTTCTGACCCACTGGAATTGTGATATGGTCAATTAAAAGTGAAACAATCTGTCTGTTAACAATTGTCGGAAAAATTACTTGTGTCATGCACAATTCGAAAACAGTATACAGTCCTAAACGACTTGCCAAAACTATAGTTTGCTAATGTAAATCTATGGAGTGGTTAAAAAAAATAGTTTTAATGACTTCAACCTAAGTGTATGTAAACTTCTGACTTCAACTGTAGATTTAACCAATGGAGTCATATGGATTACTTTTATGTTTGCTTTATGTGATTTTTGGAGCTACAAATGTCTGGTCACCATTCACGTGCATTGTATGGACCTACAGAGCTGAGATATTCTTCTAAAAATCTTTGTTTGTGTTCAGCTGAAGAAAGAAAGTCATACACATCTGGTATGGCATTTTTGGGTGAACTATCCCTTTAAAGTTCTTTCAAATCCTTAACTCTGAAAATGAGCAATAGTTATAGTTGTGCTTGCATTAGCACTATGAACTAAAAAAAAAAAAAAAAAATCTGCCAATGAGTAGGTCACCGAGTCTCACTGATGTGTAATTAACCTAAGCACACCCACAAATGCACACATATAGCTACTGACCTTGTCCCCTTCATCCTGCAACTGAGCTCCATCTACACTCTCTTTTACTTCTGCACCATCTGGCTGAGCTTGCCTGTGATGATACACAAACACACAAAGAAAATAAAAACGTTAGTCACGCAGTAGAAAATGATTGTCATTAATTTAGTCTCGGTTTACAAAATCTCTTTGGACTTTTTAGTATGGCCATGGCTATCTTCACTAATGTTGTCTATTCAGGTGTTAAAACTCAGAATTTAGCTGGAATGGAAAATAAAGCAGAAGGCTCACGTGTCCTTGCGAAGCTTCAGGTGCTCAAAGGCCAAAAGGCCACGAGAGTTGAGTGACAGTAGCAACTCTGGACCCTCCATAATGTCCAGCCTAAATGGACGGGCACTAACAATCAACCTCTGACTCTCTGATCCCAGAGACAACACGACACCATTATCATCCTGAGAAAACACTGAGAGACTGTAGATGAAGAGAGATATAAAGAGAGGGAGAGAAATGGAGATACAGAGAGAGACAAAGCAAAGAAAGCAAATGCATGAGAAGAAGAAACAAGGAGACAAGACGAGGTTACTCAGAGGAACAGACTAAATCGTGCATGTGGTTGAGTGTTCCCTGAATAACACTGTGTGTTCTCAGATCACAGGGACACTCACGGCTCAGTAGGTGGCTCTGCTATGAGCACATCTGGCACCTCAAAGCGAGGCTTCAGAGGCCTCAGTTCATTTATCTTCACCCGTGTCACATTCCCCTGCAGCCTGTACAACTCCAGCAGCAAATGCACCTGCAAACAGCAAGAAACCAGACTGAGCCAAATCAAGGCTGAAATAAAATGTAACTGAAATAAATATAAACATATCTGGAAAACACAAACTCAACTACAATACATTTTCAGCTCTAAAATACAAAAACAAAAATGAAATCTAAACACCATGAAAAACGGACAGTCAGAATGTACAGTAAGGAAATTATTTTTACATACTTCTCATAGCACAAGTAAAATCCGGATAGCAATAAATGCACCAGATATTCTAGCAAGACAATTAAAACTTCTGTTGTCAGAGGTTACGTATCACTGAGCATGTTTACATGCACATTCTTACATCAGCTATGCCTAATAAGCCAATAACGTGTGTGGTCATGTAAACGCATTAAACGGCTTTCCTTTACTGTGTCAGGTCAAACGGCATAAGGATAAACCCGATCGACATGGGTAGATTTTTGCCCATTATGCTGATTTTCCGTTGCACGTGAACACCTTTACCGGCTTATCCAATGTGCGCATGCCTCTCCATGGTTTGACATCAAAAGCGGAAAATAACACGATTATTAAAATGTCATGAAAACGCAGATTTCTTGCTTTGTCTAATTTTTAAAATAAGCTGATTTTTGGGTTTAATCAGTGTATTGCCGTGCATGTAAACAGGCTTAGTTAAAAGAGAAGCATGAAACAGACCTTATTGTTGTCATTGATGAGCTGGAGGGTCAGTCTAGATTTGCTGAGCTCCAAAGTGTCCAGAAGAGCTCGGTATGGAGACTGGCCCGGTTTGAGCGCCCGTTGACGTCTATGAACAATCAGAGAGACAAGAATGATTGATTTTTGCATTGAGTCCAATAAGACACAATGCAAGTGTAGCACTTTCTTGATTTTACTCATTACACAATTATTTTCAGGGATCTCTGAAGGTGATAGAGTGATTCTCACAAAACCGGTCAAGAAAATGTCATAAAGAAAATTATTAAATTCTATTTTGCATAAAGAAATTGAAGCATACATTTAGGACCATTAAGATTTTTTTGCATTGTGACATTATTTTCAGGACACGTAAGCACATTTTACCCCCAATTCTCATTACCGTAACGCAGGGGTGGGGAATGTCCGGCCTCGAGACCATTTTAAATGTCCCACAGGGCCATTCAAGAATTAATTTAATAAGTATAAACAAATGCTATGATTCCGTTAAGTGTAAACAATTCAAATTAAAATAATGATTACAAATTATTTTAAATAATAATGATGCAAAACACTGTATAATGTAAAGTCCCCATTACATTTTTTTCTTGTTATGTGAGCACGTACAGAATGCACCTGTACGCTAACATCAACCCCAAATAAAAAAAATTGCAAGCAATTCAATGGTCTGCAAATCATTTTGTAAATACTCGAATGGCCCTTGATAGTAAAAAGATTCCCCACACCTGCTGCAAAGAATCCGGATGTTTTACTTTTCTATTTCCATTGTTTTCAATGATGATTCACTGTTTTGTGTGTGTATTCCTTTTAAAAAAAAAAAAAAAAAAAAAAAAAAATTTTACAATTTTTTTTATTAAAATCAGTGAAAATAAAAGGCAGTACCAAGGAAGTACTAATATGATCTATAAATACTTTACAGTTTAAATTATGTCTAATCTATTCCACGTTGAGGTAATGAGAATTGGGGGTAAAATAAGCTTAACTGTCATGAATAAAATGTCACAATGTAAAAAAACAAAATTATTGCCCTACAAATAGGCTCGCTTTTCTAATATGCAAAATATAACTTCTTATTTGTTTCTTTTGATTTGGGAGTAAAACAGGACCAGGACATTTTCTTGACAGGTTTTGTGAACATCACCCTATACACACAATGCTAGTTTTCTGCTGTAGAGATCATTGAAAAACATACAGAGTTACAGTAAAATGGACATACTTGCAGAAGGCACTCTGATCGCAGGTTTTAAAGTTTCCCCGGTCCACAGCAAAGGTGCTGCTGAAAAACAGAGACACAAAGACCACAGACAGCAGCCCCATCCTAAAGAAACAAGAGGAGAGAGCTGCACTCAGAATGGGTTACTGTTGTGGATCAGGTTAGTGTAATGAATGAGCAGGGTGTAGTTTAAAGAGACTGAAGTTACTGAAACAGGCAAACTCAAAGGAGTCAGTGCTGGATTCACTTGAACTTCCTCATTTACCACCCTTTAGGATCATTTTCTTGTCTGTGATAGACATGTGACATTACACACTGGATACTACACAAAAAAATCTAATTGAAAGGAAATCAAGCTAAGACGAGGTTTCATTTGACATATATGCAATTTAAACACACATACTAACTATCCAGGAAAACTGCATTATGAATAATAAAGATCATGTAAAGAATATTTTTCTAAACCCAGATTTCCCCCAATTCTGTCAGTTTTTGCAATAACACTTAATGCATAACCATTGGATAAATCGATATTTTTAGACTCCCATTTTTGCTGGCTATTTAGAACCAGACCTAAAACGTCATGTGCAAACTTTTGCAGTTTTAGTAAAGACGATTTTCAAGACAGATATAAGAAATCTCATGTGAATCCCTCGATTGCCTTGATCTACTGACAGATCTTCAATGGTAGGATGAGATGCAAACGGCAATGCATGCTCAAACAATCAATGCAATAAAATATACTTATGGATTTAACTACATAGATAATAAGTGTATAAAGACATTAATGTCTTGTGAATTAAAACATGACTCGTCATAATCCCATCGATGGTACAGCCACGCATTCACATCCACTTTCTGCTTCCTTTCTCAACACCTGCAGCAAATTTAGTGTCCAGCTCTCATACGAAAGGCACAGCGTTTAGCTTAAAATAAAGACGTATGAAACTCAAAGAAAGGCATGATAACGGACTGATACGAAAGCTAAAAGTCTTTGTTTTACCTTTCAATGGAGATAACCGCCATCTTGGACACACAGCGTTAAGCCCAGCCTCCCAGAGGTCGGTTTAGTTAATGTTTGCTGGAACACTATTGAGTAACAACGGATACCCAGAAGACCGCACTGTCCATGGAAACCGATCCGTCTGACATGTATGCTTAAGTGTGCTCAAGATAATTGTGTGATGAAATGGCTTCATATTGCACATAATCAGTTCTCCATTATGGTTCTTAATTTCAGTTCTATGTTATGTTAAAGGTGCAGTGTGTCATTTATTTCCTCATTAAAAACTTAAAAAAAAAATAGTGCTTATGAAACATATGCATAAAATAATGACCACTCACATTAGATGAAGACTCCAGTCATATCAGAGACCTTATAAAAGCTGTTTTATTCTACACGGAGAAGGTCCCCTCATGGAGGCCGCCATATTGGATCACATGACCAGCAGAGTACAACTTGCTTAGGCTGCATTCCATTCAAAGTCAGATGTGGAATATTCCTACTAGATATCTCCGACCTCTGACCATAAATGCATGCCAGATCATTGATGACGTGTAACTAAACAAAACTGCAATGCAATTCCAACATGGTCTGAACACATCAAAAGTTCTAAGATGACTGCCATATTTAACAGCATAACATAAAAAAATTACCGAGTGCACCTTTAAATTTAGAGACACACTGCATCAAATGTTATGCCATTAATCTGTCTTATTCTTGTTTTAGGTGATATTTATTCATTTTATTCATATTATACTACTGTCCTATTTCTGAACAGAAATATGAAACAAAGGAAGAGGCATATTTCTTATATTTGAGATCTTTACTATTTTGCATACAACACAAAGACAAAATGCAAATAGAAAAGGATTTCAATTGTCCTACACTGTATACATAAAAATTCAGTGCTTAATAATAATAATAATAATAACAAAATCTACAGAAATTTGGCTGGACAATATAAAGGTTTCCTATTACGAAAAAAAGAGTTTGGCAGAAAAGCAATTCACCAAACATATCTCAATTACATCTTAAAATTGTTTTTCTGTAACTATTTTTGCACATTTTAACATTTCTCTCTTAAAATGTCAAATTCACATCTATGTACTGCTTTAGTTACCAATTAATACCATGTAGAAAAATATTGTCTGTCATATGAATGCAAGAAAATTCTAGTTTGTAACCCCCATGATTTGTCTGCTCTTAACTGCAGTTATACTTGAAACCTCCAGCAAAGGTGTCCCAGACGGTCAATGTTCTTATGTAGAACACTGTGGATGGGTGCTGTATAGCATGCAACATCACCATCACGGGAAAAGTCCCGAAAGAAAAGTCCTTGGTCGGCACAGAAGGTGAACTTCTGTGGCATAGGGCTGTTCCCCTGCATGTACTCCCATACACCCAACAGCAGCAGCCTTACTTCGAAAGGAGAGACGTGAGGGAAGACCTCTTGGATGTTACTTAAAACTGGGGGAAGAAGCTGTCCTTCACCCATACATGATACAAGCAAACAAGAGGCCTGAAGGTGCCAGGGGGAGTCCAACACTGATGGTTCCCTCAATGCTTCCCAGTGAGCCAGTAAGGTGGAAAGTAGGCCCCGCAGAACAACAGAGCAGTAGCATAGAGCTGGACGTCCAGCCGCAACTATGCAAAGGAGATGGAACACCACAGGGTTTCCTTCAAAGCAACGACGAATGTGAATGTCTCGCTCAACTGTAGTTTTGGCATGTTCCTCTGGAGGCCATGACAGTTCTCCATTTGCTACATCTGGGCAGATGTTTTCCACCAAGGTTACAGCAATTACCTTTGCAGCTTCAGCATTAATTGGGGGAAGCTCATCTGAAATGAAAGGTTCACTTCCATGAGGGTAGCGGCCATTACCAGCACCTGCAGCAGAGCCATTTCTAGTATTGCTAGTGGTGCATCCTCCACCTGAACTACAGCACTGAACAGTGACTGCAAGTAAGGACTGCATATTCTGATTTACTGTGTCTGGGTCAGGTTGTGAGGCCATGTGAGGAGGTTTCAAACCCTTTCCAATCACTCCAGCATGGAATACAGACCACACACTGCCAGAGAAGTTAATAGAGGTGCCAAATTTGCAGTTGATGTCCATAAGTGAGACGCCTAAGTCTGGGACAAGGTTGGGCAATTGTGTTGTGTTATCATCTGGACTATCCTGCAGACCTCCAAACAAATCTCTGTTTCCTTTGTGTAGCGCTCCCTCTACCAATTGTTGCAGAACAGCTTTCAGTGTCAAGGGAGAGTAGGCTGCCAGACGTGACAAAAGTTGCATGGAGTAGCCCACTGCCTCGTCCCCTCCCTGCCATCCTACCTTAAGGCTGTAACCTCGCTGCCGAAGAGACATAAAGAAATGTGACACTGCCGCTCTACATATCACCAACAGATGAGCTGGAGAGCAAGCTCTGGGAAGTTGGCTACACGACAGCAGACGGACAGCAGCCCTGGAAACCATAGTGTCACCATGGAGAAGCAATGGGCAGAAATCATGTAGGTGATTGGAAACAGCAACTCTGACTTGCGTAGACATAGATGACTGAGCTGAACTGCTTGCTACAGCTCCTCCATTTTTACGATCCTCCTCTTGACTCTGTACTGCTGTAGCCAAGTTGTTCAGGAGCTGAGCTAACTCTCTGTTGTTGAGGTTCTGGGTGTGTATCTGAGCAACACAGCGGGCTACTGTTGAGGGTAGCAACCCAGAAAGAGAAGTGGAGAGGGGGGTGTACAGTTGTGAGGCCAGGGCAAGCTCCTCTGGGTTCCGGGCTTGGGTGAAGAGCTGACACAATGCTTCGGTGGCCACACTCAGGCCGCCATACACAGATAACAGACACAGGAGTTGATGCAACCAAAGGTGCCTCTTCCGCTCAAGACGGAGAGTTTCAGCACACAGTTCATCTATGTGTCCTTGGAGCTCCTCTAGAAATGGAATCACTTGAGGCATTGCTGAACCAGAGGCAGAGGAGGAGTGTAGGTAGGGTTCGTCACCCTCAGGCCGGTTGTGCACAAGCTTGTGAAGATGTAGAAGCAGCATTTGGAGCAAGCGGTCACAGGATTCTCGAATAGTATCATGTGGGGAGGGTGTAGGGCCTGATATGATCACAGAAGGTGGTGTGGCAGTGTCGGCAAGGAACTTTAGCACCCTTGATCCACCTGCAGGACTTTGGCTAATAAGA
This sequence comes from Myxocyprinus asiaticus, assembly GCF_019703515.2. Classification (NCBI taxonomy): domain Eukaryota; kingdom Metazoa; phylum Chordata; class Actinopteri; order Cypriniformes; family Catostomidae; genus Myxocyprinus; species Myxocyprinus asiaticus. Next base: position 15,730,960 of record NC_059370.1, on the reverse strand, counting down.
TGCACTGCAAGATCCAACATGTTCTCGAGCTCCTCCCGGGTCAAGGCCTGAAACTGAGCCTGGAGTTGAATGAGGACAGGTGGTTGGAGAAACTCCACCAGCTCAGCAGAAACAGCACCCAGGAGAGTAGGGGAAAGAGCAGCCAGCTGAAGCAGGAAGGGCACAGTGGCCCGACGGAGATGAGGGGAGCTCTCCCACCCACCTGCCCCAGATGAATGTGGAGGTAAATTTTGAGGTGGAGGAGACAGACTATCCTGAAACATCCTGAGAAGCTCTTTCTTAATGCTGTCAGAATGCCTGGAGGCCAAATGCCCGAGAATACCAACCACTGATCCAATTTTGGGCACTCTACTGCTCTTTTCTGTTGCCTGCTGTTGGTTTAGCCCCTCTGTGGAGGAACAGCCATGTGCATAAAAGTCTTTGAGGCCACAAGCCAGCACCCTGCTGATGATAGTTCCAGGGAAAGCTGAACCAATGTGGGCAACAACCCAGTCAAAATGGGGGGAGTGCTGGACGGAGGTGTCCAGCAATGCATCCACACATGCATCAGGGCACCAGGCCAACATGGCTGCTAGACACTGAGAGTAGCACTCCATAAGTGAGCGAGTGGCTGCACATGACATCCATAGCTGCAGCAGCTCATTAAGGCTGGAGGAGTGAGGTGCTGCCCTTCGTCCTGCATGCTTGCTGCTAAGCTGACCAAGAAGGTCTACGGCCCATGTGCACACAAGTGGAGCCCAGGCTTTAGGGCTAAGTGTGATAAATTCTGAGAGGACTGCATGGACCTCTTTAATAACATCCTCTAGATTGGATACACTCGTAATGCCTCCTCCAATTGTACTGTTACCTCCATTTTCACCTTCTGCCTCCAGATCTTGTAAAAAAGATGCTACATATTCATCATACACTCCCCTTAAGTGCTCCAAGACGGCTCCACGGCATGCTGGGACGGTTCGGAGGAGGCGCACTGCACAGCGGGCATGATCGCGAACACTGAGTTTGCGTCCCTGTGTCTGGTCAACACCGCTGATGAAAGCCTTGACTTCTAAAGCCAGCTCTTGAGGGCTAATAGGAGACAAAAAGTACAGTTGGTGTATGTAGAACAGAAGACTTACACATTTGGATTTAAATAAAAAGCTTATGAACTTTTATGTATAGGCTATAGCATGAAGTAAACAAGATTTATTTTTCTAGTATAATTATAACTTCTTGTATAATTTCTTTTCTACAAAAAGTTGTATGACCACATATGAATTGAGGGACTACACAGACTACACTTGTCACCCACAAGTGAACTTAAAAAAAAAAAAAAGCTTAAAAAGGTGATTATAATGGTGAAAAACTTTAAAGAAATTGTGACCAGTTACAGAATCTACAATACGCACTTTCCCTGACAATAAATTCTAATCCAAAATCTTGATGTTGGAAAAATGTTAGCCCATTGTTCTCTGTCAAACACACGTTTGTTTGTATACTGTTTACACTGCCAATGTAAGCCATTTACAGTGCCAGTATTTTTTATACAACAAAACATTTATGGCATACTGGAGTAAACATGACAACACCTGTAGGCTATAGCATGACTAGTTAGTAAGTTAATTAGTGATTAAATTAAAAACCTATGTACGTTTTTTTTTCCGATAAGAACTCTAAAACTGATTCAGATTGCTATAGAATCTCTTCAAGTGTTTCTATAGCAATACTATATATATATATATATATATATATATATATATATATATCAAAGAATCAGACCAAATGTACTCACAATAAAGGACGAACGCATTATAACACTCCTTTACAGATTAATTTAAATACAAACTGAAATGTCTTCCCTAAATTGAAGCATTGGTGTGGCAGTTGTTGCTCACCTGTAATTGTTTAGAGTGTGGCAGTGAGACGTCTGCACGCTTGATAAGACATTCCCCTCGAACATGGCAGACATCGTTTATGTGCTTAAGATAAATACTCCATTCACAATATTTTATTTACGTCCAAATAACTACTACAAACGGCAAACTGAGAGGAAAAACAAGTTTTAGCAACTCTTTAGAAATTTCAGCTCCGTTTCAATAAACGATGGAAGAGGCAGCGGAAGCTCACGTTCATTCTCTCGTTTTAGGGAATATTACGTTTAGCCGTATGTATCGCCCTCTGTAGTTGAGCAGAGATATTGTCCAAATCAAAAGTGTCAAATGGCTTATGTGTGTTTGACTATAATGAAGGAAATTGTTCCTTCGAAGACCAAGTACAGGATATGCAATCATTTTCTCCAGGAAATAATTTGTTCATTTTCATGTGCTTAAAGTTTATCATTTATTAATATTTTTATCCCAGATATTCATTTCTCAAGATAGGTATCTTCCTGATATAACCGGATCTAAAAATATTAAGAGTTTCAAAAGAGCATAAAGATCACATTTAGGGCATCCACCAATGAGCTCTATATACTGATCAGTTTGCTAATTTAACCTCTGGAGTTATTTTTACTCAAACCACAAATATGATGGATAGTAGTAGTATCGGGCACAGACATCATTGTAAGTATATTGTAAATATGCCTCAAGGTGGCAGCTATGTTATCATCACATGACCAGCTGAATACTACTTGCTTAAAGAAATAGTTCATCCAAAAATGAAAATTCTCTCATCATGTAATTACCATCATGCCATCCCAGATCTGTGTGACTTTCTGTCTTCTGCAGAACACAAATTATGATTTTTAGAAGAGTATTTCAGCTCTGTAGGTCCATACAATGCAAGTGAATGGGTGTCAACATTTTGAAACTCCAAAAATCACATAAATAAGCATAAAAGTAATCCATAATCCACACATGCAGCGAATTCCAGCGACAAAGCAACACAATCCCATTCATTTTCAATGAGAGCTGCTGACATCCGGCGACACGAGTGACTGCGACGTCTGGCGACTAGATGTGGGCATGGTCATAGGTGAATTACAGACCGAGCCAATGGGGCCAGTGCCAAGGGGCTCTTGACTATCAGGGGCCTTGGGGGCCCTGGGCTTTAAGGTCTTGCGGCCCGTCAACTTTGAAATCAAATGTTTATATATGCTTGAATATCCGAGCCCCACAGCCTATACAAGGCCCCTTCGATAGGGCCCTGTGACTATGAAGGCCCCCAGCCCTTGTATAGGACCCTTTTGCCTTCCTGTTTCTAATTAAAATTTGTTTGGGCTACTCTTTTACCCTATAAAGCTGCACATATTATATTTCATATATGCCAATCTAAAGCCTTTATGTCATCAACATGATCAAAACTTTGCTAAAAAAAAAAAAAGAAGGGGGTGGGGGGATTTGTTGTTGTATACATTGTACTAGATGTCTACTGCCTCCTGGTGAAAGCATCCATAGATAGATTTTGTACACTGATAGATCTCTAATCTGTTTAATGATTAAATAATTGAGCACTGCTGTAACAACACTCTCCACAGCACTCATCACACAGCAAACAAATTTCTTGTCAAATTAAAATAATATTTTGGTTTTACCAGCAATATATCTGATCTGTGATCACAATTTTTAAAGAAATGGCCAGACTTGCAGTCCACCAATAACATTAGAGTGACAATAGTAGGAGTGCCCAGCGACTTCACAGTATAGAGATGAGCGACATCAAGCGATGAAGTCGCTGCATGTGTGTACAGGGTTATATTTGTGTGACGTCATGCACCTACATCTCAGCGAGAAAATTGCAGACACATTACAAATCCGTTAAGACGCACAATGGACAAAGAGGTGCCCAAAGGAAAAACTTCCCATGGTTCGAGATCATGAATGGTGTGCTTGGACATCGTCCTGCTGTTAGTGGAGAGACCACTCGGGACACCATGGCAGTTAAAGTCAGTGAGTTGTCAATGGTTACTTATCTTGCTAGCTAGCTAACATTTCCATACAATATAAGCTTGATATTCAAGATAACTAAATAACGCGAGGGCCTGGGTAGTTCCGAGAGTATTCAGCTCTGTAGTTCGACTCCAGCCAGGTCTCCTAAGCAACCAAATTGGCCTGCTTGGTAGGCTAGAGTCACATGGGGTAACCTCCTCGAGGTCGCGATTAGTAGTTCTCGCTCTCAGTGGGTTGCGTGGTAAGTTGTGTGTGGATCGCGGAGAGTAGCATGAGCCTCCATATGCTGTGTGTCTCCACGGTATCATGCACAACGAGCCACGTGATAAGATGCGCAGATTGACGGTCTCAGAAGTGAAGGCAACTGAGACTTGTCCTCCGCCACCCAGATTGAGGTAAGTAACCGCGCCACCACGAGGACCTACTAAGTAGTGGGAATTGGGCATTCCAAATTGGGAGAAAAAAAAAAGATAACTAAATAACATGCATGTTTATTTTGGCTTGTGAAATGGGCGGGGTGTGACGTTTGGACCAGGGCAGCGTATTAAAGGTGAGGTTTAGGGCAAGGCTGCGTGGCTTACTGAGTGCACCTTTAAGTGATGGCATAAACGAAGCTTTCCGAAACTTCGAGTCAGTTGAACCAATTGCTTCGGAAAACGATTCACTGTTTCGAAGCTCTCCAAACACCACACACTGAGGACATCTGATGGTCACAGGTGTGTAAGTGCAATGAGAAACCTTTTTTGACTCGAGTCTATGGTACCAGATTTCTGCAAAAATAAACAAACAAATAGAATGTTTTGCAAACAAACACAATCTGCTTCGCAAAGGAAAATTTTGAAAATGTTTTTTTACCTGATTAGGAAAAAATATAAAAATATAAAGATAAAATATATATTTTTTACTAGAAAATAGTGTTATTCATGACATTTTTTGTTATTACCAGAAAGGATACAAATTTTACCAGAAAATAAGTAATTTTTACCATAATAACGCAACTGAGTGAAAGTATGTGGCAGCACTGCACCATCTACTGTTATAAAAGAAGACGTGACTCTCTCTATATAGATCCTCAAAGTGGGCTCAGCCCATTTGAGAAAATCATTGATGCATTTGTTAGAAAATCAGAACTGTGTTTGAGAAAAGTTATGGTATTAAAATTGTATCAAACTGAGGTCTTGAACTCACACATACTGCTTCAGATTAATTGACGAGTGTGTTACCCATTACACTATACAGTATTTCTACTGTTAAGAAATTGGGTGATTTTATAGACCTAAGTTATTGCTGAACTGACTCGAGATCACCTTATTCACGCTAGCGCCATCTTTGATTTTGAATGGGAATGACATCGAGGCTGTGAGGGATACACTTACCATCTCTTCAGTAGTCTGTACCAAGGGTGTAGAATATGAGGGGGATACGGGGGATGTGTCCCCCTCACTTTCAGTAAAACCAAACTTTGTCCCCCGCACTTTTTCATGGGACAAAATTGTTTACTTTGTGTTTCATTCAGCAAATGTGTATATGTGTAAATCCAAACATTTAAATTCTCTGGTCAATCAACAATAGCTGCTCAACCACGTACTACTTGAGCTCGTCATGTAGCATAGTTTCCAATGTGACCATATCAATCACCCGAGCTGGATCTCAGCCATCAGTCATTGGTCACAAAATCAACATGGCAAAATATTCTCCACTCATGTTTTTACTGTGACATCAAGCAATTAAGTTGTCAAATGGCATCTGTTGGATGTTTTTGATGATGATCTGTGATATTATGGTATTATAGTTCGCACCGGATAGCGGAAGAAGCTTAATTACGTGCGCAATCGGCATTCGCACTAACATGCGAATTAATACGCATTTTCATCTAACACTGCATCATAGTGGGTGACACAACTTTGCCAGATCATACCTGTTTATTTGCCCATTTTGACGATTGCGTGAGTCGCTCACTGCAATAATGGTAACTACAATTAATTAAGTTACAATTAATATATTTTCTCAATGTTTCCAAGTCTCCACTGAATGATTATTTGATATAATGAATTAGTACTGATTCTTTGCTCTCAAAATTTGACTGAGAAGTAGGTATGTAAATTAAAATTAGCCAAATAATTATGTATTATTGCTTGGTTTGAGATGGCTTATAAAATCTGAAGTTATCCAGCCAAAAAATGACAAAAAAGGCTTCAAAGTTTTTTATTTTTTTTGTAGCCAAATTTTCATTATCAAATTTTCACACTTCGTTTTCTTTGAATCTTTGATTAGTTGTGCCAAACTCATCTGTCACAGGACAGATCACAGTAAAAAGTGGTAACCTGCAATTGTTACCTTAAGGAGCTATTTCTACATGATCTAAACACCAAAGCTATCTTTTTATCTTGTAACCTAAAGTAGTAAAGTTAATCCAGTTAATAATAATTAATGCAGCTAAGGCTACAATACGTGGATATAATATTTCTTATACTGCTGCACACAAGAAAGCCCTTATATATAAATGGCAAGATTTAGAAAAGGAGGTTAAAAGACTAGAACATCTGCATAGTACAACCCCCACTCAAATAAACTGGTCTGCTTTATGCCATGCTAGGGCCAAACTCAATCTTGATCACACTAATCATATTAAAAAACTACTGTTTCTCTCCAAACAGAATTATTATGAGCATGCAAACAAATCCGGTAGACTGTTAGCATATCAGATAAAAAAAAAAACAATCTGAACGAGCAATTAAGTCTCTAAAGATGCCAAATGGTGTCACTACATACAATCCTGTACTTATAAATGATGCATTTCGATCCTACTATGAATCGCTCTATTGTTCACAAAACAGTGCCTCACAATTAGAATTTCAAACTTTTTTCAATAATATTTCTCTTCCAGCTATTTTGGATGAAGACAGAGATTACCTTAATTCGCCTATAACTTCAGAAGAGGTCCTGGCTGCAATACAATCAATGTCATCCAACAAGTCACCAGGACCCGACGGTTTCCCCCCGGAATTTCATAAATCATTTTGGCCCGAGCTTTCTAACATTTTTATGCCAGTTTAACAAGCTATTTTAGATCAAGGCGCAATACCTGAAACATGGAAAATAACAAATATCTGCGTAATACTTAAGAAAGATAAAGACCCACAAGATTGTGCATCATACAGACCAATAAGTCTACTTAATACAGACTCTAAAATACTGGCAAAAGTTCTGGCATGTAGGTTAGAGAACATACTACCGAAGTTAGTTAAGCCGGACCAAACAGGGTTTGTGAAATCGCGTTATGGCACAGATAATATACGCCGACTTTTAAATGTTATTAATTTTGTTCAAAGTGAAGGGCACCCTGCACTTGTTCTCTCCCTTGATGCTGAAAAAGCTTTTGACAGAGCTGAGTGGGACTTTTTGTTTGCAACTCTTGGAAAATTTAACCTAGGGAATAATTTTATTAGGTGGATTCAGTTGCTTTATTCTGATCCTAAGGCAACAGTAATTGCGAATGGTCTCACTTCGACTCCGTTCTGCATAGGGAGAGGCACAAGGCAGGGTTGCCCTCTCTCACCTTTGCTTTTCACCCTAGTCATTGAACCCTTAGCAGAACTCATTAGACAGAGCAGAAATTTCCACAGCATTATAGTGGGAGGGGAAGATCATCGAGCATCACTTTACGCTGATGATGTACTTATATTTATGTCTAAACCAGAGCAATCTATTCCAGTATTACTGGAATGTATTTCTTATTACAGTAGTTTTTCTGGTTATAAAATAAATCTTTCCAAATCCATTGCATTACCTTTAAACGTCTCTTCTTTAGAACATTTAAAATGAATTTCCCCTTTCCAATTACCAGAAAATGGCTTCAGATATCTAGGCATTTTTGTCACAGCTTCACTTAATGATCTTATAAACACTCATTATATTCCTCTTATAGAGAAAATCAAGCTTAACTTGAAAACATGGTGCTTACTCCCAATCTCATTTCTAGGGAGATTAAATGTTATAAAAATGAATGTACTTCCCAAGCTTTTATATTTATTCCAGTCCATACCTAGTTCCAGTCCATACCTAGTTATTTAGCAAATTCATTTTTCAAAGATCTCAATAAACATCTCTCAAAGTTTATCTGGAATAATAAAAGGCCACGTATCAAATTTTCCAAATTAATGAAGCCAAAAGATAAGGGTGGGATAGCTCTGCCAAATTTTCAGTTTTATTATTGGGCAGCCCAGATAAAAAATATGATCAGTTGGTGTAGTGAGAGGACAAATTCTGTTTAGTATAAGATGGAAGAAACAACTTGCGCCCCATTACCAATTAGATATTTGCCATTTGTTAAGAACTATACAAAGCTAAAAAAGGTTTCGGAAAATTTTACCATATCAAACACTCTTTGAACCTGGAGGGATGTTAAGACATACTTAGGAATTTCTGCCTCTCTTTCCTTGTCTTCTCCACTTTCTTTTAACCCTGATTTGCCTTTAACGTTGCAGAAGATTGGTCTTTCAGCATGGCTGAAACTAGGAGTCTCTCAAATATCTTGTTTATTTTCAAAGGGCACCCTAAAGTCTTTCCAGCAGATTGTAGAGCAATATAAAGTTTCAAAGTCCAATTTTTACAAATATCTTCAATTGCAGCATTTTTTAAAACCAAAGATAGACAAAGAAGAGTTGAGAACCGAAACAACAGAGATTGAAGACCTTATACTGAATCCAAATTGTTTAAAGGGATTAACATCAAGGGCATATGACATCTTGTCTAGTAATTGCACTTCTGCCTTGCCGGGACTGAAGGGTGTTTGGGAGAAGGATATTGGTCAAACCATTGAAGAGAATGACTGGGCTATTGTATGTGATAATATAAACAATAAAAAAAAAAATAATAATAATAATAATAATAATTAATAATATTTTTGACTTCAAACCCATTATCAGTAATTTAGATGTGGGGACATGAAGCACATTTTTAAAAAAACAGTAGCTTGTGTTAGGTAAAAATATGCTTCATGTGGTAACATCTTAATTAACTGCTTTTAACATTTCGTCCCCCTCACTTTTAAAATGATGGCTACGCCCCTGATCTGAACTGCAGTTTAAAGTGTTTTTGGATTGTTCCACGGACAAAACATCAATAAAAATATCTGTCCAAGAACATTCAGTATACAAAGAACTCCAGACAACATGAGTTGTGGAAAATCATATATGATTTAGGAGCTTTATACAGCTTTATACCGTTCGTGCCATTGAAGTGATGGCAAGTCTATACCTCACAGCCTCATTGTCATTCCCATTAAAAATTAAAGAGGGCGCTGGTGTGAATAAGGTCTATATAACACTAATTCAAGGTTTCACTGTAGGATCAACACCCCCTAGCGTAACCGCGAAACACTTCTAAACGTTTCGAAACTGTTTTGAAACAGTATGACGTAACGAAGCCTCGTTTGCTGAAATCACATGACTTGTCCAGTTTGATACGCGCTCCGAAGCATTGGTTCAAAACAAATGTTTCGTAAAGGTTTCAAAGCTTTATTAAGCAATGTTTTGAAAGCACCCATCACTACTTTAAGGTAGCCTACATGTATTTTACAGACCTGAAAATAATAGAAAGAATGAAAAGTAACATTAAAGGGGTCATGACATGAGAAATTAAATTTTTCTTGATCTTTTAACATATAAGAGTTCATTGTACTTTAAAAACATATTTTAGAACTCAAAACATCCTCCTCACTCCAAAAAGAGCATTTGTTGAAAGCAAGCTGCCAAAATGACTCGTACTCTACTTCCTCCACATTGTGATGTCACACTGTGTAAGACATTTGCATCTGACCAGAACCCTTCTACTAAGGGTAGCCTACAAGCTAGCATAAAATAGCATAACGTGGCAGTTCCATTGACATTCTATGAGCGGTACACTGCTGAGGACACGAGGCCATTCTTTTTTAATGGATGTCTATGAAAGAGATGCTTCAGTGTGCTGAATAAACTACTTTTGAATTGACCACCTGTCCACTAATCTTCAACATGTTTTACACGACTTTTGGAATTAACTATGTGTGGAGTTTACTATGATAAAATTGCTGTTTTATAAGAGCAGACATGGACAATTTTACGACAGGTAGGTGTCAGTTTACGGCTCTCCCCATTCATTTGTATGGTATCCGCAAATGGTGACTCACTGTCGTAACATGCTAGTTGACCATTACGCTCTCTCCTATGATAGAACCATGTAGAATCTCTGATCTGACCGCTTCCACAACAACACATCAATGCCATCCTACATTCAGTACCTTATTACTTCTGTAGCCCTGCCCAGTAGCGGTGAGCAGTGAGATCAGAGCAAGTGAGTCGAGAGACAGTCATAACAGTGGGCATTTACTGTCAAGTCTTAAAGGAGAAGTAGCATCAAAACCATGCATTTCTAACAGAGGGTCAGAATGAGGGAGGAAAATGATCATGTTTTACAAATATATGATTTTTGTTTTTTTTTTTTTTGCAAAAAAACTACTAATATTATAAGTTAACCTTAAAATTAAATAATAAAAAAGGCATGTCATGAATGTTAAATACAAAACCATATTTAGGTGTTTTAGGTATTTTGGTGTTGTTACTACTGATGAAATTGGAGGGTTTGATGCACAGTGCAATTATTTATGGATATTGTTCATGGAATTCAAGGTTGAATTCTATTCAGGTGTGTGTGTGAGAGAGAGAGAGAGAGAGAGAGAGAGAGAGAGAGAGAGAGAGAGAGAGAACTTATTGCTTAAATATGCTTTACAAAACAATTGAACTGCAAAAAAAAAATGTAAAAAAAATGACCTAAATATTCAACTAAATGAACTGATATTATTGTAGATTGATCAGAAGCCAGAGCATGGATAATTAGCACAGGGCTATTTATATTCACCTGCCTCCACCCTGTGAGCTATTCACAAACACATATTTTGTACTGCATTATAATAGTTTATTTCTGCTTGGACATTTCATGTCTCATGAATCACACTCTTTAACATGAAGCTGAGCATGTTTATTGCATATTTTACAAAAAGAATGACCATTTTACAGAACTGGTTTTCTGCTTTTCTTTTTCTATAACTGAGCATGCTCACACGACGTCAGTACTGTATGACAAAGCCAAAGTGAAGAAAGATGAACTTTGAAGTGTAGTTGGCAACGATAAGTACCGTATCAACAACCTTCTGTATTACAGCCCAAAGCTTTGCGGGAAAGGAGTATTGAGAGAGAACTCTAGCTAAGCACTTTGTTCCAGAGCTGAGATCTGGGAAACCGCAGGTACATCATTTAGATAATTAAAGTTATTGTGCCTGTATAAACAATACAGGATTATTAGGATATTTTATATTAATTTATGGGGTGCTCAGACAATGCTTCTATTTTGCACTCTTATGTAGTTTAATACAAAAGAAAATAACAAATGATAGCTGTTATCAGTATGACAATTTGAGTAAAAGTTTGAGAAATTAACATACATTTTAAAATCTATTTGGTATGTGCTCAGTTTGCTTTCAGCATGAACAGCAAACTGACATGGACTTCAAAAGTTGAGACTTCTTTGCTTCCTTAGAAGCACACATGATGCTCTTTGGAACATTCTCAAATTCTACATGGATCGTCAGTGACAAAATCTCTATATTTTGAAATATTTGTTCGCAAGATCATTGTCTAATTTTGGATTGCTTTGTCAATTTGATGTTTATTTTCACTGAGTCAATTGGCTTTGTTTACGATAATTTTTAAGTTCATAGCTCACTATTCAGCATGTAATTTTTCAGAAAATGTTTCTTTGATGTAACAGTGATTTAAAGTAATTGTCTCAAATGTGCTGCACTCCAAAAGTCATTTTAAGCTGAAATATGACAGTCTTATGATAATGAACAGTAAAGAATCTCTAATGTCTTTGTGTTTGTCGTAGGATTAGTTTAAAAACCAGAAGAGCAGCTTGAGGTTGTCATGGCATCAACAACGGTAAATGTATACTCATTTGAAATAAAATGAAAATGTAACATTAAATAGTAAATAGGTAAAAGTATATTTTGGTATTCCTGATAAAATTGGAGGTTTTGATAGTACTGCACAGTGACACAGAGAAAGAGAGTTAAAAACTGCTCAGTGTGAAGGATTTTGCTAAATGCACTTCTTAAACAAGGGTGTGTCTCTTTACTTAAATAGGCTTTATGTTATGCAAAAGTGCACTGTTTCACTTTCATTTCTTTTCTTCATCAATAATGTACAATAATGTATTTTAGTTTAACAGTATAAGCCAATTCACACACTGCCTGAACAAACACCAACAAACAATGACATTCGAAAGTTTGCTGTTGGATTTAGAATGTTGAGAAGAGCTTAACTGTCATTGTCCATGTCACACTCCTCCAACAAAACCCAACAACTGTGTTTGTCTGTGTTTGATGCTGGGGCACAGCGAATTGGCCTTATGATATACGGTATGAGAGTTTTGACAAGGACTTTTACTACAGCTCTATAAAACTGAACCAAATATTATGTCTTATTAAAGTTATTAAATTGACTTTTTCCATTAATGGTCAATATTTGTCCCTAGATTTGATTTTTAGGGGCCTTTATGAAGGCATATTGTTTTTTCTAACCATACTTTTATGTCACACATTCATTTACGCATAAAATTAAATCAACATCGATTCACTTTACAGTATATGTGATAATATGTATAATTTGACATATAATAAAATATTAAGAACAACATCAGATATTTTTGGGCATTTGTTTGACCTCACATTCTAAATTTCAGGAGCATTTTGGACACTTTCTGTGGCATTTTTGCCCCAACCCCCCTTAATTTCTCACCCTGGTCTGATATTATTGTCTCCTATAGTATAATGCGAAGCCGGAGCCTGGAGACCTCATTGAAATTTTCAGAGTTGGATACCAGCACTGGGCTATTTATGTGGGTGATGGTTATGTCATTCACCTGGTCCCACCCTGTGAGTTATCCACAAACATGATAGATGTTTCATAATATTAAAATGCAGATTATGCTACATTATCACAGAATGTTTATTTCTGCCTAGACTCTACAGCTCACGAATGAATGACATCTCTTTGTTTTACATTAAGATTGAGCCCTTTACAGATATTAAAAGGAAATGTAAAGAAAATAATGATATTTTGTTTTCCATTTTTCCCTTTTATTGAATCTGTAGCTGAGCATGCTCAAGCTGGGGCCTACAGTATGATGTCTGTACTGTATGACAAAGCCATAGTGAAGAAAGAAGAGCTTTGGAGTGTAGTTGGTGATGATAAATTCAGTATCAACAACCTTCTGGATGACAAATATGAGTCTCGGGCTCTCAGAGACATCATATTGGAGGCCCATAGCCTTGTGGGAAAGGTGCTTCCATATAGTGTGTGTACAAGCAACTGTGAGCACTTCGTTACGGAGCTGAGATACGGGAAGCCACAATCTCGCCAGGTATGAAAATCTCATAATTCACAAATTTAATAGTGTATCTGGATGTTAGTCAATTATACTGCCCTACATAGGAAAGGCTAAGATAAATGCTTAAAAGTTACTTTAGTGTGGATTTTGTATGCAATTTTTACATTGTTTTTTCTGAATTTGAATCTAGTTGAGCCAAGCCCATCTTTCACTGGGCGGATCATTAAACTTGATTCTGATCTTAACTAATTTTTGACTAAATCTATAGTTACTGTGTTTTTTTATGGAAGTATAATTTATAGTGCCTGTATAAATAAAACAGGATTACAGACCTGTTAGGATATTTTATATTAAGTTGTGATGTCGTAAGCAGCACTGATGCACTTATATCAGAATGTGAATGAAGACACTTTTTCTGTCCCTTTTCACAGGTGCGGAATGCAGTGACAGTTTTTGCTGGAGTTGCTGGTTTCTTGGGATTTTTTGCTACTGCTGTATACTTGCTCAGTTCAAAAAACAAACAGAAGGAGACACAGGAAAAATAAAGAAAATAAAGACCTTTATGTGATCCTTTATAGATACTTTTTTTAATTACTGTACTGATTTTCCTGATGACTTTTTAAGCTTTTTGATAAATGTAAAATTAACAAAAAATAACATCTGAATTAAAACAAACTGACATGGGATGTGTTTCACGGTAACGTCACAATTCACAGTTTTACGACAATCTTAATAGAGCCCAACAGTCTGGTTCTGGAAGTAAAAATTCCATAAATTTTTTCCATAAGGGAATTTTTTAACGATAACTTATAAACCTTAGAAGGTAGACATACTGTGAGCTCTGAGGTTGTTATGGTAATCAATGGTATATGCTTCTATTGAAGCCATCAGTTCACATTATATTTTCTTATTTAAAAAATAAATAAAATCATGTTTAATACTGGAATTCCTGGTGAAGAACTACACTACCCATGAATCCTGAAGAGAAACTTCCACTAATCAGAGTTGACAAACCCACTGCAGCAAAAAATCTTCGAATCGACCGCCCACTCCTGTAAAGTGCTGTGAATGACGCAATCGAGTCTCCCTACACTCTCAAACTACATTTGTTTGTAATCGTAATGTGTTTTTATTACGATTACATCATTCACAATGCTTCATGGGATTTTAGTTCATTCACCAAAAGTGATCAATTTTAACAAAAACAACTATACAATATTTTTGGAAGTTTACTGAATTTTCTAATAACTTTTTAAGCTTTTGATGACTATGCAATCAGGAATATTGGTGAAATATCTACTTTATAGAATAAAACAAAAATGTGCATTTTACTCAAACACATACCTATAAATAGTAAATCCTGAAAACTGATAATTTTGCAGTGGTCTCTTAATTTTTTCCAGAGCTGTGTATATATATATATATATATATATATATATATATATATATATATATATATATAAATATCAAACAATTTACTGGTATTTGTGACTTAACATTTCAAAGGTCTCCTATTCCACATGTCATCATGCCGACTGTACCTGCTGTCACACCTCAGACTGATACACACTGATCACTGATACACACTCACTGCATACAGTAAAGTCTATGACAAACATGAAATAAAAGGATCTTTACTGTTGTTTTTTCCTAAAAAAAAAAGGAAGATATACTTACATTGTTGTGTATGTTTGAGTGAGACACCATACCAGTATGTGGTATGAGTAAATATAACATCAGAGGTTATGAGTCAACTGATTGACCTAAGCTCACTTGTGGACGCCCTAAAAGCATTCTTGATGCTCTTTTGAATATCTTCCTGTGACCCACCCAGCAATTAAACTTTGTCATCAGACATTTTGTTTTTTCATATATATATATATATATATATATATATATATATATATATATATATATATATATATATACAGTTGTGCTCTAAAGTTTGCATACCCTGTCTTTTATTTAAGGATAGTGATCATATGAAGCCATTTATCATCACATAGTTATTTGGCTCCTTTTTAAATCATAATTTTAACAGAAATCACCCAAATGGCCCTGATCAAAAGTTTACATACCCTTGAATATTTGGCCTTGTTACAGACACACAAGGTGACACACTTCAAGGGTATGTAAACTTTAGAGCACAACTGTATATATATATATATATATATATATATATATATATATATATATATATATATATATATATGAAAAAACAAAATGTCTGATGACAAAGTTTAATTGCTGGGTGGGTCACAGGAAGATATTCAAAAGAGCATCAAGAATGCTTTTAGGGCGTCCACAAGTGAGCTTAGGTCAATCAGTTGACTCATAACCTCTGATGTTATATTTACTCATACCACATACTGGTATGGTGTCTCACTCAAACTTACACAACAATGTAAGTATATCTTCCTTTTTTTTTTTTAGGAAAAAACAACAGTAAAGATCCTTTTATTTCATGTTTGTCATAGACTTTACTGTATGCAGTGAGTGTGTATCAGTGATCAATGTGTATCAGTCTGAGGTGTGACAGCAGGTACAGTCGGCATGATGACATGTGGAATAGGAGACCTTTGAAATGTTAAGTCACAAATACCAGTAAATTGTTTGATTGAAAACGAATAATTAAAACTTTAATGTTGTATTTTTTTTTTTTTTTTTACAAAATAGAATCATTGCAGTTTAAGCACAAATGGAAATATTTCTAAACAGAATGTGAGGGACAAAACATTCCTATCTGTTGTTAGTTAACAAGGCAATAGTGTCTTTCACCACTAATGAATTGCTAATGCTTGACGAAAGCAATTTTCTGTGAATGTGAAATAGTAAAATATTTAGATTGACATTAAATACATACATGAATCTCTTTGTCATTACTCTGACCTTATACAGCCTTACATGTTTACTCTATGCATTTAAAAACCTGTTTGTTTCAGCATAAGTTATTTGAAGCTTTTGCTGATATTATATCTTAACGTCTATAACTAGACAAACTATCACACCATACTCACATGTTTGTCCTCTTTCTGCGAAGAGCATATCCTGATGTGCATATGTCCAAAATGCAATTCATCGTTGTAAGCTGCTGCATGACATGATAACATCATGCAAATATTCAGTGCTCATTTGTTGTTATAATTTCCTTAAAGTGTATGTTGGATGATGTACATTTTCTCAGGAGCATTTAAATGCTATATAACCTGTTATTTTGTATAATACTAGCTCGGCTGTTCTTACTGACTCTTATAAGTCATTTATGAGATATCTAATCTATTATTTTTCTGTACTTCACCAAATATCATTCATAATCAGTTCACTAAATTTGTTATTTTTTACAATTTTGGTGCTTGGTCCCCTTTTCCTTTAATAATGCCTTTCTTTTATTTTGTCCAGAAAGAGTTAAAAGCACACCATAACTGAACACATTCCAACAAATTTCTTTTACATACTAAAAATGGTGCTCCTTTTGTTTCTAGGCCACCTGAATCATTACTAACACTTATTTTACCAAATAGGCTGATCATATACTCTATATTGTATATTACTTAAAAACAAAGGTTTAGAGATTTTGTCCACTTTTCCCATTCCATTTCTTTTTCTGTATCTGATGATGGGGCCTTCAGTGTAATGTCTGTGCTGAGTGATAAAGCCACAGTTAAGAAAAATTCGGCACTCATTAGTCCTGTAGCCTATTCTGTAAAAACTATATTTTGGTACCTGTATATTGTGACTTTCCAGAAAAGCCAGAGGGGACTTAAAATTGCTGCAGACCAATGAATGACTCAAGAGAAATCCAAGTCATGTGTTCCTATTAAAATGTCCCTTTATTGCATCCACAAAAAAATAAAAAATAAAATAAAATTAAAAAAATAAAATAAAATTAGCTCTCTTAAAACACTATTTTCAATTTAATTTAATTAATTTACAAACAATGTCCAACAGGATTTTCATTAATCTCAGGAGAATTATGTCTCCTTACCCTGGCATGTCATGAACAAATGTTATTTAATGTTATCTCAAATCGCCATTCATTCTGTTATGGTAATGGTGGAAATGACATTTTGAACTTTTTATTTTTATTTTTTATTATAAAATATCAGACCTGTTTGTCTTTAAAGGGCGTATTTTATATTTCCTAAATACACACACATTAAATATTATTGTCACACTATTTCAATATTTTACAAAATGTGATTGACACATGAATACATAATACTAATTTTATATGTCTATATATATATATATATATATATATAAAATAGACAATCATATTTTAAGATTGAAAATTCTGGTCTTGGACAAAAATAATAAACTAAACATTGAAGTAATTTGAACCGCATGCGTCCACCAATGAGCACTCGGTGCGCTTCAACACTCTGCACACCGATTGGTCAATTTCTCTTCTAAACCCATCAGCTGATTCATAACCTCTGATGTTATTTTTACTCCAACCACAAATACACTGACGCTACTCTCTCCCAGACTCTTACTCACTGTAAGTATGAGATCTTATTTATTTCAGACAAAAAAATACATAGTTTAAAATGTATACGCTCTCAAACAGCTACTAAATCATCTCTAAACCAAACCTGTTTGCTGACGATGAACTATCTGACGTGCATAGCACATTTGTTTGCCAGAACAATGTATAATGTCAAGTTGCTCCGACAATCTAACGATTGTTTTCAGCCGATGCCCGTGTATTTTAAGACTAGGCCTTCAGTGTGATTCATGCCATTAAGAAAACACAGTTTCACAATGAATAAGACACCCTATGCCTATCATACATTATGTGGCAGTCAACTAATAATACCAACTGACATTTTAAAAACACATCCACGTATGAAAGCCAGAACTTGATCCGACACTGAATGCTCAAGCAGCCTAATTTACACTTAGAAAAATCCTAATGTTGCTATAACAACGCAAAAATCACTTACTAATTTACTTGAAGTGAAAATCAGTTCTCTTTTCCTGTTTAATAAATTAAGCAATCACACAGTCATGCAGAACATCTCCTGTTTTTAAATCCATAAGGATCTCTTTCGCAGTGGTGATGTGGCAGTGACAGCTGACTCGTCAGCAAGATCTAGCGCTCTTCGCTTTCAAATTACATCACTTAAAGCATGATTGCATCACTCAAGGCCAGCTAGAAGGCCTCGACCGGGACATATCCTAAAGATCACACTCACCGAGAACAAATAAATCAATCTGAGTGGCTGATGAATCTGACGATCTGACTTTAGTTGCTCACTCATTTGCACTGTTGAGAGATTCTGTGGAAATTCTGAAGGCCTGAGGGGGTGGAGTTCAAACTCACGTGCTGCTTCAGGCATGTGATTTGTGAAACTTGTCACACTTTGCTTGTAAGCATCAAGGAATAAATTCTGACTGGATAAACTTTTAGTTTTTCTGCATTTGTTTGTAGATTAATTAAGAGTGGAAAGCGATAAAAATACAAAAACGTGATTGAGAATGAAAAGATGAAAAATATTTATTTATTTGGCATGTTAGGCCAGCAGAGAAGGCTTTGCTGGCCCTGTGAAATCGCCACTGTTTGTTTTCGATGTGTCAACCGGATTCCTTTAAGATAACCTTCACACTCATGCACATAACCCATCATTTATGTAATTCCTCAAAAATATTTCTCTTAAGTTACAGGGATTTAACTTCTTGTCTCAAATGTGCTGCGAGTACAATGACAGTCAAATAATATGGAATACAAACAGCAGTGAAGTCTAATGTCTCTTTCTGTGTTTGTACAGGATTCCTGTCAAAACCTGTAGAGCAGCTTGCTTGCTAAGGTTGCCATGGCATCTTTTCAGGTAAATGTATTGACTGATCTGATAAGAATGTACAGAATTAAATGTAACATTAAATAAAGTAAATAGGGAAAGGTGTATTTTAGGACTGTTCTTGGAGGTTTTGATACTATTGCTCAAGGTCTATTACAAAATAAATTCTATTAAGGCAACACAGAGAGACAAAGTTAAACGTTGCTCAATTTGAAGGATTTTGTTGCATGTTTTTAAGGCAATAGAGAGAACTAAAATGCAATTTTGAAACTAGAGTTAGTGTCATTGCTTAAAAAATAGCAACAGCACTGTTTCGCTTTCTTTTTCTTTTCCTCTATTCACAGGTTTAACAGTATTTGGTTATTTTGGTTTAGCAGTATGATATATTAGAGTGTTGATAAGACAAATGCTTTGACTATTCAACTATACAAATTAAACTTTAATTTACATCTGTATTATTGTCTCCTATAGTATAATGCGAAGCCGGAGCCTGGAGACCTCATTGAAATTTTCAGAGTTGGATACCAGCACTGGGCTATTTATGTGGGTGATGGTTATGTCATTCACCTGGCCCCACCCTGTGAGTTATCCACAAACATGATAGATGTTTCATAATATTAAAATGCAGATTATGCTACATTATCACAGCATGTCTAATGAATAATAACTTATACAGTAACATCAAGGTTTAGCATTTTATAGATTCCTTTTCCATTTCTGAATCTGTAGCTGAGCATGCTCAAGCTGGGGCCTACAGTATGATGTCTGTACTGTATGACAAAGCCATAGTGAAGAAAGAAGAGCTTTGGAGTGTAGTTGGTGATGATAAATTCAGTATCAACAACCTTCTGGATGACAAATATGAGCCTCGGACTTTCAGAGACATCATACAGGAGGCTCAGAGTCTTTTGGGAAAGGAACTTCCGTATTGTGTGTTTAGAGGAAACTGTGAGCACTTCGTTACGGAGCTGAGATACGGGAAGCCACAATCTCGCCAGGTACAACTGATTTTCATCACCTGACAATTTATGCCTGTAATAGTATAACTGTGTGGTAGTCAATTATAGTGCTCTAAAAAATGTTTTGTTTGGGAAATCGCAGGATTACAGAGCTGTATAATGGTAAAATATCTGACTTAAAAGGGATAGTTCACCCAAAAATGACAATTCTCTCATCATTAACTCACCCTCATGCCATCCCAGATGTGTTTGACTTTCTTTCTTCTGCAGAACACAAATGAAGATTTTTAGAATATTTCAGCTCTGTAGGTCCATACAGTTCAAGTGAACGCTGACCAGAATTTTGAAGCTCCAAAAAGCACATAAAGGCAGCACAGAAGTAATCCATACAACTCCAGTGGTTTAATGCATGTTCTCTGAAGCGATCTAATGGGTTTTGGGTGAGAACAGACCAAAATGTAACTCCTTTTTCACTGTACATCTTGCCATTGCAGTCTCTAGGCACGATCATGATTTCAAGCTCGTTTACACTTACTAGTGCTTGACGCATGTGCAGAGCACTAGGAAGTGTAATAGAGCTTGAAATCATGCTTGCCAAGGAGACTGCTGTCAAGATTTCTAGTGAAAAATGTTACATTTTTGTCTTTTCTCACCCAAAACCCATTAGATCACTTCAGAGAACATGCATTAAACCACTGGAGTTGTATGGATTACTTTTGTGCTGCCTTTATGTGCTTTTTGGAGCTTCAAAGTTCTGGTCAGCATTCACTTGGATTTAATGGACAAACAGAACTGAGATATTCTTTTAAAAACCTTAATTTGTGTTCTGCATAAGAAAGTCGTACACATCTGGGATGGCATGAGGATGAGTAAATGATGAGAGAACTTTCATTTTAAGATGAACTATCCCTTTATGGTCATTTAAGCTATTTTTACATTTTTCATCAAAGGTGATAGGCACTCCGCTTCTCACTCAGAATTAATTTGGACGCTTTCCCCATCCATTCTTACAGGTGCGAAAAGCGGTGGAGATTGGTGCTGGAGTTGGCCTTGCTGCAATGATTAGCTTTGCAGTTCTCGCAGCTGCTGCAGCCATTTTTGGTTCAAAAGACAAAGAGAAGCAGACACATTTAGCACAGAAAAGGAAGAACTGAAAGCACAATTGTGGTTTCACCACGGTTTCTAAATTTCTAAAACATTTTCAAAATTATTTTGATACCATACTTTATTTTGATTCCTGTACTTATTTTAATAATAACCCATTTTTAGGCTTTTTGATTACTATATAATCGAGAATGATTGGTTAAATATTTTATCTGGTAATATTTGAATTCCTTAAACTGACATATTTGTGTCTTAGTGCCATTCATTCTTTTGACTCATTTTCATTCATTTAGTAGTTTTATAGTGTGAATTCTAATAAAGCACAAATAATTGTGGTTGTGTAATACACCGGGATGCTTTCTGGGTGCGGTTGCACAATTTACACATAAGAAAAGCTAGAAAGTGTAGTTATTGTGGTGTTGATGTAGGAGGGCAACTCTGTGTCGCTGGCCTGTGTTACAACAGATCAGTGAGGCCTTTGTTACCATTTGCTAAACCAAATACCTGCAACAGCAAAGCACTGTGTCCAAATGACAGACCGTGTCTGTTTACTATAGTACATAATATGTTGGATTTAACGTGTGTATACAGTACATGAACAACGCCGTCTGAAAATATTGCACCAGCTCTCACAGACATGTCTTGTTAACTTAAAGAATCATCTCTTGATTAGTTTATAATACAAAATATGCAGTATTGCCCGCTTGGAACAAAAAATGAAGGCACAAACCAGAAATAATAAGAACATCCACTCTGACCATGTCATATGGCAAACAAAAGTCCAAAACACCTTTCATGACTTGTAATGTTTCTTTGGACCAGTGAATCCATTGTTTTGAAAATATTCATCTGTTTACACATGCTATAGTAATGACTCTGTCTCACCTTGGACCATGATTAAGTTCACAGCTGTCTGCATAATCTGTCATAAAGTCCACATTCAGGCCATAAGGAGTCTGTGTTGATGTATTATCAGTGTACATACATAAAAGATACAGTTGAAGTCAGAAGTTTACATAAACTGAATTTAAATGTAATTTGCCAAGGTGTTTCACAATTCCTGACATTTAATCGTAGAAAAAAATTCCCTGTCTTAGGTCAGTTAGGATCACTACTTTATTTTAAGAATTTGAAATGTCAGAATAATAGTAGAGAGAATTATATATTTCAGCTTTTATTTCTTTCATCACATTCCCAGTGGGTCAGAAGTTTACATACAATTTCTTAGTATTTAGTAGCATTACCTTTAAATTGTTTAACTTGGGTCAAACGTTTTTGGTAGCCTTCCACAAGCTTCTCACAATAAGTTGCTGGAATTTTTGCCCATTCCTCCAGACAGAACTGGTGTAACTGAGTCAGGTTTGTAGGCCTCCTTGCTTGCACACGCTTTTTCAGTTTTGCCCACAAATTTTCAATTGGACTGAGGTCAGGGCTTTGTGATGGCCACTCCAATACCTTGAATTAGCTGTCCTTAAGCCATCTTGTCACAACTCTGGAGGTATGCTTGGGGTCATTGTCCATTTGGAAGACCCATTTGCGACCAAGCTTTAACTTCCTGGCTGATGTCTTCAGATGTTGCATCAATGTATCCACATAATTTTCTTTCCTCATTATGCCATTTATTTTGTGAAGTGCACCAGTCCCTCCTGTAGCAAAGCACTCCCAAAACTTGATATTGCCACCCCTATGCTTTGGGATGGTGTTCTTTGACTTGCAAGCCTCACCCTTTTTCCTCCAAACATAACGATGGTCATAATGGCCAAACAGTTCAATTTTTGTTTCATTAGACCAGAGGACATTTCCCCAAAAAGTATGATCTTTGTCCCCATGTGCACTTGCAAACTGTAGTCTGGCTTTTTTAGGTGGTTTTGGAGCAGTGGCTTCTTCCTTGCTGAGCAGCCTTTCCGTTTATGTCGGTATAGGACTCGTTTTACTGTGGATATAGATTCTTGTCTACATGTTTCCTCCAGCATCTTCACAAGGACCTTTGCTGTTGTTTTGGAATTGATTTTCACTTTTCGCACCAAACTACGTTCATCTCTAGGAGACAGAATGCGTCTTCTTCCTGAGCGGTGTGACGGCTGCGTGGTCCCATGGTGTTTATACTTGCGTACTATTGTTTGTACAAGTGAACAATTTTTTTTCTGAGGTCTTGGCTGATTACTTTTGATTTTCCCATGATGTCAAGCAAAGAGGTACTGAGTTTGAAGGTAGGCCTTAAAATACATCCACAGATACACCTCCAATTCAGTACACCTCCTATCAGAAGCTAACTGTCTAAAGGCTTGACATAATTTTCAGGAATTTTCCAAGCTGCTTAAAGGCACAGTTAACTTAGTGTATGTAAACTTCTGACCCACTGGAATTGTGATATAGTCAATTAAAAGTGAAACAATCTGTCTGTAAACAAGTGTTGGAAAACATAATTGTGTCATGCACAAAGTAGATGTCCTAAACAACTTGCCAAAACTATAGTTTGCTAATATTAAATCTGTGGAGCGGTTAAAAAATTATTTTTAACGAACAACCGAAGTGTATGTAAACTTCTGACTTCAACTGTATCTAGGATTATATTTTTCAAATCTCCCTTGACTCCTAATAGCTCAACCAAGTGAGTTCATGCTCACTCAGTAAACTGATATTTTTTAAATATAAAAAACATTTATTGTACTGTGAGGAGACTAAAGGAATATTGTGGCAGGTTAGCCAGCAGACTCGTCTTCCCTCTTCCAAGTTTTCCAATGTACAGACAGATGTGAGGCTCCTCCTCTCTGCCATCAGGAATGTTTCTTTAAAATCTTGCACTGACCGCAGTCCCTTCATCTTCAATTAATGTTCAATCGGAGCCTTTGGACTTCTCAGTCTTCACTGTGCCTCCCACGTTAAGGCGTAAAACTCAGTCCAGTTTGCGTACGCCCAGTTTGAGAGGACCCTTTGCTGCCTTGCGTTCTGCCCGTTTGGCCTCCAGCTCCTTTCGTCTCTCTTCTCGTTTCTTCTTTGCCAAATCTGCCTTGCTAAGACCTGATGGGACAAAAGAGAAAGTGTGGTTACTAAGTCAATAACTCAGTTTCCTCTAACTGAAAACACAGCAGCCTTTCAGTGTCAAGAAGAATCTGCAATGTGTGATCTGGAGAAATGTTCACAGATCTGACCTTGATCACCATCCAGCGATTCCCAGTTTTCTTCGGTTCCCCAGTCTCCTGCAGTGTCTACATCCCAGCCATCAGACTTCTGTGACAAAAATACACACATCATACTCATAAGCACATTAATTCATTTTTAAGCATTCAGACAACTTCGATTCAAAAAAAGAAAAAAATCTTGGTATTTCTTAAGTTGGTAGTCAATTCAAGCTTTAATTTAATTAGTCATTTTTGGAAGGGGTGGGGCAGGGGTTATCTAAGGACCTTTTTCAGACTTTGTATTACCAACTTGGTTTAGCAGGTAAAATCTAGCAAACTTAATAAAATTATTTAAAAGGGATAATTCACCCAAAAATGAAAATTCTCTCATTTAATCACCCTCATGCCATCCCATGTGTATGACTTTCTTTCTTCTGCAAAACACAAAGTTTTAGAAGAATATTTCAGCTCTGTAGGTCCTTACAATGCAAGTGAATGGTGATTAGACCTTTGTAGCTCCAAAAATCACATAAAGCAAACATAAAAGTAATCCATATGACTCCATTGGTTAAATACATATCTTCAGAAGCAATATGATAGATGTGGTTGAGAAACAGAACAATATTTATGTCCTTTTTTACTCTAAATCTCCACTTTAACATGTGACTTTAAGATGTAAAAGTGAAAAAGTACATTTTTATCTGTTTCTCACCCACACCTATTATATTGCTTCTGAAGATATAGATTTAAACACTGGAGTCATATGGATTACTTTTATGTTTCCTTTATGTGATTTTTTGAACTACAAATGGTCTGATCACCATTCACTTGCATTGTATGGACCTACAGAGCTGAGATATTCATCTAAAAATCTTCGTTTGTGTTCAGCAGAAGAAAGTAATTCATACACATCTGGGATGGGATGAGGGTGAGGGTGAGTAAATGATGGGAGAAATTTCATTTTTGGGTGAACTATCCCTTTAATGAACAATTTTATCCATTTATAATACAGCCTGCAACCGCAAAAGGCCTGCTTTCCCTTCTAGTGAAATCACAAACTGAATTACAACGAAATGCACCCCGTTCCTCATGTACATCCACTGACAAACAGTTGCAATTTTGATTGGTTTATTTAAAATTGTGTATGCTGACAAGTTTTGAAGCAGGGTTCACCTGCATTAAAACCATCCTTCCTGGGGGGCCTGGGTAGCTCAGTGGGTAAAGACGCTGACTACCACCCTTGGAGTTTGCGAGTTCGAATACCAGGGCATGCTGAGTGACTCCAGCCAGGTCTCCTTAGCAACCAAATTGGCCCGGTTGCTAGGGAGGGTAGAGTCACATGGGGTAACCTCCTCGTGGTCGCTATAATGTGGTTCATTCTCGGTGGGGTGCATGGTGAGTTGTGCGTGGATGCCGTGAAGCCTCCATACGCGCATCACGTGGCTCAACAAGCTACGTGATAAGATGCACAGATTGATGGTCTCAGACATGGAGGCAAATGAGATTCATCCTCTGCCACCTGGACTGAGGCGAGTCACTACGCCACCACGAGGACTTAAGAGTGCATTTGGAATTGGGCATTCTAAATTGGGGCAAAAAAGGGGAGAAAATAAAAATAAAAAAAAATAAAAAAAAACATCCTTCCTTATCCTTTTTCACCACCATTTCCCAGTCTCTATACTAACTTCTCACCCAACGCCCTACTGTCCTTACCGGCATAGCAGCAGTGGTGTTTGCTCGTTGTGACACACTGGAAAACAGATCAGATGTTGCTGATTTTCCTCCTGATCCATCCCAGTGGTAATCACTGGTCAATCGCACCCCTTCTTGGCCAGAGCTTGAGCTGGCACTCTTTGAAACAACGGCTGAGGAGGTGGCTTTATTTCGTGGTGTTGGGGTGAAACTCTCAGCCAAATTCCCATCGTCATCCCAGTCGTTACCCCAGCCCTCATCAGCAGGTGAACTTTGACCCTGAACATCAGCGTCTTTCTCATTGGACCAGCTGTCATCAGCATCCCAGCCAGAGCTCCAATCAGAACTCTGCTTTTTAACTGCCTCAGAGGATTTCCGACCCACCTATGGAACGATAAAGTATATGGAGTCATAACTACCTGACTAGACATGTTTTTTTTTTTCTGTGTCCTGGGCATTTACTGAACTGAACGATTCCCAATGCATCTAAAATTTTCTGAGACAACGTAGGGTTGCAAATCTGTGACGAGTTAGGGGCTGTTCACATTGAATGTGTTCTTCAATTATTTTTCTATGTAAAGACGCACTAGATGGACATCTTTGGTGCACTTTCAGATGCTGTGTCAAGCTAAAACAACTTCAACACTGGCATTCTGTCATTTTGTGTAACTGAAAAGACACATCAGAATGACCATCAATCAGCACAAACTTTCTGTGGCTGTGCAAGTGAATGAGCAAGTTTGTTAAGCATGTGATACATACTGTCCCACATTTGTGATTCCTGCATAAATACATTTATGCCCTTTAAATAAAAACTTAAATGCACAGAATTTTGGCTGATTATTTTCTTTAAGATGTTGTAAAATAAAGCTTGTGTATGTTTGTTTGCACAGTGTAAACGCACCTGCAGTGTGTAATTTCAGCGCCACTAGTGCCACTAAACGAAACTGCAAAAATAAACATTGTTATCAAACAGCTTTCCCGAATACTAGCCCTGTCTGCCATTGGTCGAATAAATAGACAGCCCCCCGACAGCCCCCTCCCCCTCCAAAAAAAACAAAGCGGTCAGTCGAGTCACTGTTGGTGTATTGGACGGTCAGGATGCTTAAACAAACAGAGCAATATTTTTTATAGTGCCACAGAAATAGTGTTTACAGTTTTAGAGGAAATAAACCTACTAGTGGCTTACTTATAGTTGTCTCTGCATATTGAGTTGGGATAGGAAAAAATATTTTAACATCAAAATGGCTATATAATTCAGCATTAACAATTCATTTAAAAAAATCACAATGACATTTTTTTCCCTTTCACCCAAAACATTTACAGAATGAAGCTGCGCTACACAGAATTGAAAGCTAAAGTCATCAAGTGAACAAATCAGTAGGATAATGGAAATCTCTCATCATCCCTATGTAAACAAGTTACACTAATACAAATCACCTACATTACTTTTCCTGTGTGTTGAGGAAACAGCTGACCAATCAGAGTGCCAATCGTCTGGATCTGTTTGTACTTTCTCGGGGTCCTGTGGGAACACAGAGATAGCTGGCCATTATTTACATTTCATTGTTCATGTCTAAGCTACTTTTTAACTCTGTAAAAGTTCAAGGATTAACAA
Organism: Myxocyprinus asiaticus; assembly: GCF_019703515.2. Taxonomy (NCBI): domain Eukaryota; kingdom Metazoa; phylum Chordata; class Actinopteri; order Cypriniformes; family Catostomidae; genus Myxocyprinus; species Myxocyprinus asiaticus. The sequence goes on along the minus strand of NC_059370.1, from coordinate 15,703,372 downwards.
AAATACTAGAGACTTTGCATAATTTGAATAACTATCAATCACCTCAAGGCTTCCCCAATCCTCATCCTCCCACCGTTCTCCATCTGGCTCTGCTGTTTTCTCATTTGACGTCTCCGATTGGATTCCATATGCACTGGAACTCTGTGTGCTCATTTCAGGGTCTAAAAGAGGAGGAAGTTGACATAAAACTAGGCACTTCTGATTTCAATGATTATTTCTACTTATAACAGGGTTCATACCGATGCTTCAAAGTTAAATTCAAGGACTTTCAAGGACATTTTTATTTGTTTTCAAGGACTATGCTCGAGATGTCATTAAAACTAATTATTTATTCATTTTAAATAAAAAGATTTTATATGTTAATTTATTTTTTATAAAACACCACTTATTACAAGTACAACATACAGTGAATATAAAAAGTCTACACACCCCTGTTAAAACAGCAGTTTTTTTGTGATGAAAAAAAATGAAACTAAGATAAATCATATCAGACTTTTGCACCTTTAATGTAAAAATTACAACCTATGCAATGCCACTGAAAACCAAAGTGACAGATTTCAGAGAAAAAAAAATAAAAATGAAAACAGAATAACTTAACTGCATAAGTGTGCACACCCTTTTATAATTGGGTATGTGGCTGTGTTCAGAATCAATCAATCATCAAGCTCATGTGAAATAGTACACACCTGTCTTCACCTGAAGTGACTCTGATTAACTCCAAATAAATCTCAGCTGTTCTTGTAGGATTTTTCCTACAAGGATCTTCTTGGTTGCATGCTACTACAAGAGCCATGGGCCACAAAGAGCCTACAAAGTATTAACGGGATCTCAATGTTGAAAGATATCGCTCAGGTGAGGGCAACAAAAACATTTCCAAAGCATTAAATATACCATGGAACACAGTGAAGACAGTCATCAACAAAAGGAGAAAGTATGGCACAACAGTAACATTATCAAGAACAGGACATCCCTCCAAAATTGATGAGAAAACAAAGAGAAAAGTGGTCAGGGAGGCTGTCAAGAGGCCTACAGCAACATTAAAGGAGCTGCAGTTCTTTCTGGCAAGTACTGGTTGCTCCATACATGTGACAACTATCTCCCGTATTCTTCATCTGTCTGGGCTATGGGGCATGGTGGCAAGACACAAGCCTTTTCTGACGAAAAAAAAAAAAAAACATTCAAGCCCGGCTAAACTTTGCAAAAACCTATATCCAGTCTCCCACAACCATGTGGAAAATGTGTTATGGTCTGATGAGACCAAGATTTAACGTTTTGCCCAAAACTGTAAAAGGTATGTTTGGCGCAAAAACAACACAGCACATCAGCAAAAGAACACCATAGCCACGGTGAAGCATGGTGGTGGCAGAATCATGCTTTGGGGCTGCTTTTTTTCAGCTGGAACTGGGGCTTAAGTGAAGGTGCAGGGAATCATGAATAGCTCCAAGTACCAGTCAGTTTTGGCACAGAACCTTCTGGCATCTGCTTGAAAGCTGAAAATAAAAAGATCTTTCAGCATGACAATGCTCCAAAGCACACATCCAAATCAACAAAAGAATGGCTTCAGCAAAAAAAGATTAATGTTTTGGAATGGCCCAGCCAGAGCCCAGACCTGAATCCTATAGAAAATCTGTGGGGGGACCTGAAAAGGGCCGTACACAGGAGATGCCCTCGCAATTTGACAGCTCTGGAATGTTTTTGCAAAGAATGAGAAACTATTCCCAAGTCAAGATGTGCCAAGCTAATAGACTCCTATCCAAACAGACTGAATGCTGTAATAAAATCAAAGGGTTCTTCAACTAAGTATTAGTTCAGGGATGTTCATGCTTATGCAGTTAGGTTAAGTTTTTTATTTTTCTCTGAAATGTGTCACTTTGGTTTTTAGTGGCATTGCATAGGTTGAAATTTTACATTAAAGGTGCAAAAATTCTGATATGAATTATCTTTTTCATTTTTTACATCACAAAAACCTGTTTTAATGGGCGTGTAGACTTTTTATATCCACTGTATCTCAATGAGCATTGTTAACTACATATTCTCAGTAACAATTCTTGGTTCTTTCATGACGAAACTACAATTGCACATCAATGTAGTGACAAATTTTTATTCATAAAGGACAACTTGGCTGTTGTTCTTTTATTTAATTTTGTTTCACAAATGATTCAAGTGAACACTTAAGTTAACACTAATGAGGGTTAAATGGGTTACACCACCAAATTTTGAGGGTTCAATGGGGTACAACACAAAATATTAATGTGAATTACTAACTTTTAACATGCTGGGAAAAATCACTATATGCCTATTTAAGCAGCCTTTGAACTTTGACCTTAATAATTTCCACAACGTTTTATATTAAAAAATAAATAATTAAAACATAAAAAAAGGTTCTAACATTGATAACACCAGTGCCATGAAATCCACGGGCAAACATTTTTTTTAAATTATTAATTTTGTTTTGCTTTTTTTGCACACTTGTTCGGCTGTGCACTAATGCTAGTATTAAAAATAAGAACAAAATAAACACATAAATAACTTTAAATGTCACAGAAGTGGTGTACCAGGTGAAGGGGACAAGGATTTATTTTCAGGCAATTGACAATTTCAAATATGTTTTCCTAAAAATTGTCAAAACAGAGTCAAGCCATTTCATATCATTTTATTTATTTATTTTTATTTATGTTTTTCTACATACACTTAGGTTGAAGTCATTAAATCTCTTTTAACCACTCCACGGATTTAATATTAGCAAACTATAGTTTTGGCAAGTCGTTTAGGACATCTACTTAGTAGATTTAGTAATTTTTCCAACAATTGTTTACAGACAGATTGTTTCACTTTTAATTGACCATATCACAATTCCAGTGGGTCAGAAGTTTACAGTCACTAAGTTAACTGTGCCTTTAAGCAGCTTGGAAAATTCCACAAAATGATGTCAATCCTTTAGACAATTAGCTTCTGAAAGGAGGTGAACCTGTGGATGTATTTTAAGGGCTACCTTCAAACTCAGTGCCTCTATGCTTGACATAATGGGAAAATCAAAAGAAATCAGCCAAGACCTCAGAAAAAAATTTTTGGACCTCCACAAGTCTGGTTCATCCTTAGGAGCAATTTCCAAATGCCTGAAGGTACCACGTTCATCTGTACAAACAATAGTACGCAAGTATAAACACCACGGGACCACGCAGCCATCATACCTCTCAGGAAGGAGACACATTCTGTCTCCTAGAGATGTAGCTTGGAACGAAAAGTGCAAATCAATCCCAGAACAAGATGCTGGAGGAAACATGTAGACAAGTATCTATATCCACAGTAAAACGAGTCATATATCGACATAACCTGAAAGGCTGCTCAGCAAGGAAGTAGCCACTTCTCCGAAACCGCCATAAAAAAGCCAGATTACAATTTGCAAGTGCACATGGGGACAAAGATCTTATTTTTTGGAGAAATGTCCTCTGGTCTGATGAAACAAAAATTGAACTGTTTGGCCATAATGTCCATCATTATGTTTGGAGGAAAAAGGGTGAGGCTTGCAAGCCGAAGAACACCATCCCAACCGTGAAGCATGGGGGTGGCAGCATCATGTTGTGGGGTGCTTTGCTGCAGGAGGGACTGGTGTACTTCACAAAATAGATGGCATCATGAGGAAGGAAAATTATGTGGATATATTGAAGCAACATCTCAAGACATCAGCCAGGAAGTTAAAGTTTGGTCGCAAATGTGTCTTCCAAATGGACATTTACCACAAGCTTCCCTCCAAAGTTGTGGCAAAATGGCTTAAGGATAACAAAGTCAAGATATTGGAGTGGCCATCACAAAGCCCTGTCCTCAATCCGATAGAATATTTGTGGGCAAAACTGAAAAAGCATGTGCGAGCAAGGAGGCCTACAAACCTGAATCACTTACACCAGTTCTGTCTGGAGGAATGGGCAAAAATTTCAGCAACTTATTGTGAGAAGCTTGTGGAAGCATGGTTGGGGGGGGTCAAAAAGGTTGAGAACCACTGGTCTAGTGGTCTGTCGTCTTGTTTTTCCGAAAATAAACATATCACTTATTAAATGATTTAAGCAACGTATTTTACAATTTTCTATAATTCAAGAACTTTTTAAGCACCTCTTGATAAAAAAGGCTATTTTCAAGGGTTTTCCAGGGCTTAAATTTGAAAAAGCCAAATTCAAGTACTTCAAGCACTTCAAACAAACCCTGTTATAATCTCATTTCAATTTTTGATTATAATCTGCCGATTTGTTAAAAACTGGGCATTAAGTTTGTTTGGTAGTTTGAAAACTAGCATATCAGCCAATGGAATCAACAACTTGTGCCCCGAATGAGCATGTCAATGCTTTTGCATATTTAAATATTTCAGTGTGCTAACTGGTTACATAAATTCTATACATCCTATTCAAGATTTCTTCCTTTGATCATCTTCATTCCATTTGCTTTAGTTATCATACTCTAACAATCATGTTTCACACCTTTGCCTGCAGTATTTGTGGTTACTGATCCAGCAGTAGGTTGAGGGGTGGGACTGTTTTCGGCAGGTTGTGCCTCTGAACCAGCCGGAGCATTTCGGATGAGTTTGGAGGTGAGAGACGAGACACCTGTTACTGCCCATCCTGCCCATGTAGCAGCCGAGCCTCCTGTCTGTGCCGATGTAGTCACATCTTTTTCTGCAAAGAAGCAAAATGTTTTTAATTTAATTAAATATAATTCATAGTAACGTGCATTTTAATTTAATTACAGACATTTTCAGAGGTGATAGGACAGGAGTGATCTATGGACATTTTTATTTTAACCTTTTAACGCAGACTTTATATTTCCAACTTAGCAAACTTAATTGATTTAATTTAATTCACTTTTATTCATGTTTTGGAAATTCAATAGTGGATTTTTTTGTCTTGCTGTTGGAGCAAATAGGAAAGCAAAATTATTTCCAATGTCTACTGTTTACCTCTATACATCAGCTGCGAAGTTTCCACTGCTATAGTTTACTTTCACAAAATGTGGCTAGTGTCTATTAAGTTGAACTGCACAGCACACCTTTAAAAATACCTTACCTATTTCTGCTAGTTTAGAAGGGTCTTCAGAAACAGTCTCCAGCTTAGTGAGGAAACTATTTATGGCTTTGAACGCCTACAGGAACAGAAAAACAAACTGGATTCTCCAACAGTGATGGATGACACACCCAAACCACAAAAGATGTTCAAAAGATGAACCACTCCGCTGTGTATTTTCTTTACCTGATCTCTGACGTTTTTGTCCGGGTCCACAGTCAGTGTGCAGAGTGTGGGCAAAATACGACTGGCGCTCTCAGTCACACTGTAATATTGATGAGTGGCAGCAAATCCCAGCACACCTGCTGCCCGTGAGGCAGGAAATGGGTCTTTAGTTGCCCGTGAGAATGCAGAGATTAACACACGCTGGCGAATCTGAAAAACAAAAAACAAAACATGTTAAAGAGACACAAGATGATAATTAATAGAAGTAAAAATAGGGTTTTTATTGTATTTACCCCAGCATTGAGGTAGGGGGCGATCTTGCCTAGGCATACGGTGGTGTTGCAGCGGATGGGGCCCTGATCATCCCGGGCTTGCAGTCTTGCAAAGTGACGCATCAACTCCTGATTCAAATTGGTCTCATTCAGTTTAGGGGCTAACAGTAGCATGGACTACAGGGATAAAAAGAAAAAACATAACATCCAAATATTACATTAAAAAAAAAAGGTATAAAAGAAACACCTTTCTCTGAAAAGCTTACTTCTAGGAAGTCGATATGTCCTGCAGTGTAACACGCTGTACTCCATATAAAACTATTTTAAACATCATTATGCTCTTTCTAATATATGCAGCTTTTAAAAGCTTATATTAATCGAGAGACAACGTGGAATATGTGTGCTTCTATAAATTAACGTCACTCCATAGATACACTATATTGCCAAAAGTATTCGCTCACCCATCCAAACAATTGAATTCAGGTGTTCCAATCACTTCCGTGGCCACAGGTGTATAAAATGAAGCACCTAGGCATGCAGACTGCTTCTACAAACATTTGTGAAAGAACGGGCCGCTCTCAGGAGCTCAGTGAATTCCAGCGTGGTACTGAGATAGGATGCCACCTGTGCAACAAGTCCAGTCATGAAATTTCCTCGCTACTAAATATTCCACAGTCAACTGTCAGTGGTATTATAACAAAGTGGAAGTGATCGGGAATGACAGCAACTCAGCCACGAAGTGGTAAGCCACGTAAAATGACAGAGCGGGGTCAGCGGATGCTGAGGCGCATAGTGCGCAGAGGTCGCCAACTTTATGCAGAGTCAATCGCTACAGACCTCCAAAGTTCATGTGGCCTTCAGATTAGCTCAAGAACAGTGCGTAGAGAGCTTCATGGAATGGGTTTCCATGGCCGAGCAGCTGCATCCAAGCCATACATCACCAAGTGCAATGCAAAGCGTCGGATGCAGTGGTGTAAAGCACGCCACTGGACTCTAGAGCAGTGGAGACGCGTTCTCTGGAGTGACGAATCACGCTTCTCCATCTGGCAATCTGATGGACGAGTCTGGGTTTGGCGGTTGCCAGGAGAACGGTACTTGTCTGACTGCATTGTGCCAACTGTGAAGTTTGGTGGAGGAGGGATTATGGTGTGGGGTTGTTTTTCAGGAGCTGGGCTTGGCCCCTTAGTTCCAGTGAAACGAACTCTGAATGCTTCAGCATACCAAGAGATTTTGGACAATTCCATGCTCCCAACTTTGTGGGAACAGTTTGGGGATGGCCCCTTCCTGTTCCAACATGACTGCCCACCAGTGCACAAAGCAAGGTCCATAAAGACATGGATGAGCGAGTTTGGTGTGGAAGAACTTGACTGGCCTGCACAGAGTCCTGACCTCAACCCGATAGAGCACCTTTGGGATGAATTTGAGCGAAGACTGTGAGCCAGGCCTTCTCGTCCAACATCAGTGTCTGACCTCACAAATGCGCTTCTGGAAGAATGGTCAAAAATTCCCATAAACACACTCCTAAACCTTGTGGAAAGCCTTCCCAGAATAGTTGAAGCTGTTATAGCTGCAAAGGGTGGGCCGATGTCATATTAAACCCTATGGATTAAGAATGGGATGTCACTTAAGTTCATATGCGTCTAAAGGCAGGTGAGCGAATACTTTTGGCAATATAGTGTATGTCCTTATACATTAATATACATTTTTACCTAAAAGGAACCTTATAAGGAACAAGTCCACGGACTTTCTATGGTTATGCATCAACTACCCATTTATTTACTGGCTAAATTAGTCTTCTTATTGTAATAGCATTATATTAACCCAAAGATGCAGCAGCAAAAGTAATTTAAAGACATATTAAAGACAAACTCCTTCAATAAGCCACTATAAGTTACAATGATCGAGTATCAGAACACCAGATGGAAGAAAATATGGAGCATAGAGGTACCTTTACAGTCTGCTCTCGGATTGCAGGGTTTGTGTCTGTGAAACCGTGAACCACATGTGGGAAAATCTGGGAATTAACTGCTGCTTCATTCAAATACTGAATAAACTGCTCCATCTGACATTTATAAAGAGAAAGGATGATGTAGGAGAGTCAGAGAAAGACAGAGTGAGAAAAATAATAATTTTGAATTGAGAAAAGTACATTATTTAAATACTATGAAACAGTGGACTCGTCTATACCTGTTGTAGCAATCGTATCCTCATCGCCCGGTCGGTAGAGGAGAACATCTTCACTATAACTGGAATGATTTTCTGCTGGTACTCTTCAGCCGACAAATACTTTCCTACCTAAAATAAAAACATTGAAACTGTATTGAACACCCTTGATATGTACTACTTAAAATGCTCACATTCCTAAGGTTTTGTTCTGCACTGAACGTAATGTGTAAGTTAAAAATGACAAAACTTTCTGGTACCTTAAATAGCGGTGTGAGGATGACAGCGCCAGCGTTGCCAAACTCAAAGTCTGTAAGGAGCTGTGGCAGCACTTTGTGTTTGCAGAAATCTTCAGGGAAAGAGTCCAGATTCTCACTCAGGTCCTGGAAGAACTGCTGCTTCTCTGCAGGTTCCTTAATCTACACACACAAACAAACACACATATAAGTGACCTGTATGACTGGGTACAATCATTTCTAAAATTCGAATAATACTGTTAATTTATTACATTAAAGGGATAGTTAACCCAAAAATTAAAACTGTCATCACTAAGTCATGTTGCTTGCTTATGGCAAGAAAGCCATATGGTTTGCAACAACGGAAATATAAGTAAATGACGAAGGAATTTAAATTTTTGGGTGAACTAACCCATTAAATCTATACCTTAAAACTGGGCCATAAAAAAAAACAACCACAAAAGACTGATTACTGAATACATAAAATATACAAGGAAAACAGACATTTATTCAGTAAATGTATGCATTATTACTTTTAACCCTCCTTTTGTCTTTCGGGTCATTTTTGACCCGTATTGAAAACCATTCAAAATGCATCAATTCTTGAATAGCGTACAATAGCACTAGGGACTCCCTTATCAAAAATCTGTTTTATTGTGGTTCCAAAGTGTAAAATGATTAGAGATGTGCAAGACTAGTCGACTAGACGGTTCTGATGCTGCTAGTCGACGCTGGAATTACTAGAAAGTTTATATTTTTCCCCATTAAACCGTTCAACATTTTTACACATTTATGTTAGGCTTTCTATTTTTACAGGCTGCACTTAAATTAAGCCTACTGTCATATTAATGTTACACATTTTAAATATAATTAATAATACAAATATTACGAGGGCCTGGGTTGCTCAGCGAGTAAAGACGGTGACTACCACCCCTGGAGTCGCAAGTTCGAATCCAGGGCGTGCTGAGTGACTCCAGCCAGGTTTCCTAAGCAACCAAATTGGCCCGGTTGCTAGGGAGGGTAGAGTCACATGGGGTAACCTCCTCGTAGTCGCTATAATGTGGTTCTCGCTCTCGGTGGAGCGCGTGGCGAGTTGTGCGTGGATGCCGTGGAGAATAGCGTGAAGCCTCCACACGCGTCATGTCTCAGCGGTAATGCGCTCAACAAACCACGTGATAAGATTTGCGGATTGAATGTCTCAGACGCGAAGGCAACTGAGATTCGTCCTCCACCACCCGGATTGAGGCGAGTCACTACACCACCACGGGGACTTAGAGCGCATTGGGAATTGGGCATTCCAAATTGGGGAGAAAAGGGAAGAAAATAAATAATAAAATTATACAAATATTATAAAACAAATAAAATAAAAAAAAGAGGATATTTTTTCTATGCTATTTACCTTATTCGCCAGAGAAACTAGCACGCAGCCATCTTGAAAATGTTGTCTCTGAACTTCCATTCTACCGGTTCTATATAGATTTCTATGGTGTTGATGTCAAAGTGTAATTAGCCAGCGAAGTGGATTTACATGTTATAGAGTTGTCAAAAGTTATCATGAGTATTTTAAAGTGTTCAGGGGATGTCATAACAACTGGAAGCAGAGGGGGAGATTTTAAAACAAGAGTACTTCATTCATAAATACACAAGATCCTACCTTCATGCTGTGGACGTACTGTTGTGCCTCTGTGCTCATGAAATTCCAAAAGACAACACAAAATCATTAATAATATCTCGTACAACACCTCTGACCATCTTGTCATGCCATTCACCCATCGCGTTATAGTTAAGGTGAGTAGATTTTTTGAGCGTTAAACCGGGATGGGGGAAGGGGTGCAACTATACACACACACATATACATGTGGAAGTGTATTTTTTATTTTAAATTCCATTTACAACTATTTTAATCACATTTAAGCCTCTAAAAAATGTAGAGTGACAAATTAATTTTAAAAAGTACAATTGTAATTTTCTTTAATGTTGAACTTGCATGAGTAATAATATGAGCTGTCACTGTTGGAAATTTCATATCAACTACACATTTTAACACAAATTATTAACCTAACCTAAAAAGCAGAATTACACGTATAACAATTAACGCTCGTATTATGAAAAAGCGCATTGTGTCATAGCTGTCTGAATGTGATCTGTCAGGTCCAATTTACCTCCGCGGGTGTTGGAAAAAACCCAGACCATTTAGAGTGACAGAAAAAACACCTCATGAACATTTTCACGTAGTAAAAAAGGGTGCTGTAGACTCACACCATCAACTCTTGTTGAAAAATACTTTCTGTGCTCCCACACGTAATCCATTTTGATCGACTCTTCTCAGTAGCATTAATACAAACAGGAAGTTAGATGACAAAATTCTGAAGAGCGAAGCACGGAAAAGGGGCGGGGCTGAATAAGGTGAATAGCTATTTTTTCCCCCCATCGTAACTGTTATTGGTTAACATTCTTTACCGAACAGCTGTCAGATTAGATTAACGGCTAATGCACGACTGCACTTCATTCAAACATCAGTGAAATTAGTCGTTCCGCACATCCCTAAAAATGATTGGGAAAAATGTTATATATTGAATATTAATGGAGTAAAATATTTTTTAAAGAATTAACAAAAAAATAAAAACTTGGCAAACATTTGCCAAGGATGTCTCAACTGGCTATTTATTGCATTTACTTTTGGCAATTTATAATATCTTAACTATATTACAACTATATTATGATTTATTCTGCTTTTAGAAAACCAACAGTGTACATTTTAGATACAATTTTAGTACATGCCTTTTTCACAAATTAACCTCTATTGCCTTTTCCAGTAGTCAAAACGGGGCCACTTTGCACGTCCATTGCAACAAATTCATTCCTTCCCACTAATGTCAAACATTTTGTTACAGGCATTTAGGAAGGTGCCATAACAGTCATTTTTGCCTTCTAATGTTTAATGGGCTTTGGGCTTTAGACTTGTTGTACCCTATCATTACAAATAATGTTAGTAAACTTATTTGCTAACATTTTACCTGTTCAAAACTGTAAAAAATAATAAAAAATAAAAATACCCTGTGTATTTGTTTGTGTGTGTGAGAACATCTGAACAAACCCCATTTTAGAAAAAAGAATGCAATTTGTGGGAGAGATGCAGTACCCTGTGGGGAAGTTTGAGAAGAGAAAGGGGCCTGGGGCTAAATCTGAGAACATCTGAAATATTTTCAGGTCAAATTTGATACATAGATGTACCAAAACCAATTTATAGCTGTATAACATCCAGAAATTACAAAGGTGAAACTCACACCTTGAAATTATTACTTCTCTAAAAGAATTATATACAAAAATTATTATTATTATTTTTTGATGGTCTTGACAAAGTCACAACATTTGGTTCCAGTATCAAAAACTATGCAGTATTTATAATGTATTCTTTACCTGTTCCAGGTAAAAATGACACTAAGACGACAACAGGAAGGTTAAGGAAAGTCTCTTTACAAATACAATACAGTTTCAAAGTGCAAAACAAACACAAAACAATCTTTAAATACCTGTATTTCTTCTAAAAATAAATTACTCTCCACAAAGCTGTTGTTCATAAAGCCTCCTGGAGATCTGCAGTTCAGGAGGAACCGGGCAGGGTTGGGACGAACCTTTGGGTTTGCCCCCACCAACTCACAGTAATGTGGGACTAACTGCTTTGGAATCTGTGTGATGTAAACAGGGTGGCTTGAGAATCTCTGAATATAAACCTAAGATTACGCGTGTCAACAAAATACAGTTGAATGAAACAGGTAATGCTTATGCACAACTACTTCACATTACAATGGATCAACAATGACCTAGTACCTTGCCGAGAGATCGTAATGAGGAGGCACGTGGTAAAGGTCCATTAAATACTTCCCAAATTAGACAACCAAGGTGCCACACATCACCAGTCCTATGTGGAGATTAAAAATCAGCACATTCAGTCCATTAGAAAAGCATTCTGATCATTTACATACCAGCCAAACCAAAGAGCAAGAGTGAAACACTTTGTGGCTGAAAATGAATACTGAGGACACAAATTCCACAAAGTGTTTTCTGCTTGTATATGTTACCATTTTTCTCCACCACTGCCAGGGCTCTCTGGAGGGTCATATTTCTCCAGGTCAGGGTTGATCACTTTTGGTGGTGGTAAAGCGGACGAGTCTCCCTGGTCTGAGGTCACATGATCCAACCCTCCAAGTTTCCATTCACCCGCACGGTCCACAAAGATGGCCCACATGCCCAAATTATTATGGAGGAGGTGGCAGTCATTCACCAAAAAACTCAGTGCTTTCTGACAGAAGAAGAGTGAGAGCAAACTGTATCATTCGAAAGTCCAATTAAATAATAATGCATGGAAGAGGAAATTGCCTTTTTTCTTCTCAGCTTACCACAATCTGATGAAGGCCCCATGACACCTCTAAATCACTAGCTCCGCCCTTCTCTGCCTGGACTTTCAGGTGTGCAGCCAAAGGGGTCACGGGTTCTGTGACGATGTACAAGCTTTTCTCTGTCTGATGTCAAACAGACAGGAAAAGATAGAAGGCTTTGTAAAAAATGGCTTTTCTTAATTAAGTTTAGGATAACTCTAAGATGTGATTTACTCATAAAATATCCTGCTAACATAAAATGATCTACATTACTTCTATTGTTGACACAGGGCTACATTCACTATAATGAGCTCACCTCAACCTTAATGATCGAGAAGAAAGGCGTGCACAAGAAAAGAGGAGCCATTGCTTCAAGAGAAACATACACTATATTGCCAAAAGTATTCGCTCACCCATCCAAATAATTGAATTCAGGTGTTCCAATCACTTCCGTGGCCACAGGTGTATAAAATGAAGCACCTAGGCATGCAGACTGCTTCTACAAACATTTGTGAAAGAAAGGGCCGCTCTCAGGAGCTCAGTGAATTCCAGTGTGGTACTGTGATAGGATGCCACCTGTGCAACAAGTCCAGTCATGAAATTTCCTCGCTACTAAATATTCCACAGTCAACTGTCAGTGGTATTATAACAAAGTGGAAGCGATTGGGAATGACAGCAACTCAGCCACGAAGTGGTAAGCCACGTAAAATGACAGAGCGGGGTCAGCGGATGCTGAGGCGCATAGTGCGCAGAGGTCGCCAACTTTTTGCAGAGTCAATCGCTACAGACCTCCAAAGTTCATGTGGCCTTCAGATTAGCTCAAGAACAGTGCGTAGAGAGCTTCATGGAATGGGTTTCCATGGCCGAGCAGCTGCATCCAAGCCATACATCACCAAGTGCAATGCAAAGCGTCGGATGCAGTGGTGTAAAGCACGCCGCCACTGGACACTAGAGCAGTGGAGACGCGTTCTCTGGAGTGACGAATCACGCTTCTCCATCTGGCAATCTGATGGACAAGTCTGGGTTTGGCGGTTGCCAGGAGAACGGTACTTGTCTGACTGCATTGTGCCAACTGTGAAGTTTGGTGGAGGGGGGATTATGGTGTGGGGTTGTTTTTCAGGAGCTGGGCTTGGCCCCTTAGTTCCAGTGAAAGGAACTCTGAATGCTTCAGCATACCAAGAGATTTTGGACAATTCCATGCTCCCAACTTTGTGGGAACAGTTTGGGGATGGCCCCTTCCTGTTCCAACATGACTGCGCACCAGTGCACAAAGCAAGGTCCATAAAGACATGGATGAGCGAGTTTGGTGTGGAAGAACTTGACTGGCCTGCACAGAGTCCTGACCTCAACCGGATAGAGCACCTTTGGGATGAATTAGAGCGAAGACTGCGAGCCAGGCCTTCTCGTCCAACATCAGTGTCTGACCTCACAAATGCGCTTCTGGAAGAATGGTCACAAATTCCCATAAACACACTCCTAAACCTTGTGGAAAGCCTTCCCAGAAGAGCTGAAGCTGTTATAGCTGCAAAGGGTGGGCCGACGTCATATTAAACCCTATGGATTAAGAATGGGATGTCACTTAAGTTCATATGCGTCTAAAGGCAGATGAGCGAATACTTTTGGCAATATAGTGTATCTTTCTGATTCACCATCACGCCAATAAACAAATTCGTTTCATAGGACACGGGTCCTTACCTCCAACCCGTCAACGTAAGACAAAATGTTGGGATGTCTAAGTGTTTTTGTGCGTTTGAAAGCAGCTTTAGCCAGCTGTGTCTGCTCCTCTGTTCCCTGGGACACCTCGTACACAAAGACGGACACTGGCTCGCCCGTTGTCTGGAACAAAAGTGAATACAAGTGAAGTTATTACTCAACTATATACAGCAAAGAAGTAAAAAATCAGCAGTGTAATCAAAGGTATTTGAAAAGATTTGAAAAGGTTAAAATTTCCTGATTATGTTATCAACAGAATTAGTGAAATAAACCAAGCCACTAATAAAGCTTTTAGACAATAAAATGTTTTGCTATCATGATGTTTGTTGTCTTTCTAGAGATCTAAATTATGAAACAAATCTTAAGTTTCTTAAGCACACATTAAACTTGGCAAATTATCAGATACAGTAACTGAAACGACATATCAGTAATTCTGATAAATGATAATTAGATGCAGTTATTAATGATACGACATGTCAGTAATTCTGATAAATGATAAATAGATGCAGTTATTAATGATACGACATATCAGTAATTCTGATAAATGATAATTAGATGCAGTTATTAATGATATGACATGTCAGTAATTCTGATAAATGATAATTAGATGCAGTTATTAATGATATGACGTCAGTAATTCTGATAAATGATAATTAGATGCAGTTATTAATGATATGAAAAATCAGAAATTCTGGTAAATGATAATTAGATGCAGTTATTAATGATATTACGTCAGTAATTCTGATAAATGATAATTAGATGCAGTTATTAATGACGTCAGTAATTCTGATAACTGATAATTAGATGCAGTTATTAATGACGTCAGTAATTCTGATAAATGATAATTAGATGCAGTTATTATTGATATGACATGTCAGTAATTCTGATAAATGATAATTAGATGCAGTTATTAATGATATGACATGTCAGTAATTCTGATAAATGATAATTAGATGCAGTTATTATTGATATGACATGTCAGTAATTCTGATAAATGATAATTAGATGCAGTTATTAATGATATGACGCAAGTAATTCTGGTAAATGATAATTAGATGCAGTTATTAATGATATGACATGTCAGTAATTCTGATAAATGATAATTAGATGCAGTTATTATTGATATGACAAATCAGAAATTCTGGTAAATGATAATTAGATGCAGTTATTAATGATATGACATGTCAGTAATTCTGATAAATGATAATTAGATGCAGTTATTAATGATATGCCATATCAGTAATTCTGATAAATGATAATTAGATGTATTTATTAATGATATGACGTCAGTAATTCTGATAAATGATAATTAGATGCAGTTATTAATGATATGACGTTAGTAATTCTGGTAAATGATAATTAGATGCAGTTATTAATGATATGACATGTCAGTAATTCTGATAAATGATAATTAGATGCAGTAATTAATGATATGACATGTCAGTAATTCTGATAAATTATAATTAGATGCAGTTATTAATGATATTACGTCAGTAATTCTGATAAATGATAATTAGATGCAGTTATTAATGATATGACATGTCAATAATTCTGGTAAATGATAATTAGATGCAGTTATTAATGATATGATATGTCAGTAATTCTGATAAATGATAATTAGATGCAGTTATTAATGATATGACATGTCAGTAATTCTGATAAATAATTAGATGTAGTTATTATTGATATGATGTCAGTAATTCTAATAAATTATAATTAGATTAAGTTATTTATGATATGACATGTCAGTAATTCTGGTAAATGATAATTAGATGCAGTTATTAATGATATGACATGTCAGTAATTCTGGTAAATGATAATTAGATGCAGTTATTAATGATATGACGTCAGTAATTCTGATAAATGATAATTAGATGCAGTTATCAATGATATGACATGTCAGTAATTCTGATAAATGATAATTAGATGCAGTTATTAATGATACGACATGTCAGTAAATCTGATAAATGATAATTAGATGCAGTTATTAATTATATGCCATATCAGTAATTCTGATAAATGATAATTAGATGTATTTATTAATGATATGACGTCAGTAATTCTGATAAATGATAATTAGATGCAGTTATTATTGATATGACAAATCAGAAATTCTGGTAAATGATAATTAGATGGAGTTATTAATGATATGACATGTCAGTAATTCTGATAAATGATAATTAGATGCAGTTATTATTGCTATGACATCAGTAATTCTGATCAATGATAATTAGATGCAGTTATTAATGACGTCAGTAATTCTGAAAAATTATAATTAGATGCAGTTATTAATGATACGACATGTCAGTAAATCTGGTAAATGATAATTAGATGCAGTTATTAATGATATGACATGTCAGTAATTCTGATAAATGATAATTAGATGCAGTTATTATTGATATGACATATCAGTAATTCTGATAAATGATAATTAGATGCAGTTATTAATGATATGTCAGTAATTCTGATAAATGATAATTAGATGCAGTTATTAATGATATGATGTCAGTAATTCTGATAAATGATAATTAAATGCAGTTATTAATTATATGACATATCAGTAATTCTGATAAATGATAATTAGATGCAGTTATTAATGATATGACGTCAGTAATTCTGATAAATTATAATTAGATGCAGTTATTATTGATATGACAAATCAGTAATTCTGATAAATGATAATTAGATGCAGTTGTTGATGATATGACGTCAGTAATTCTGGTAAATGATAATTAGATGCAGTTATTAATGATATGACATGTCAGTAATTCTGATGAATGATAATTAGATGCAGTTATTAATGATATGATATGTCAGTAAATCTGGTAAATGATAATTAGATGCAGTTATTAATGATATGACGCAAGTAATTCTGGTAAATGATAATTAGATGCAGTTATTAATGATATGACGTCAGTAATTCTGATAAATGATAATTAGATGCAGTTATTAATGATACGACATGTCAGTAAATCTGATAAATGATAATTAGATGCAGTTATTAATGATATGACGTCAGTAATTCTGATAAATGATAATTAGATGCAGTTATTATTGATATGACAAATCAGAAATTCTGGTAAATGATAATTAGATGGAGTTATTAATGATATGACATGTCAGTAATTCTGATAAATGATAATTAGATGCAGTTATTATTGATATGACATATCAGTAATTCTGATCAATGATAATTAGATGCAGTTATTAATGACGTCAGTAATTCTGAAAAATGATAATTAGATGCAGTTATTAATGATCGACATGTCAGTAAATCTGGTAAATGATAATTAGATGCAGTTATTAATGATATGACATGTCAGTAATTCTGATAAATGATAATTAGATGCAGTTATTATTGATATGACATATCAGTAATTCTGATAAATGATAATTAGATGCAGTTATTAATGATATGTCAGTAATTCTGATAAATGATAATTAGATGCAGTTATTAATGATATGATGTCAGTAATTCTGATAAATGATAATTAAATGCAGTTATTAATTATATGACATATCAGTAATTCTGGTAAATGATAATTAGATGCAGTTATTAATGATATGATGTCAGTAATTCTGATAAATGATAATTAGATGCAGTTATTAATGATACGACATGTCAGTAAATCTGATAAATGATAATTAGATGCAGTTATTAATGATATGACGTCAGTAATTCTGATAAATGATAATTAGATGCAGTTATTATTGATATGACAAATCAGAAATTCTGGTAAATGATAATTAGATGGAGTTATTAATGATATGACATGTCAGTAATTCTGATAAATGATAATTAGATGCAGTTATTATTGATATGACATATCAGTAATTCTGATCAATGATAATTAGATGCAGTTATTAATGATGTCAGTAATTCTGAAAAATGATAATTAGATGCAGTTATTAATGATACGACATGTCAGTAAATCTGGTAAATGATAATTAGATGCAGTTATTAATGATATGACATGTCAGTAATTCTGATAAATGATAATTAGATGCAGTTATTATTGATATGACATATCAGTAATTCTGATAAATGATAATTAGATGCAGTTATTATTGATATGACAAATCAGAAATTCTGGTAAATGATAATTAGATGCAGTTATTAATGATATGACATGTCAGTAATTCTGATAAATGATAATTAGATGCAGTTATTAATGATATGCCATATCAGTAATTCTGATAAATGATAATTAGATGTATTTATTAAT
Source organism: Myxocyprinus asiaticus (assembly GCF_019703515.2). NCBI lineage: Eukaryota > Metazoa > Chordata > Actinopteri > Cypriniformes > Catostomidae > Myxocyprinus > Myxocyprinus asiaticus. The sequence goes on along the minus strand of NC_059370.1, from coordinate 15,685,170 downwards.
GATATGACGTCAGTAATTCTGATAAATGATAATTAGATGCAGTTATTAATGATATGACGTTAGTAATTCTGGTAAATGATAATTAGATGCAGTTATTAATGATATGACATGTCAGTAATTCTGATAAATGATAATTAGATGCAGTAATTAATGATATGACATGTCAGTAATTCTGATAAATTATAATTAGATGCAGTTATTAATGATATTACGTCAGTAATTCTGATAAATGATAATTAGATGCAGTTATTAATGATATGACATGTCAATAATTCTGGTAAATGATAATTAGATGCAGTTATTAATGATATGATATGTCAGTAATTCTGATAAATGATAATTAGATGCAGTTATTAATGATATGACATGTCAGTAATTCTGATAAATAATTAGATGTAGTTATTATTGATATGATGTTAGTAATTCTAATAAATTATAATTAGATTAAGTTATTTATGATATGACATGTCAGAAATTCTGGTAAATGATAATTAGATGCAGTTATTAATGATATGACATGTCAGTAATTCTGGTAAATGATAATTAGATGCAGTTATTAATGATATGACGTCAGTAATTCTGATAAATGATAATTAGATGCAGTTATTAATGATATGACATGTCAGTAATTCTGATAAATGATAATTAGATGCAGTTATTAATGATACGACATGTCAGTAAATCTGATAAATGATAATTAGATGCAGTTATTAATTATATGCCATATCAGTAATTCTGATAAATGATAATTAGATGTATTTATTAATGATATGACGTCAGTAATTCTGATAAATGATAATTAGATGCAGTTATTATTGATATGACAAATCAGAAATTCTGGTAAATGATAATTAGATGGAGTTATTAATGATATGACATGTCAGTAATTCTGATAAATGATAATTAGATGCAGTTATTATTGCTATGACATATCAGTAATTCTGATCAATGATAATTAGATGCAGTTATTAATGACGTCAGTAATTCTGAAAAATGATAATTAGATGCAGTTATTAATGATACGACATGTCAGTAAATCTGGTAAATGATAATTAGATGCAGTTATTAATGATATGACATGTCAGTAATTCTGATAAATGATAATTAGATGCAGTTATTATTGATATGACATATCAGTAATTCTGATAAATGATAATTAGATGCAGTTATTAATGATATGTCAGTAATTCTGATAAATGATAATTAGATGCAGTTATTAATGATATGATGTCAGTAATTCTGATAAATGATAATTAAATGCAGTTATTAATTATATGACATATCAGTAATTCTGATAAATGATAATTAGATGCAGTTATTAATGATATGACGTCAGTAATTCTGATAAATTATAATTAGATGCAGTTATTATTGATATGACAAATCAGTAATTCTGATAAATGATAATTAGATGCAGTTGTTGATGATATGACGTCAGTAATTCTGGTAAATGATAATTAGATGCAGTTATTAATGATATGACATGTCAGTAATTCTGATGAATGATAATTAGATGCAGTTATTAATGATATGACATGTCAGTAAATCTGGTAAATGATAATTAGATGCAGTTATTAATGATATGACGCAAGTAATTCTGGTAAATGATAATTAGATGCAGTTATTAATGATATGACGTCAGTAATTCTGATAAATGATAATTAGATGCAGTTATTAATGATACGACATGTCAGTAAATCTGATAAATGATAATTAGATGCAGTTATTAATGATATGACGTCAGTAATTCTGATAAATGATAATTAGATGCAGTTATTATTGATATGACAAATCAGAAATTCTGGTAAATGATAATTAGATGGAGTTATTAATGATATGACATGTCAGTAATTCTGATAAATGATAATTAGATGCAGTTATTATTGATATGACATATCAGTAATTCTGATCAATGATAATTAGATGCAGTTATTAATGACGTCAGTAATTCTGAAAAATGATAATTAGATGCAGTTATTAATGATACGACATGTCAGTAAATCTGGTAAATGATAATTAGATGCAGTTATTAATGATATGACATGTCAGTAATTCTGATAAATGATAATTAGATGCAGTTATTATTGATATGACATATCAGTAATTCTGATAAATGATAATTAGATGCAGTTATTAATGATATGTCAGTAATTCTGATAAATGATAATTAGATGCAGTTATTAATGATATGATGTCAGTAATTCTGATAAATGATAATTAAATGCAGTTATTAATTATATGACATATCAGTAATTCTGGTAAATGATAATTAGATGCAGTTATTAATGATATGATGTCAGTAATTCTGATAAATGATAATTAGATGCAGTTATTAATGATACGACATGTCAGTAAATCTGATAAATGATAATTAGATGCAGTTATTAATGATATGACGTCAGTAATTCTGATAAATGATAATTAGATGCAGTTATTATTGATATGACAAATCAGAAATTCTGGTAAATGATAATTAGATGGAGTTATTAATGATATGACATGTCAGTAATTCTGATAAATGATAATTAGATGCAGTTATTATTGATATGACATATCAGTAATTCTGATCAATGATAATTAGATGCAGTTATTAATGATGTCAGTAATTCTGAAAAATGATAATTAGATGCAGTTATTAATGATACGACATGTCAGTAAATCTGGTAAATGATAATTAGATGCAGTTATTAATGATATGACATGTCAGTAATTCTGATAAATGATAATTAGATGCAGTTATTATTGATATGACATATCAGTAATTCTGATAAATGATAATTAGATGCAGTTATTAATGATATGTCAGTAATTCTGATAAATGATAATTAGATGCAGTTATTAATGATATGATGTCAGTAATTCTGATAAATGATAATTAAATGCAGTTATTAATTATATGACATATCAGTAATTCTGATAAATGATAATTAGATGCAGTTATTAATGATATGACGTCAGTAATTCTGATAAATTATAATTAGATGCAGTTATTATTGATATGACAAATCAGTAATTCTGATAAATGATAATTAGATGCAGTTGTTGATGATATGACGTCAGTAATTCTGGTAAATGATAATTAGATGCAGTTATTAATGATATGACGTCAGTAATTCTGATAAATGATAATTAGATGCAGTTATTATTGATATGACATGTCAGTAATTCTGATAAATGATAATTAGATGCAGTTATTAATGATATGAAAAATCAGAAATTCTGGTAAATGATAATTAGATGCAGTTATTAATGATATTACGTCAGTAATTCTGATAAATGATAATTAGATGCAGTTATTAATGACGTCAGTAATTCTGATAACTGATAATTAGATGCAGTTATTAATGACGTCAGTAATTCTGATAACTGATAATTAGATGCAGTTATTAATGATACGACATGTCAGTAAATCTGGTAAATGATAATTAGATGCAGTTATTAATGATATGACGCAAGTAATTCTGGTAAATGATAATTAGATGCAGTTATTAATGATATGACATGTCAGTAATTCTGATAAATGATAATTAGATGCAGTTATTATTGATATGACAAATCAGAAATTCTGGTAAATGATAATTAGATGCAGTTATTAATGATATGACATGTCAGTAATTCTGATAAATGATAATTAGATGCAGTTAGTAATGATATGCCATATCAGTAATTCTGATAAATGATAATTAGATGTATTTATTAATGATATGACGTCAGTAATTCTGATAAATGATAATTAGATGCAGTTATTAATGATATGACGTTAGTAATTCTGGTAAATGATAATTAGATGCAGTTATTAATGATATGACATGTCAGTAATTCTGATAAATGATAATTAGATGCAGTAATTAATGATATGACATGTCAGTAATTCTGATAAATGATAATTAGATGCAGTTATTAATGATATGACATGTCAGTAAATCTGGTAAATGATAATTAGATGCAGTTATTAATGATATGACGCAAGTAATTCTGGTAAATGATAATTAGATGCAGTTATTAATGATATGACGTCAGTAATTCTGATAAATGATAATTAGATGCAGTTATTAATGATACGACATGTCAGTAAATCTGATAAATGATAATTAGATGCAGTTATTAATGATATGACGTCAGTAATTCTGATAAATGATAATTAGATGCAGTTATTATTGATATGACAAATCAGAAATTCTGGTAAATGATAATTAGATGGAGTTATTAATGATATGACATGTCAGTAATTCTGATAAATGATAATTAGATGCAGTTATTATTGATATGACATATCAGTAATTCTGATCAATGATAATTAGATGCAGTTATTAATGATGTCAGTAATTCTGAAAAATGATAATTAGATGCAGTTATTAATGATACGACATGTCAGTAAATCTGGTAAATGATAATTAGATGCAGTTATTAATGATATGACATGTCAGTAATTCTGATAAATGATAATTAGATGCAGTTATTATTGATATGACATATCAGTAATTCTGATAAATGATAATTAGATGCAGTTATTAATGATATGTCAGTAATTCTGATAAATGATAATTAGATGCAGTTATTAATGATATGATGTCAGTAATTCTGATAAATGATAATTAAATGCAGTTATTAATTATATGACATATCAGTAATTCTGATAAATGATAATTAGATGCAGTTATTAATGATATGACGTCAGTAATTCTGATAAATTATAATTAGATGCAGTTATTATTGATATGACAAATCAGTAATTCTGATAAATGATAATTAGATGCAGTTGTTGATGATATGACGTCAGTAATTCTGGTAAATGATAATTAGATGCAGTTATTAATGATATGACGTCAGTAATTCTGATAAATGATAATTAGATGCAGTTATTATTGATATGACATGTCAGTAATTCTGATAAATGATAATTAGATGCAGTTATTAATGATATGAAAAATCAGAAATTCTGGTAAATGATAATTAGATGCAGTTATTAATGATATTACGTCAGTAATTCTGATAAATGATAATTAGATGCAGTTATTAATGATACGACATGTCAGTAAATCTGATAAATGATAATTAGATGCAGTTATTAATGATATGACGTCAGTAATTCTGATAAATGATAATTAGATGCAGTTATTATTGATATGACATGTCAGTAATTCCGATAAATGATAATTAGATGCAGTTATTAATGATATGACTGTCAGTAATTCTGATAAATGATAATTAGATGCAGTTATTAATGATATGACATGTCAGTAATTCTGATAAATGATAATTAGATGCAGTTATTAATGATATGACATGTCAGTAATTCTGATAAATGATAATTAGATGCAGTTATTAATGATATGACGTCAGTAATTCTGATAAATGATAATTAGATGCAGTTATTATTGATATGACAAATCAGTAATTCTGGTAAATGATAATTAGATGGAGTTATTAATGATATGACATGTCAGTAATTCTGATAAATGATAATTAGATGCAGTTATTAATGATATGACATGTCAGTAATTCTGATAAATGATAATTAGATGCAGTTATTAATGATATGACATGTCAGTAATTCTGATAAATGATAATTAGATGCAGTTATTAATGATATGACATGTCAGTAATTCTGATAAATGATAATTAGATGCAGTTATTATTGATATGACATATCAGTAATTCTGATAAATGATAATTAGATGCAGTTATTAATGATATGTCAGTAATTCTGATAAATGATAATTAGATGCAGTTATTAATGATATGATGTCAGTAATTCTGATAAATGATAATTAGATGCAGTTATTAATGATATGACATATCAGTAATTCTGATAAATGATAATTAGATGCAGTTATTAATGATATGACATGTCAGTAATTCTGATAAATGATAATTAGATGCAGTTATTAATGATATGACATGTCAGTAATTCTGATAAATGATAATTAGATGCAGTTATTAATGATATGACATGTCAGTAATTCTGATAAATGATAATTAGATGCAGTTATTAATGATATGACATGTCAGTAATTCTGATAAATGATAATTAGATGCAGTTATTAATGATATGACATGTCAGTAATTCTGATAAATGATAATTAGATGCAGTTATTAATGATATGACATGTCAGTAATTCTGATAAATGATAATTAGATGCAGTTATTAATGATATGACATGTCAGTAATTCTGATAAATGATAATTAGATGCAGTTATTAATGATATGACATGTCAGTAATTCTGATAAATGATAATTAGATGCAGTTATTAATGATATGACATGTCAGTAATTCTGATAAATGATAATTAGATGCAGTTATTAATTGATATGACATATCAGTAATTCTGGTAAATGATAATTAGATGCAGTTATTAATGATATGACTGTCAGTAATTCTGATAAATGATAATTAGATGCAGTTATTAATGATATGACATGTCAGTAATTCTGATAAATGATAATTAGATGCAGTTATTAATGATATGACTGTCAGTAATTCTGATAAATGATAATTAGATGCAGTTATTAATGATATGACATATCAGTAATTCTGGTAAATGATAATTAGATGCAGTTATTAATGATATGACATGTCAGTAATTCTGATAAATGATAATTAGATGCAGTTATTAATGATATGACATGTCAGTAATTCTGATAAATGATAATTAGATGCAGTTATTAATGATACGACATGTCAGTAAATCTGATAAATGATAATTAGATGCAGTTATTAATGATATGACGTCAGTAATTCTGATAAATGATAATTAGATGCAGTTATTATTGATATGACATGTCAGTAATTCTGATAAATGATAATTAGATGCAGTTATTATTGATATGACATATCAGTAATTCTGATAAATGATAATTAGATGCAGTTATTAATGATATGTCAGTAATTCTGATAAATGATAATTAGATGCAGTTATTAATGATATGATGTCAGTAATTCTGATAAATGATAATTAAATGCAGTTATTAATTATATGACATATCAGTAATTCTGGTAAATGATAATTAGATGCAGTTATTAATGATATGACGTCAGTAATTCTGATAAATGATAATTAGATGCAGTTATTATTGATATGACATATCAGTAATTCTGATAAATGATAATTAGATGCAGTTATTAATGATATGACGTCAGTAATTCTGGTAAATGATAATTAGATGCAGTTATTAATGATATGACATGTCAGTAATTCTGATAAATGATAATTAGATGCAGTTATTATTGATATGACATGTCAGTAATTCTGATAAATGATAATTAGATGCAGTTATTAATGATATGACAAATCAGAAATTCTGGTAAATGATAATTAGATGCAGTTATTAATGATATGACGTCAGTAATTCTGATAAATGATAATTAGATGCAGTTATTAATGACGTCAGTAATTCTGATAACTGATAATTAGATGCAGTTATTAATGACGTCAGTAATTCTGATAACTGATAATTAGATGCAGTTATTAATGATATGACATGTCAGTAAATCTGGTAAATGATAATTAGATGCAGTTATTAATGATATGACGCAAGTAATTCTGGTAAATGATAATTAGATGCAGTTATTAATGATATGACATGTCAGTAATTCTGATAAATGATAATTAGATGCAGTTATTATTGATATGACAAATCAGAAATTCTGGTAAATGATAATTAGATGCAGTTATTAATGATATGACATATCAGTAATTCTGATAAATGATAATTAGATGCAGTTATTAATGATATGTCAGTAATTCTGATAAATGATAATTAGATGCAGTTATTAATGATATGACTCAGTAATTCTGATAAATGATAATTAGATGCAGTTATTAATGATATGATGTCAGTAATTCTGATAAATGATAATTAAATGCAGTTATTAATTATATGACATATCAGTAATTCTGATAAATGATAATTAGATGCAGTTATTAATGATATGACGTCAGTAATTCTGATAAATTATAATTAGATGCAGTTATTATTGATATGACAAATCAGTAATTCTGATAAATGATAATTAGATGCAGTTGTTGATGATATGACGTCAGTAATTCTGGTAAATGATAATTAGATGCAGTTATTAATGATATGACAGTCAGTAATTCTGATAAATGATAATTAGATGCAGTTATTAATGATATGACATGTCAGTAAATCTGGTAAATGATAATTAGATGCAGTTATTAATGATATGACGCAAGTAATTCTGGTAAATGATAATTAGATGCAGTTATTAATGATATGACGTCAGTAATTCTGATAAATGATAATTAGATGCAGTTATTAATGATATGACATGTCAGTAATTCTGATAAATGATAATTAGATGCAGTTATTAATGATATGACTAGTGATCAGTAATTCTCGATCAAATGATAATTAGATGCAGTTATTATATGATATGACATATCAGTAATTCTGATCAATGATAATTAGATGCAGTTATTAATGACGTCAGTAATTCTGAAAAATGATAATTAGATGCAGTTATTAATGATACGACATGTCAGTAAATCTGGTAAATGATAATTAGATGCAGTTATTAATGATATGACATGTCAGTAATTCTGATAAATGATAATTAGATGCAGTTATTATTGATATGACATATCAGTAATTCTGATAAATGATAATTAGATGCAGTTATTAATGATATGTCAGTAATTCTGATAAATGATAATTAGATGCAGTTATTAATGATATGATGTCAGTAATTCTGATAAATGATAATTAAATGCAGTTATTAATTATATGACATATCAGTAATTCTGGTAAATGATAATTAGATGCAGTTATTAATGATATGATGTCAGTAATTCTGATAAATGATAATTAGATGCAGTTATTAATGATACGACATGTCAGTAAATCTGATAAATGATAATTAGATGCAGTTATTAATGATATGACGTCAGTAATTCTGATAAATGATAATTAGATGCAGTTATTATTGATATGACAAATCAGAAATTCTGGTAAATGATAATTAGATGGAGTTATTAATGATATGACATGTCAGTAATTCTGATAAATGATAATTAGATGCAGTTATTATTGATATGACATATCAGTAATTCTGATCAATGATAATTAGATGCAGTTATTAATGATGTCAGTAATTCTGAAAAATGATAATTAGATGCAGTTATTAATGATACTGACATGTCAGTAAATCTGGTAAATGATAATTAGATGCAGTTATTAATGATATGACATGTCAGTAATTCTGATAAATGATAATTAGATGCAGTTATTATTGATATGACATATCAGTAATTCTGATAAATGATAATTAGATGCAGTTATTAATGATATGTCAGTAATTCTGATAAATGATAATTAGATGCAGTTATTAATGATATGATGTCAGTAATTCTGATAAATGATAATTAAATGCAGTTATTAATTATATGACATATCAGTAATTCTGATAAATGATAATTAGATGCAGTTATTAATGATATGACGTCAGTAATTCTGATAAATTATAATTAGATGCAGTTATTATTGATATGACAAATCAGTAATTCTGATAAATGATAATTAGATGCAGTTGTTGATGATATGACGTCAGTAATTCTGGTAAATGATAATTAGATGCAGTTATTAATGATATGACGTCAGTAATTCTGATAAATGATAATTAGATGCAGTTATTATTGATATGACATGTCAGTAATTCTGATAAATGATAATTAGATGCAGTTATTAATGATATGAAAAATCAGAAATTCTGGTAAATGATAATTAGATGCAGTTATTAATGATATTACGTCAGTAATTCTGATAAATGATAATTAGATGCAGTTATTAATGACGTCAGTAATTCTGATAACTGATAATTAGATGCAGTTATTAATGACGTCAGTAATTCTGATAACTGATAATTAGATGCAGTTATTAATGATATGACATGTCAGTAAATCTGGTAAATGATAATTAGATGCAGTTATTAATGATATGACGCAAGTAATTCTGGTAAATGATAATTAGATGCAGTTATTAATGATATGACATGTCAGTAATTCTGATAAATGATAATTAGATGCAGTTAGTAATGATATGCCATATCAGTAATTCTGATAAATGATAATTAGATGTATTTATTAATGATATGACGTCAGTAATTCTGATAAATGATAATTAGATGCAGTTATTAATGATATGACGTTAGTAATTCTGGTAAATGATAATTAGATGCAGTTATTAATGATATGACATGTCAGTAATTCTGATAAATGATAATTAGATGCAGTTATTAATGATATGACATGTCAGTAATTCTGATAAATGATAATTAGATGCAGTTATTAATGATATGACATGTCAGTAATTCTGATAAATGATAATTAGATGCAGTTATTAATGATATGACAGTCAGTAATTCTGATAAATGATAATTAGATGCAGTTATTAATGATATGACATGTCAGTAATTCTGATAAATGATAATTAGATGCAGTTATTAATGATATGACATGTCAGTAATTCTGATAAATGATAATTAGATGCAGTTATTAATGATATGACAAATCAGAAATTCTGGTAAATGATAATTAGATGGAGTTATTAATGATATGACATGTCAGTAATTCTGATAAATGATAATTAGATGCAGTTATTATTGATATGACATATCAGTAATTCTGATCAATGATAATTAGATGCAGTTATTAATGACGTCAGTAATTCTGAAAAATTATAATTAGATGCAGTTATTAATGATACGACATGTCAGTAAATCTGGTAAATGATAATTAGATGCAGTTATTAATGATATGACATGTCAGTAATTCTGATAAATGATAATTAGATGCAGTTATTATTGATATGACATATCAGTAATTCTGATAAATGATAATTAGATGCAGTTATTAATGATATGTCAGTAATTCTGATAAATGATAATTAGATGCAGTTATTAATGATATGACATGTCAGTAATTCTGATAAATGATAATTAGATGCAGTTATTAATGATATGACATATCAGTAATTCTGATAAATGATAATTAGATGCAGTTATTAATGATATGACTGTCAGTAATTCTGATAAATGATAATTAGATGCAGTTATTAATGATATGACATGTCAGTAATTCTGATAAATGATAATTAGATGCAGTTATTAATGATATGACATGTCAGTAATTCTGATAAATGATAATTAGATGCAGTTATTAATGATATGACATGTCAGTAATTCTGATAAATGATAATTAGATGCAGTTATTAATGATATGACATGTCAGTAATTCTGATAAATGATAATTAGATGCAGTTATTAATGATATGACATGTCAGTAATTCTGATAAATGATAATTAGATGCAGTTATTAATGATATGATGTCAGTAATTCTGATAAATGATAATTAGATGCAGTTATTATTGATATGACATGTCAGTAATTCTGGTAAATTATAATTAGATGGAGTTATTAATGATATGACATGTCAGTAATTCTGATTAAATGATAATTAGATGCAGTTATTATTGATATGACATATCAGTAATTCTGATAAATGATAATTAGATGCAGTTATTAATGATATGTCAGTAATTCTGATAAATGATAATTAGATGCAGTTATTAATGATATGATGTCAGTAATTCTGATAAATGATAATTAAATGCAGTTATTAATTATATGACATATCAGTAATTCTGATAAATGATAATTAGATGCAGTTATTAATGATATGACGTCAGTAATTCTGATAAATTATAATTAGATGCAGTTATTATTGATATGACAAATCAGTAATTCTGATAAATGATAATTAGATGCAGTTGTTGATGATATGACGTCAGTAATTCTGGTAAATGATAATTAGATGCAGTTATTAATGATATGACGTCAGTAATTCTGATAAATGATAATTAGATGCAGTTATTAATGATATGACATGTCAGTAAATCTGGTAAATGATAATTAGATGCAGTTATTAATGATATGACATGTCAGTAATTCTGGTAAATGATAATTAGATGCAGTTATTAATGATATGACGTCAGTAATTCTGATAAATGATAATTAGATGCAGTTATTAATGATATGACATGTCAGTAATTCTGATAAATGATAATTAGATGCAGTTATTAATGATACGACATGTCAGTAAATCTGATAAATGATAATTAGATGCAGTTATTAATGATATGACGTCAGTAATTCTGATAAATGATAATTAGATGCAGTTATGATTGATATGACAAATCAGAAATTCTGGTAAATGATAATTAGATGGAGTTATTAATGATATGACATGTCAGTAATTCTGATAAATGATAATTAGATGCAGTTATTATTGCTATGACATATCAGTAATTCTGATCAATGATAATTAGATGCAGTTATTAATGACGTCAGTAATTCTGAAAAATGATAATTAGATGCAGTTATTAATGATACGACATGTCAGTAAATCTGGTAAATGATAATTAGATGCAGTTATTAATGATATGACATGTCAGTAATTCTGATAAATGATAATTAGATGCAGTTATTATTGATATGACATATCAGTAATTCTGATAAATGATAATTAGATGCAGTTATTAATGATATGTCAGTAATTCTGATAAATGATAATTAGATGCAGTTATTAATGATATGATGTCAGTAATTCTGATAAATGATAATTAAATGCAGTTATTAATTATATGACATATCAGTAATTCTGATAAATGATAATTAGATGCAGTTATTAATGATATGACGTCAGTAATTCTGATAAATTATAATTAGATGCAGTTATTATTGATATGACAAATCAGTAATTCTGATAAATGATAATTAGATGCAGTTGTTGATGATATGACGTCAGTAATTCTGGTAAATGATAATTAGATGCAGTTATTAATGATATGACGTCAGTAATTCTGATAAATGATAATTAGATGCAGTTATTAATGATATGACATGTCAGTAAATCTGGTAAATGATAATTAGATGCAGTTATTAATGATATGACGCAAGTAATTCTGGTAAATGATAATTAGATGCAGTTATTAACGATATGACGTCAGTAATTCTGATAAATGATAATTAGATGCAGTTATTAATGATATGACATGTCAGTAATTCTGATAAATGATAATTAGATGCAGTTATTATTGATATGACATGTCAGTAATTCTGATAAATGATAATTAGATGCAGTTATTAATGATATGACATGTCAGTAATTCTGATAAATGATAATTAGATGCAGTTATTAATGATATGACATGTCAGTAATTCTGATAAATGATAATTAGATGCAGTTATTAATGATACGACATGTCAGTAAATCTGATAAATGATAATTAGATGCAGTTATTAATGATATGACGTCAGTAATTCTGATAAATTATAATTAGATGCAGTTATTATTGATATGACAAATCAGAAATTCTGGTAAATGATAATTAGATGGAGTTATTAATGATATGACATGTCAGTAATTCTGATAAATGATAATTAGATGGAGTTATTAATGATATGACATGTCAGTAATTCTGATAAATGATAATTAGATGCAGTTATTATTGCTATGACATATCAGTAATTCTGATCAATGATAATTAGATGCAGTTATTAATGACGTCAGTAATTCTGAAAAATGATAATTAGATGCAGTTATTAATGATACGACATGTCAGTAAATCTGGTAAATGATAATTAGATGCAGTTATTAATGATATGACATGTCAGTAAATCTGATAAATGATAATTAGATGCAGTTATTATTGATATGACATATCAGTAATTCTGATAAATGATAATTAGATGCCGTTATTAATGATATGTCAGTAATTCTGATAAATGATAATTAGATGCAGTTATTAATGATATGACATGTCAGTAATTCTGATAAATGATAATTAGATGCAGTTATTAATGATATGACATACAGCAATTCGGATAAATGATAATTAGATGCAGTTATTAATGATATGACGTGTCAGTAATTCTGATAAATGATAATTAGATGCAGTTATTGATGATATGACGTCAGTAATTCTGATAAATTATAATTAGATGCAGTTATTAATGATATGACATGTCAGTAATTCTGATAAATGATAAGTAGATGCAGTTATTAATGATATGACATGTCAGTAATTCTGATAAATGATAATTAGATGCAGTTATTAATGATATGACATGTCAGTAATTCTGATAAATGATAATTAGATGCAGTTATTAATGATATGACGTCAGTAATTCTGATAAATGATAATTAGATGCAGTTATTAATGATATAATTTGTCAGTAATTCTGGTAAATGATAATTAGATGCAGTTATTATTGATATGACATGTCAGTAATTCCGATAAATGATAATTAGATGCAGTTATTAATGATATGACATGTCAGTAATTCTGATAAATGATAATTAGATGCAGTTATTAATGATATGACATGTCAGTAATTCTGGTAAATGATAATTAGATGCAGTTATTAATGATATGATGTCAGTAATTCTGATAAATGATAATTAGATGCAGTTATTATTGATATGACATGTCAGTAATTCTGGTAAATTATAATTAGATGGAGTTATTAATGATATGACATGTCAGTAATTCTGGTAAATGATAATTAGATGCAGTTATTAATGATATGATGTCAGTAATTCTGATAAATGATAATTAGATGCAGTTATTATTGATATGACATGTCAGTAATTCTGGTAAATTATAATTAGATGGAGTTATTAATGATATGACATGTCAGTAATTCTGATTAAAGATAATTAGATGCAGTTATTATTGATATGACATATCAGTAATTCTGATAAATGATAATTAGATGCAGTTATTAATGATATGTCAGTAATTCTGATAAATGATAATTAGATGCAGTTATTAATGATATGATGTCAGTAATTCTGATAAATGATAATTAAATGCAGTTATTAATTATATGACATATCAGTAATTCTGATAAATGATAATTAGATGCAGTTATTAATGATATGACGTCAGTAATTCTGATAAATTATAATTAGATGCAGTTATTATTGATATGACAAATCAGTAATTCTGATAAATGATAATTAGATGCAGTTGTTGATGATATGACGTCAGTAATTCTGGTAAATGATAATTAGATGCAGTTATTAATGATATGACGTCAGTAATTCTGATAAATGATAATTAGATGCAGTTATTAATGATATGACATGTCAGTAAATCTGGTAAATGATAATTAGATGCAGTTATTAATGATATGACGCAAGTAATTCTGGTAAATGATAATTAGATGCAGTTATTAATGATATGACGTCAGTAATTCTGATAAATGATAATTAGATGCAGTTATTAATGATATGACATGTCAGTAATTCTGATAAATGATAATTAGATGCAGTTATTAATGATACGACATGTCAGTAAATCTGATAAATGATAATTAGATGCAGTTATTAATGATATGACGTCAGTAATTCTGATAAATTATAATTAGATGCAGTTATGATTGATATGACAAATCAGAAATTCTGGTAAATGATAATTAGATGGAGTTATTAATGATATGACATGTCAGTAATTCTGATAAATGATAATTAGATGCAGTTATTATTGCTATGACATATCAGTAATTCTGATCAATGATAATTAGATGCAGTTATTAATGACGTCAGTAATTCTGAAAAATGATAATTAGATGCAGTTATTAATGATACGACATGTCAGTAAATCTGGTAAATGATAATTAGATGCAGTTATTAATGATATGACATGTCAGTAATTCTGATAAATGATAATTAGATGCAGTTATTATTGATATGACATATCAGTAATTCTGATAAATGATAATTAGATGCAGTTATTAATGATATGTCAGTAATTCTGATAAATGATAATTAGATGCAGTTATTAATGATATGATGTCAGTAATTCTGATAAATGATAATTAAATGCAGTTATTAATTATATGACATATCAGTAATTCTGATAAATGATAATTAGATGCAGTTATTAATGATATGACGTCAGTAATTCTGATAAATTATAATTAGATGCAGTTATTATTGATATGACAAATCAGTAATTCTGATAAATGATAATTAGATGCAGTTGTTGATGATATGACGTCAGTAATTCTGGTAAATGATAATTAGATGCAGTTATTAATGATATGACGTCAGTAATTCTGATAAATGATAATTAGATGCAGTTATTAATGATATGACATGTCAGTAAATCTGGTAAATGATAATTAGATGCAGTTATTAATGATATGACGCAAGTAATTCTGGTAAATGATAATTAGATGCAGTTATTAACGATATGACGTCAGTAATTCTGATAAATGATAATTAGATGCAGTTATTAATGATATGACATGTCAGTAATTCTGATAAATGATAATTAGATGCAGTTATTATTGATATGACATGTCAGTAATTCTGATAAATGATAATTAGATGCAGTTATTAATGATATGACATGTCAGTAATTCTGATAAATGATAATTAGATGCAGTTATTAATGATATGACATGTCAGTAATTCTGATAAATGATAATTAGATGCAGTTATTAATGATACGACATGTCAGTAAATCTGATAAATGATAATTAGATGCAGTTATTAATGATATGACGTCAGTAATTCTGATAAATTATAATTAGATGCAGTTATTATTGATATGACAAATCAGAAATTCTGGTAAATGATAATTAGATGGAGTTATTAATGATATGACATGTCAGTAATTCTGATAAATGATAATTAGATGGAGTTATTAATGATATGACATGTCAGTAATTCTGATAAATGATAATTAGATGCAGTTATTATTGCTATGACATATCAGTAATTCTGATCAATGATAATTAGATGCAGTTATTAATGACGTCAGTAATTCTGAAAAATTATAATTAGATGCAGTTATTAATGATACGACATGTCAGTAAATCTGGTAAATGATAATTAGATGCAGTTATTAATGATATGACATGTCAGTAAATCTGATAAATGATAATTAGATGCAGTTATTATTGATATGACATATCAGTAATTCTGATAAATGATAATTAGATGCCGTTATTAATGATATGTCAGTAATTCTGATAAATGATAATTAGATGCAGTTATTAATGATATGACATGTCAGTAATTCTGATAAATGATAATTAGATGCAGTTATTAATGATATGACATACAGCAATTCGGATAAATGATAATTAGATGCAGTTATTAATGATATGACGTGTCAGTAATTCTGATAAATGATAATTAGATGCAGTTATTGATGATATGACGTCAGTAATTCTGATAAATTATAATTAGATGCAGTTATTAATGATATGACATGTCAGTAATTCTGATAAATGATAAGTAGATGCAGTTATTAATGATATGACATGTCAGTAATTCTGATAAATGATAATTAGATGCAGTTATTAATGATATGACATGTCAGTAATTCTGATAAATGATAATTAGATGCAGTTATTAATGATATGACGTCAGTAATTCTGATAAATGATAATTAGATGCAGTTATTAATGATATAATTTGTCAGTAATTCTGGTAAATGATAATTAGATGCAGTTATTATTGATATGACATGTCAGTAATTCCGATAAATGATAATTAGATGCAGTTATTAATGATATGACATGTCAGTAATTCTGATAAATGATAATTAGATGCAGTTATTAATGATATGACATGTCAGTAATTCTGGTAAATGATAATTAGATGCAGTTATTAATGATATGATGTCAGTAATTCTGATAAATGATAATTAGATGCAGTTATTATTGATATGACATGTCAGTAATTCTGGTAAATTATAATTAGATGGAGTTATTAATGATATGACATGTCAGTAATTCTGGTAAATGATAATTAGATGCAGTTATTAATGATATGATGTCAGTAATTCTGATAAATGATAATTAGATGCAGTTATTATTGATATGACATGTCAGTAATTCTGGTAAATTATAATTAGATGGAGTTATTAATGATATGACATGTCAGTAATTCTGATTAAAGATAATTAGATGCAGTTATTATTGATATGACATATCAGTAATTCTGATAAATGATAATTAGATGCAGTTATTAATGATATGTCAGTAATTCTGATAAATGATAATTAGATGCAGTTATTAATGATATGATGTCAGTAATTCTGATAAATGATAATTAAATGCAGTTATTAATTATATGACATATCAGTAATTCTGATAAATGATAATTAGATGCAGTTATTAATGATATGACGTCAGTAATTCTGATAAATTATAATTAGATGCAGTTATTATTGATATGACAAATCAGTAATTCTGATAAATGATAATTAGATGCAGTTGTTGATGATATGACGTCAGTAATTCTGGTAAATGATAATTAGATGCAGTTATTAATGATATGACGTCAGTAATTCTGATAAATGATAATTAGATGCAGTTATTAATGATATGACATGTCAGTAAATCTGGTAAATGATAATTAGATGCAGTTATTAATGATATGACGCAAGTAATTCTGGTAAATGATAATTAGATGCAGTTATTAATGATATGACGTCAGTAATTCTGATAAATGATAATTAGATGCAGTTATTAATGGTATGACATGTCAGTAATTCTGATAAATGATAATTAGATGCAGTTATTAATGATACGACATGTCAGTAAATCTGATAAATGATAATTAGATGCAGTTATTAATGATATGACGTCAGTAATTCTGATAAATTATAATTAGATGCAGTTATGATTGATATGACAAATCAGAAATTCTGGTAAATGATAATTAGATGGAGTTATTAATGATATGACATGTCAGTAATTCTGATAAATGATAATTAGATGCAGTTATTATTGCTATGACATATCAGTAATTCTGATCAATGATAATTAGATGCAGTTATTAATGACGTCAGTAATTCTGAAAAATGATAATTAGATGCAGTTATTAATGATACGACATGTCAGTAAATCTGGTAAATGATAATTAGATGCAGTTATTAATGATATGACATGTCAGTAATTCTGATAAATGATAATTAGATGCAGTTATTATTGATATGACATATCAGTAATTCTGATAAATGATAATTAGATGCAGTTATTAATGATATGTCAGTAATTCTGATAAATGATAATTAGATGCAGTTATTAATGATATGATGTCAGTAATTCTGATAAATGATAATTAAATGCAGTTATTAATTATATGACATATCAGTAATTCTGATAAATGATAATTAGATGCAGTTATTAATGATATGACGTCAGTAATTCTGATAAATTATAATTAGATGCAGTTATTATTGATATGACAAATCAGTAATTCTGATAAATGATAATTAGATGCAGTTGTTGATGATATGACGTCAGTAATTCTGGTAAATGATAATTAGATGCAGTTATTAATGATATGACGTCAGTAATTCTGATAAATGATAATTAGATGCAGTTATTAATGATATGACATGTCAGTAAATCTGGTAAATGATAATTAGATGCAGTTATTAATGATATGACGCAAGTAATTCTGGTAAATGATAATTAGATGCAGTTATTAACGATATGACGTCAGTAATTCTGATAAATGATAATTAGATGCAGTTATTAATGATATGACATGTCAGTAATTCTGATAAATGATAATTAGATGCAGTTATTATTGATATGACATGTCAGTAATTCTGATAAATGATAATTAGATGCAGTTATTAATGATATGACATGTCAGTAATTCTGATAAATGATAATTAGATGCAGTTATTAATGATATGACATGTCAGTAATTCTGATAAATGATAATTAGATGCAGTTATTAATGATACGACATGTCAGTAAATCTGATAAATGATAATTAGATGCAGTTATTAATGATATGACGTCAGTAATTCTGATAAATTATAATTAGATGCAGTTATTATTGATATGACAAATCAGAAATTCTGGTAAATGATAATTAGATGGAGTTATTAATGATATGACATGTCAGTAATTCTGATAAATGATAATTAGATGGAGTTATTAATGATATGACATGTCAGTAATTCTGATAAATGATAATTAGATGCAGTTATTATTGCTATGACATATCAGTAATTCTGATCAATGATAATTAGATGCAGTTATTAATGACGTCAGTAATTCTGAAAAATTATAATTAGATGCAGTTATTAATGATACGACATGTCAGTAAATCTGGTAAATGATAATTAGATGCAGTTATTAATGATATGACATGTCAGTAAATCTGATAAATGATAATTAGATGCAGTTATTATTGATATGACATATCAGTAATTCTGATAAATGATAATTAGATGCCGTTATTAATGATATGTCAGTAATTCTGATAAATGATAATTAGATGCAGTTATTAATGATATGACATGTCAGTAATTCTGATAAATGATAATTAGATGCAGTTATTAATGATATGACATACAGCAATTCGGATAAATGATAATTAGATGCAGTTATTAATGATATGACGTGTCAGTAATTCTGATAAATGATAATTAGATGCAGTTATTGATGATATGACGTCAGTAATTCTGATAAATTATAATTAGATGCAGTTATTAATGATATGACATGTCAGTAATTCTGATAAATGATAAGTAGATGCAGTTATTAATGATATGACATGTCAGTAATTCTGATAAATGATAATTAGATGCAGTTATTAATGATATGACATGTCAGTAATTCTGATAAATGATAATTAGATGCAGTTATTAATGATATGACGTCAGTAATTCTGATAAATGATAATTAGATGCAGTTATTAATGATATAATTTGTCAGTAATTCTGGTAAATGATAATTAGATGCAGTTATTATTGATATGACATGTCAGTAATTCCGATAAATGATAATTAGATGCAGTTATTAATGATATGACATGTCAGTAATTCTGGTAAATGATAATTAGATGCAGTTATTAATGATATGATGTCAGTAATTCTGATAAATGATAATTAGATGCAGTTATTAATGATATGACATGTCAGTAATTCTGATAAATGATAATTAGATGCAGTTATTAATGATATGACATGTCAGTAATTCTGGTAAATGATAATTAGATGCAGTTATTAATGATATGATGTCAGTAATTCTGATAAATGATAATTAGATGCAGTTATTATTGATATGACATGTCAGTAATTCTGGTAAATTATAATTAGATGGAGTTATTAATGATATGACATGTCAGTAATTCTGATAAAAGATAATTAGATGGAGTTATTAATGATATGACATGTCAGTAATTCTGATAAATGATAATTAGATGCAGTTATTAATGATATGACATGTCAGTAATTCTGGTAAATGATAATTAGATGCAGTTATTAATGATATGACATGTCAGTAATTCTGGTAAATGATAATTAGATGCAGTTATTAATGATATGACATGTCAGTAATTCTGGTAAATGATAATTAGATGCAGTTATTAATGATATGACATGTCAGTAATTCTGGTAAATGATAATTAGATGCAGTTATTAATGATATGACATGTCAGTAATTCTGGTAAATGATAATTAGATGCAGTTATTAATGATACGACATGTCAGTAATGCTGGTAAATGATCAGATCCAGTTTTAAGACTGGACACTTGTACTGTAAACATTAGCACGACAGCTTTTCTCAGCTATTTACCTCATCACACATAAATGCATAAGTGATGGCAGTTGACAACCGATAGAAAATAAACAGAAACAATCAGATTGGTGCTACCGATTGTGCTTAGTCACATAATCATTGAGCTCTTTAATATGAGAGCAGTTTTTTGTTGACGTGGCCACAGAAACGTAACGAGGCTGCACGAGTGATTAAATGACAAAACAAAAACAAAAATTGTTTTCTACAATTAATGGTTTTATAATCTAACTAGTACATCCCACAACGATACTGACCCCTGACTACTGAAACGTATAACCTGTCAAAGAAACACAGGGTGTTTTGAGCCCTCTGTGTCTTTGCTGTACTACCCGCTGATGCGCGATGCTAAGCGAGACACAGTTCAAACTCGAGACCGGGGCCTCGGCGGCCTGTTTCGACGATTTATGTGTTTAAAATAAATGTCAGCTTATTTTACCTTGCGCTTGCCCCGACTAAGGGTCCAAATGCCTGACTTTTCTTGGTTCTTGGATAAAATGTCATAGTTGAAGTCTTTGATAGGATCCCGTGCGAAAAATGACCACATCCTTCCCCGTCAGTCCAGCCCACGGTGTTGCTGTAAGACGGATGGCGGGCCGCTAGAGGGCGAAACTGCTTCGTGACGGACCGGCCACTCGTAGTCACATGACCGGGATCTTTCCAGAGATTTTTTTTAACGATTGCGAATGATGCGTGCTTTTTTTCACTTTCTACGCTCCTAAGCAAATAAAAGCAGCAGATGAGCTGGCAGTTAAAGGGACAGTTCACCCCAAAATGAAAATTCTTTCATCATTTACTCACCCTCGTGTAGTTCTAGATCCGCATGACTTTCTTCCGTGGAACACAAAGAGGAACGTCAGTGTCCCAAATGACGTGCTATATGCACTCAGCCATGTAGTGTATAAATTTGTGCAGTGTCACAACAAATAGAACACTAAATGTTTTTACTACACAGAGGCAAAGTCTGTTTTTCAGCTGACGGAAGTGACGTTTCATACGCATGCAATGTGTTGCCACTAGATTAAGCATGTTAGCCAAACTCTTTTATCTCAAATAATGTACATATTCACACAATGTGGGGTTATGGTAAATCATTTAACTCACATTTGCAAGTGCTTTCTTTACAGAAGTTTCACTAGTTGCCACATTCACCATTATTATCATTTGTCAAGCCAACATCACAGCCAGGTTATACCACTCCTTCTGCTACGTATGGCAAGCCGTAACCACTGAGGGCATAAAGTGTCCAACTTTCCACACTCCGTTATTTTGATTGAAGTAGTACTACATCATCCAGGTACTCGTTTTGCACTTCTTTTTGTTGCATTTTCAGTGTGAACATATTACTCGGACTACTTAAGGGCAAATTATACTTCGGGTGTGCGCATTACGGATCGCTCTGCGCACAGTACTGTATGTGTGATGCAAATTGTGTCATCAGCACAGCCACGCGCCACCTAGATTTTCTTGACTCATGCACATGGTCCTCAGCTGTACACGTCATCTGCACATGCGCTGGCCAATGACCATACCAAAAGAGTGTCACAAAACAGTTGTAGTGAGCATGCGTCGCATTCCAATCGTTCACGGTCAGAAAAGTATACTCAGAAAGGCAATGCGGTCGGTCAGGCATAAAAACAAAGTATACCTGGGCCTTTACACTACAAAATGGAAGTGCAGAAGTGTGCAGTTTGGAACGCACCTAGAATGTTAGCTTAAGTCACCATTCACTTTCACTCAATGGAAAATAGATGCAATGAAACTGAATGGTGACTGAGGCTAACATTCTGCCTTAAATCTGGTTTTGTGTTCCACAGGAGAAAGTCATGTGGATTTGAACTACATGAGGGTGAATTAATGATGACAGAATTTTCATTTCTGGGTGAAGTATTCCTTTAAGGGACTCTTAAGGAACCTGTGGTGTCATGATTATATCTTACAGAAGTCATTTAACAAAATTGTTTAAGTCTTTACTGAATCCATACAAGGTGTAGGATCAATTTCGAGACCTGAGAGGTGGCGATATTGATGTTGGGGACCACTTACATTTCATCTTGTGGAATTTATAACTGTAATTGACTGGCATTGTTATTCATAGTGAAGGATCTAAAGATCTAATTTAAGTTTCTTAAAAGCAACCTGTGTGTGTTGTTTGATTTTTGTTATTTTCTAAATATTTATTCATTTAATTATGTTCATTTATTATTGACCTATATATTTTACTTTTCAATGTGTATTGTTTCTTGAAATTTTTTGCTATTGTTGTTTGACCTTATGTTGTGCTATATTGTCTTCACAAGTGAGAGATAAGAGGTGTTCTCCATTACAAGGTCACAAGACAATGCTGAGCAGCAGAAATTTCCTACTGCCTTTGCTTGTTACAAAAAACACATTGTTGAATTGTGCTGGTGTGAAAAAGTCAGACTGACTCAACTAAGATTTTTTTACAAATTTCTGCTCATGTTTACTATCACTTTGTCTCCTGTCAGTCTCTTTGCTGTTAGAGGAGTTAACATGACTTTGAATACCAGACAAAAATCTCCTGACAGAGAGAAATCCAGTAAGAAATTAACTGGATCTAACAGCAGCCTGTGATATACAGTACATTGTTCAAATTGTTTTTCATATTTTCAAGGACAACTTTAAATAAAGGCATGTTCTGCTATATCAACATATAGTATATTTCTCAGATTTAATTAAAATTCAGATCATTAACTTCTGACTTTTAGCTGAAGTCCAGTTTCACAATTACTATTGTGAATTTTTTAAATTCTGATGTAGATTAAAAAAAAAAAAAGTTTTGCACATGGATCCAATCAATCTGTTTTTAGCCATGTTTGTTTACACCATTAACCTGATAGATAAACAAATTAATTGTGATATTAGAAGGGGTGAGTTGGGAGCCAGGTGTCAACCCCAGTTTGTTTTTCTGTTTGTCATTTGACGTTCACAATGCGTCTCTTCTGCGAGAAACAGTATCGCCTCTGCACAGAAAATAAAGTTATCTATGGGGTCCTACGACAATTGTTTTTATTAATTGGGGCCTGGATAACTCAGCAAGTATGGACGCTGACTACCACCCCTGGAGTCGCGAGTTCGAATCCATGGTGTGCTGACTGATTCCAGCCAGGTCTCCTAAGCAACCAAATTGTCCCGGTTGCTAGGGAGGGTAGAGTCACATGGGGTAACCTCCTCATGGTCGCAATTAGTGGTTCTCGCTCTCAATGGGGTGTGTGGTAAGTTGTGCATAGATTGTGGAAGGTAGCATGAGCCTCCACATGCTGGGAGTCTCCGCAGTGTCATGCACAACGAACCACATGATAAGATGTGCGGACTGACTGTCTCAGAAGCGAAGGCAACTGAGATTCGTCCTCCGCCACCCGGACTGAGGTGAGTAACTGCGCCACCACGAGGACCTACTAAGTAGTGGGAATTGGGCATTCCAAATTGGGATAAAATAAAATAAAAATAAGGTCATAATAAGCTGAGGTTATTGCTGCTTCAAGGACAACAGCGGGCAGTCACATGCACTACATCTTTCTCAACACACTTGATTGTGATTGGTTAATGTTGTGTCTATACTGTACACCTATATACACAGAATGGCAAAGGGTCCAGCAGTTTATTAATTCTTTCCTTTATGAAGTTATTTTATTGAGTTTACTTGCATGCAGACATATAAATTGTAGTGTACTATAGGTTCGGTTTAAATAATTTTTTGCTTTTGTGTCTTTTCTACATACTCCTGTTTATTTTAGTGTTGTACTGCACCCAGAGCCGCTGAGCTCAGCATGAGCTGCATGGCAAGAATAGGATCAATGACGAAACTGTCCGCTCACTGCAGTATCTGGGCCGTGTCACCTCACGACTCACACTTGTAGTGTAAACTGTGTCATCTGTTAATATGGGTGTTCACGGAGGATGTGTAAACCCGGCATGACGCGCTGACCTGTACGCACGCACATGGCGGCACTCTCAGATCAGTTCACGTTCATTTTGAAATTAAAGTAATGTAGGTTCAAGCATTCGTGCAAATCCAAACATTAGTAACAGTTATATGTTATTATACAAATCTACAAACGCGGCACATAATAACAGAAAAGGAGATTATAGTGTTTCATGCGGAACATTGTAAACTTGTCAAATACACGTTGCCTTTTCTGTGTCGCAATAAAAGCTCCTTGTCAAGTTAAAGTAAATAGGACAGCACTTTTGGTGTCAAAATAAAAGCCCCAGGTGAAGGTGAAGTAAACAGGACATAAATATATTGCTTTTGTATAATGAAAATCTAATAATCAGCATAATAATGATAATTCTGCATTATATAATAAACATGACATGTCCCACAGTAATAATTTAGTATTACGCAATGTTCAACAATAAGTCAGCGAAGTGCCTGTGCACACCCTGTTCATTCACAAAAATGTATTTGTAAAAACATCTGAAGGTAAATAATGATTTTTATTAAGCTACTATGTATCACTGTATATGAAATATAAATATAAAAGTGCATATCAATGAAAATGATTGAAATTCAATCTCCTTGTGTTTATTTAATGAAAAACAAATTATTATATTTCAATTTAATGTCTTTAAAATGTTTGTACTTGGCTACAATGGCTGTTCAGATGAAATGATGGTTCCTCAGATTAAAAAAAACAAATTTGAGCCATTTTAGAGCAAATACATAATTATCGAGATGTATATATCGAATACAGTCAATAGGCGGAGATATAATTTACGACATATCCCCCAGCCCTACTTCAGATAAGCAGTTTGCTACATGGCCCAGTGTGGTATTAATCCCCGTAAAGATGTGACTGAATTAATACATAGTCTGTATGTGCTGCACACTTCAGAGTGCTCTTCTCTTGGTCATCACACACACACACACACACACACACACGATGATCATGATGAAGTGTTTTCAGTGTAAGAGCAGCTTCACACATTCATTTTGAAGTGCACATAACCTGACCTGTGTGAAGTTGGCCCCCAACCCAACGCAAAACGTAGGCAAAAAAGTCTCAATCGTTTGTGCTCCCTTTGTGCTGTAAAAATGTTCGTTTGTGCTGCTTCAGTTTTTTTAGATATTAAAAGAATATTTATAGGTCATTCTGAGGTCACTCAGCCCCCCCACATGCTCCAAATACACCCCAAATAGTCTCATTTGTTTGTGCTTCGTTTGTGCCGGTAAAAGTTTCATTTGTGTTGCTTCGATTTTTAAAGTATTAGACATTAATTACAGGCTTTGACGTCACCAGCCCCCCCATACTCTAAATTCACCCAAAATAAGCTAAATCATTTGTGCTTCGTTTGTGCCAGTAAAAGTTTCGTTTTTGCGACTGTCTTTTTTTTTTTTAACAATACAGTTGAAGTAATACGGTAAGATCCAAATGGCAAACCAAATCACATAAATAGTCGCATTAATTTAACTGTTACCTATCCACTGTGCGTTTTCAACTTTTGACAGACACAGCGGATCACAGGATGTGTGGAATGTAACACAAACTCCAAGGTGTGTTTTTACTTGTTACTGTATGTAGTTATGTGAATAACAGTAGTAATATTAACATTGTCATAAATACAGGCACCATAATCTGTTTGCTGTAGCTCTGTGTTTATACATACATAGGTTGTGTGTGTGTGTGTCTAGGCCTATACAGTACAGGTCAAAAGTTTGGAAACATTAAGATTTTTTAATGTTTTTGAAATAAGTCTCTTAATCTCACCAAGGCTTTATTTATTTGATAAAAAAATACAGTAAAAACAGTAATATTGTGAAACAGTACACTTTAAAATAGCTGTTTTCTGTTTTAAAATAATTTAAAATGTAATTTTATTTCTGTGATGTCAAAGCTGAATTTTCAGCATCATTACTCCAGTCTTCAGTGGTTTGTTTTTCTTTATTTTACTTGTATAGTTTATTTTATAGATTATACTCTATTCTTTTTTTCTATTTGTATTCTATATATGCTCTATATTTTATACTATGTGTTGGAATGACTATTGTCATGTTCATTGTTTGTAATGTGACTGGCATAATAAAAAAAAAAAAAAAAACTCCAGTGTTCAATGTTACATGATCCTTCAGAAATCATAGTAAAATGTTGATTTTGTGCTCAACTATTATCAATTATTACTGGTGCTCAATTATTAAGAATGGTTCTTATTTTATCAATGTTGAAAACCATTTTTGCATGCTTAATATTTCTGTGGAAACTGTGATACATTTTTGTGTGGATTCTTTGATGAATAGAAAGGTAAAAAGAACAGCATTTATTTGAAATAGAAATCTTTTTAACAATATAAATGTCTTTTCTGTCTCTTTTGATCAATTTAATGTGTCCTTGCTGAATAAAAGTATATATATATATATATATATATATATATATATATATATATATATATATTACTTACCCCAAACCTTTGAATGGTTGTGCATCATGGTTTCCACGAGAGAGAGAGAAAAAAAAAGCAGCACAACTGTTTTCAACTGATAATAATAATGAATGTACCTTGAGTAGCAAATCAGCATATTAGAATGATTTCTGAAGGATCATGTGACACTGAAGACTGAAGTAATGACAGCTTTGATCACAGGAATAAATTACAGTTTACTATATATTCAGATAGAAAACAACTGTTTTACATTGGAATATTTCACAAAATTACTGTTTTACTGTATTTTTGATCAAATAAATGCAGCCTTGGTGAGCAGAAGACTTCTTTCAGAAACATTAAAAAATCTTAATGTTTTCAAACTTTTGACTAGGACTATATGTATATATATATATATATATATATATATATATATATATATATATATATATATATAAAATGTGTATGTATGTGGAAACTTGTGACTCAATGAATTAAGCCAAAATGATTTTACTTTTGAAATGTAATTACTGTGTACTATCGAACATCCATTAACAAAAAAAAACTTAAACTTAAAAACGTGATGATTTCACGTGTCCAGATGCCAGGCTTAAAATTGTGTATTCCCTTTTTTGTGTTTTAGAGATCTTGTTGTTGTATTTAACCGTTTCAGGCATGAATTCAATCCATTTCTGAAATGGAACTTCAAGATCAAAAGTCCAGCAATCTTTTGATCTTGGTGAAAGGGACCCTGGCTCAAAATCAGTGTCATCACTACTGCCATTTGTTTCATGATCACATTCATGAGTAAACCCTAAAGCAGTCCAGATGTTGTGTCTATTTAATTTAACAAAAGTGTATAGAGCCTTTACAGTGATCTTGTTTTCTAGCTGCTTACTAAGCTCTGTGCAGATGCTCTGATTAGGAGTAGCTATGTTGCCATTTTGGACTATGGCCTCTTCTGATAAACACAGGACTGTGAAAATGGAATCTCTGTCGACTGTTGGTTTCTTGGCCATCTGGCATAAGCAAAACATAATTACCCACTTAAATAATCCTGACTCAAAATGTCATGTTCAGTATAAACTTGTCTTCATGTATTACTGTATTGGTCTGAATATAAGGATAATATAATATAGTAATAATATATCTTATATTAGGACCATTATGGTAATGTTGACCCCTAGATGCACAATGTATTAAAAAAAAATGGGTCACATGTGCAACTGTAATTAGCATATATTAGTATTAGCAATGAGATTTCTGTTCAATAAACATTGACAGTCTTAGCTCTTTTGAATGTTGTACCATTATTCTTGAAGTTAACAAATATTGTATCTGACAGTGTTAAAACATTGTACATACATTGGCCAGAAATTTGATTTAGTAAAGACTTTTGTAGTTTGATTTATAGTGACTTTCTCTACTAACTCTACACTAATTTCCACAAGAGCTTCTTGAACAGAAGTGTCACTTGCGCCTAGTGATGGCAGTGAAGTGTAGCAGATGATACTCCATGTAAATAAGTTCAATCAGGAAAGACCAGTGAATGAAGTAAAGATAATTGTTTATTGAACAAATGATGTGATGATTAGTCTTGACAGAATGTCTTCGGCAGTTCTACTCAAAAGTGTTCACATCGAGATTTGCACTTTTGTCCTCGTGCCCAGAGCTGAGCGAAAGTGAGTGACAAAAAAAAAAAGTCTGAGACACCAGATGAATATTGAACTGCTGCTGTCTGAACACCAATAAAGTTTGTAATAAACACCATAGCAACTACAAAAACCATTGATAAGGAGTTGTTGTATTAAAACATTTGATTGAAAATTTTCAGATTGAAATGACAAACCCGCAAATAAAATGCTCACTGCTCAAATCATACTGACTACACACAAAACAAGATAGACCTATTTTAGAAATATATAATATAGTAGCCTAATATATAGTAATCAGAATGACCGAGACTGCTACTAACCTCTATTTGATTTGTGACCATTAAGTGATCTATTTTATTCTGTCAGTATTGTATTCAATAAATATCAGCATTTATAATTCGCCTGTGTCTAATATTTAAAAAAACCGAAGCAGCACAAAGGAAACTTTTACAGTGAAGCACAAACAAACGAGACTATTTGGGGTGTATTTGGAGCATGTGGGGGGGCTGAGTGACCTCAGAATGACCTATAAATATTATTTTAATATCTAAAAAACTGAAGCAGCTCAAACGGAAATTTACAGCACAAACGATTGAGACTATTTTGCCAACGTTTTGCGTTGGGTGGGGGGCCAACTTCACACAGGTCATAAACCTGCAGATTAGATATTTAATTAAAATCACAGACATTTGAAGTTAATCACACTAGGATATAATCACAATTTTAATTCTATTAATTGTGCATTCAAATTAATTTTCTTACAAATGATATTCCATGACATTCTGGGTTTCTTAGCTAATGGCATTTTTATGACTAGATTCCATCCATGTTTTCTGCGTACTACAAATGGCAACCGCAGTATAAGCAGACTCCGATCGTTTAATTAACCTCGTTCGACCCCGCGTCCATGTGTGGGTGCTGTATTTTATAGTCGCCATATGCAACGCATAATTTAAATGAATTAAAACGGAGTGAATACTGTTCGCAAGACTCTACACTGTCATTTAAGGGTTGAACTTCTGCCTCACGTGACAACAGCATGACGTCGATTTCCGTGAAGCGCTTCTACTGGCGAGGCACTAACAAAAGTGCCTCTGGTAAGAAACCGCCAAGATTTTTTTTATTTTTTATTGGAACCTGTTGAAGTGTCTCTGGTTTCACTGATATGCCACAAAAAAAAAAAAAAAAAAAAAAAAAAAAAAAAAGATAAAAAGATGAAAATTCAAAACTTCTCTAAAGTTGAAAAACATTTTTCAACCATCACATCTGTGGGTCATTTCACTTGATTTGAACAAATTGTTATTTTATCACTGTATGAGACAGTTCTATTCATTAACATTAGTAAATGCATTCCTATACAGTTACTATGCATTTTCACATTGTGAATCAAAAGGTTCATCCAAAAGCTGAAAAAAGTTGCTTTCAGAGGCTTTGCATGGGAGTTAGGATGAAAATAAGGTGCATTTCAAACTGTTCTGAGACCAGTGCAGACAGACAGCACACTGGAGGTCATTCACTAAATAGGGAGCAAGGGTGCATCCTATAGCTTTCTATGGAGCGAAGTGCACTCACTCCTAAAATCCAACCAAAAGTTCAGTTTCATGCTTCAGATGTTGAGTGGTCCAAACATCATGTTTGGCAGACATGGGACAATGAAAATCAGTACACAGATTCAGAATTTAATAATGCAAAATCTTATTTTAACATGGTTGGCAAAACAATGTTGAAAAAAAAAAAAAACAAAAAAAAAAACCAACTTTCTATAGCTTGCCATTTAAAATTTCACAACGTCTAGCTGTCCACATATGCAGACATAAATAGGTTACGAATCAAAAAGGTAAATGGAAAATGCAGTCAAGTGGGGGATCTCGGGTTACTGAAAATTCACATCCTGAGGTATTAAAGCCTAATCACCACGATAACCACTAAGGTTGTGAATTAAATACATTTAAAAAAAATAAACCAACCATCATAGTGGCCTAAAATTTATAACTCAAATGACTTGTTAACAGCAATGTTAGAATGGGGGAAAAAAAAAAAAAATAAAGTTAACACTATAATACGCTGCAAAGTGGTCTCTTCAATAGACTGTACTGCAGTGGTTTTTGGATCGGACCAAAAACTCCAGACAACATGAGTTGTGGAAAATCAGATGTGATCTAGGAGCTTTATACCATTCATGCAATTGAAGAGTTAGCAAATCCATCCCTCACAGCTTCGTTGTCAAAGACTGCGCTAGCGTGAACAAGGTCCATTACAGTTCAGTAAACCGCAACAAATTATGCCAACGTGTTAAAAACAATGCTGGTTTATCAAACCATGTTGGGTTAACGCAGATGTCAAGTACTCATTAACTGGGATGCAAAAAAAAAAAAAAAAAAGACGACATCAGGCCATGGGCAAACAAAACCTTATTCACATGAAAATATTTTCACCCACTTAAATATAATTTGTGTTTAATTGATAAGCCCCACCAAGAAGAATTTATAAATTGATTAATGTTCTCCCTGTACACATGTTAAGAGTACTGTTTGAGCAGAGGTTAGACAAGCAAAGACACCGCAGGGAATCGAACCCCATCCTGAGAATCAGGAGTGCCTCCACCGGAGTCTTTTGCTTTTTTTCTTATGAGGTTAAAAAGCAAAACCTGAAGAAACAAATGAAGATTGTTCCCTCAGGAAAAGAAAAACCTCAAACCTACTGCTCTACAACACTTATAGGTTTTGAATTTTCTCTTCATTAGCCTGAAAATAGATAAACGACTGCAGGTTTCCCCTCAATCTCCGAATAATTTCTTCAAACACTGATAGTTTTATGCTCCAATTAGGAACTTCAAAAGGCTTCTACTAGCACATAAAATTCTGAACAGAGACATCTTGTAGAAGGCTGCACTTGTATTCAGATGTGACACGATCCTATTTAAAAGCTGAAACACAAAGAGAAGAGTTTAGAGCCCCCCCCCGCCCCCCAACACAAAAAAAATATTATAAATTTAAATGTCATTTACCACCACACAATCATCTGGGTCTCCATATTCCACCAACGTGGTCGGAACAAAGTCACGTTTGTACTTGCCAGTCCTGTAACTAGACAGAAGCTTGCAGGGTTTCCAATTTCCCCCCTACTCCAAACTATTCTCATTTTCATAATCTCTTAAAAGGTGTATAAACTTATCTTCAGCCAGCGAGGCTTCACACCAAATTCTTCCAAGTTCAGTTCAAATGTTTAAGCCTACAGCTGCAATGAGAAAGACAGAAAGAGTTTACAAGCCCACCACCCCCCCTCCCAATCCCAAAGTAACTTTATAAAATGTCAATTTAGAAACCAACGCAAATAGTAGTTACTTAGGATAGCTTTGTTGCAAGTACATCCATCAACTCCAATGTTACAGCTCAAATCCCAGTTTAAGAAATCACAACAGCATACCTGAAGAGTGTTGCCCCACCCCTCCCCAAAGCTTCCAAATTCCAAACACTTACATTGGATTTGACTTTGAAATCTTAGTGCAATGGTTATGTACATGCATAATTTAAGAAAAGTAGTAAGGCTGTCCTACCCATACAGAAGATCAATTTTATGTACTTATAGCAGATAGCAGCAGAGCGATGCTCAATTAGCAGCACAATAAGCCTGAGCTTGATCAGAGTGACTGGATTTGCCAGTGTTCCATCAGGCGGTTAGGGCTCTCCCAGATGACAAGACAATTTGCTTTAAGTGAAATTGACCTAAAAAATAAGAATGGGGGAAAAACAGCGAAGACACGCAGACACACAGAAGGGTTTCGATGCAGGGCTCCCGAGGTTTGGACAAAGCCGTCAAGCACACAGAAAGGGGATTCGGATCGGCATTCATTCAACTGAAGACATTCACCATGAAACTGCTCACAGACAGCCTTGCATTCAGGTGCAGTTGAGAAGGCAGGGGACACATGAGTGATCTGAAACAAAGAGCTGCTACACAAACACTTCCACCACACCAATTGCAATACCAACTGTTATGACTCAACTAAAGGGTTAAGAGATGTAGAGAAACTTAAGTGCATGAAGGCAGTAAAAAAAAAAAAAAAAATAGCTTCTGAAGCACTGGTGATTGATGTTACTGATGTTTAGAAGACACGTCATGAGTATTCTATAATTAGGATTTAAAAATTCAGACACCTGGTTACTACAGACTCCACAGGACGACGACATGTACTTCCACCACACAGGTGGCTTGATATTTCTGCAGAAGAAAAAGAAAGTGCAGAGCCCTCCCCGCCCAAACACATCTTTTCCAGATAACTTGTGCAAAAAAATTTTTCCAAATAAAGCTGCACAGTTGCGCAACTTTTCCAGCCACTTTAAATTTGGAGCCTGGAGCACAGTTGTGCAACAGTTAAAAAGGGGGACTACTGCTATACATTTGTAAAGCAACTTTATCATCCTGCACAGTTGTGCAGAGAATAGTGACTGGATACTTTACACTATGAACAATTTCCAATCTAGTGTAGTTTAACAAACGGTCCTGCCTGCCGACGCGTTCGGTGGGCCGATTTCGGGTCCTAACGTCCAATAGGTGGCATTCTTCACATGGCTTTGTAAGATTCTGCAAGACCAAAAATGGCAAAAACAAGACCCCTACACCCACCCCCACAACACAAGACTAATATATATAAGATTTTTAGAAACGAGGTAGACTTCCATTACATTTTCAACCAAATGACTACAAATGTAATTCATACACAAGATTCTCAATCTGTATATTTTTGCCTTTCCTCCTTTGACTTGAGCACAGCTGTAGGACTGGACTTATCTGCCTCTCCATCTTGAAAAAGTTGACATGAAGCCCTGGCATCCCAGCTCTACAATAAGCAGCAAGCTTTAAACTCATACCTGAAAAAGGCATAAAGAAATACCCAAGAAAGCCCCACACATTCCCCAAAAAACAAATGCATACCAAAATATTTCAATCACAACAGGCTATGTATTTATTAAAAGAAAATGGGAACAGTTACAGTAATGTACTTTACAAAGCTAATTCGTAAGAGCTTGCCCACACATCTTACAATTTATGACGGACTATTAATTAAAAAAAAAAAAAAAAAAAAAAAGGTTAGGAACAAAATGGACTTGCTTTTTGACCTTACGTGACCAAAGAGGCTGAAGTTGATTGATGCGAAAGCAAATCTTTACATACAAATGTTAGGATGACATCTTCAGTTGAAAGCATTCAGGGACACCGCACACTGAAAAATGCAAAGGGGAGGAAAAGAAAGCCTACACAAACCCCTCTCCTCTAAATACAAAAATCAACCAAACAATAAGAAACTGATACACTTAGCCATTAAATTGTATTAAAGTACAATACAATTACAGACAAAAGCAGATGAGTGCCATTTACATGAATACCCATTACTTGCCATTAGAAAACGTTACAAGCGCCTGGGCCTCTATTGAAGTAGCTTTGCGCCGTTAGCGATGGGGGAAGGGGAGCGGATATTGGTTGGACCACCAGCTGTTCTTTGAGGGTTTGATTAAATCTGTAAGAGTCAAAATTAAGCAGCCCCCCCCCCAGATCCACAAACCCCCATGGAAAATATCGAACATACAACCAATATCGACATGCTATTCAATATTGAGACAAAATTGATGGGTTAAGTAAATGGATCTGATGCCATGTTACCCCAGATGTAATCGCTGGTCTAGTTGCCATGGAAGGCTTGCAACAGGTTGCTCATCCACTGGCAGACACACTGGTGGCTCCTTCCCCCATACTGGACTATTCAAGCAATTGCCACCCTTAATAAAGCCGCTTTGATAAGCTGCAAATTCTAGGAAAAGATTTGGGTTAACTGCCCACACCCCTCCCACCCTAATGCCCATGACAACCCAAACAATCAATATTGAAAAAATAGAATATATGGATCACAATTCCAGTTAATACAAATCCAATGAGGTACCTTCCTAAATCCCAACAAAGCAGAGGCTTTCCTTTAACCTTTACAGAGGAGTCAACAAATGGATTCTAAAAGGGTCCACAGAACAGCTTGGTATCCCTTTGGTTTAAATCGCCTTTAATGTGCCCTGGGCCTGTGGGAAAAAGAACTCGAGAAACGCATTTGCCCCTCCCCAACCCCAAGAACCATACACTGTGCAATAACATTACATAATACATCTACAAAAACTACTTTTGCTAAATCTGGACATGTATTATTTACAATACTAGCGTTATTACTTTGATAATTGCGCACTTAGGCAAAAGCGCATTTACTTTTATATTGGGAGCAGTTGCTCCTTTTTAATATTAAGACTCATGCATAAACACGGCAAAATTTTACCGGCAGACCATACGCAGCTGCCCTGGGACCAAAGGTCGGATGCAGTGGTTGTGGCAGTAGAGGTAGTTGTCATGTAGGGGGACGCAGGGTAACTTCGACTCCGATAAACCCTTCATATTTGGATTGCTTCCTTGGCCAGACCTAATGGATTTAAAGTGCAAACAGAGACGACGACTTTTCCACAAGCCTACAGCTGAACGCAGCGGGGGCGTGGTTGATTAAGGACGACCATCTCCACGGCACACTAACAGCATTCATCTCGGTTGCAATCAGACTTGGCCAACAACGGGACAGACGACACGGGGTAATTTCATACATTGTCACTCACCATGCCTGAAAAGGAAAGAACAGAGCTTCGCGAGCAAATGTGTTCTGAAAGGGAAACTGCTGAAATCGTGAGATTTCAAAATTGCACAGAATACCTCTACCCATACAAACCAAACGCTCTCATCATGACTTTAAGATGCTATGGCGATGACCCCCTGATACCCTCTGCTTGTAAGACCACTTTCTTTCTCTGCTGCTGGATACCCATCTGTGGCTTGCTCTGATCTAGAACAGCTGAGCTTCCCCCTTGTGGCAAACGTGGTTCTGACGCTACTCTGCCTTGTTGATCTCTCGCTCCCCTTTGGATACTGCTGCGCTTCTCAGCTTGCCTCTGTTCCCTGTTCTGTGCCCTCTGATCCTCCCTGGCTCCCCTCTTGCTTCTGCCTGGCTCGACATCTGGTCCTGGTCTCTGCTGCAGATTTCTTCCATCCGTAGATATCTAAGAGCTAGGTCCTCAATGGATAACTAATTAAACTAAGTCCATTTCTCCTGTCCTTCACAGACTTATCTTCGGTCTTCTGAGATATTTTAAGAACATAAACTAAGCTCCAATAACACGACTTGTGTTATGTCACAGCATTTGACTCAGTCCATTAGCGATCACTTCGATGCGTAGATAAATTATTTCTAAACTATAACTGACGGTTGAAATACTTTGTCTTGAAAGAAAACTTAGATCACAATCAGGTCGTGTTTATCAGTAGTACAGTATCAGGCTTTGATGTCTTCCTTCCAATGAAACACTCACTAAACGTTCATTTAATAATTTCTTTTTTCTTTTCTTGGTATCGGCAGTGTGAGCCGGCGTCCTCTTTTTTTTTTTTTTTTTTTAACGCAACATTTTTCTAGTGAACATTTCTGGCAATGGTTTGATCTGCTTATGGTTTTCAGATACAAAACAAACAAAAAAAGCTTTGTAGAAACCTTTATAGCATCTGGTCACAAATATATTTATTAGGCTCGTGCTCACGACGCAACAGCTGCTCGCCATTTTGTCAAGGCGTCGACGTGCTAACGTCCAGACGTAAAAAACGCATAAAAACGGCCATTTCGTGTCAAGTCACTTCAGAAAAACGTCGATGAAATAAAAATAGACTTCTCAAAACTAGCTCAAAATTTGCGAGCATGGCTATCATGTCTGCGTTTTGCTTATTTGGCTCTAGGCCTACTGGCTTTTGCAAGTAGTACAATAAAGACTATTGTATAAAATTATGTTTCTAAAAACAGTAAATCCTAGTCAGATATACCAATATCAGGGCGACTGTTTCTTCAAAAGTTAACAATTTTTTTTTTTTTTAAAGTGTAGTTTTATGACATTCTTGCCAAAAATATTTTTAGAAAACCTTCAATACAGAATATCGCGAAAAAAAAAACTGCAATGAATTCTTACACGTTGTAAGTTTAAAAACGAAAACGGTTGCCAAATAACTGTCATTTAAGTTTGGTCAGAAATAAGAGTACGAAAATATATCACCAAATCAACGAAATCTCCCTGCCTTCCTTCGCGCCTCACCCCGTCGTGTGACGAATAGCGCTTCTACCTTGGGTTTTATAGACAGCTGTGAGGCGGCCAGTCACTCGCTTCTTCCGCCATGTGAAAAAGTAGTTCCGCTTAAAACTGTGCTTTATTTCAGAACAAGATAAATTGCTAAGTTTTTTTTTTATGAATGTTGTGTCATTTATTGACGAAATTATGTGGTAAATCTAAAACAAACGACACTGCTTCGTGATATGGAGTCTTAAACAGTGAACATTATATACTGGACATATTGTTGGTCTAAAACCTTATGTGAAACAAAACGACGAACTACAAAACATGCAATGAGCTATAAAACATTAAAAGTTGCTGACAGGAAATTATTTTAAAAAAATTCCCCCTATTTCTGATATGGGCAACAGTCACAGGGTGATTCATCATGTACTTTTCAAACAACAACAAAAGTGACGTCAGATGCGCAGTGCGGAGGAATATCATCTGAGTGTAACGCTCCCTCGGTCGATCTGGCTCAAACCGGTTTTAGTGGACGGAACTTCTTTGCTTTTTGACTGCAGTCCGCTAGTGCGCATGCGTGAAGCCTTTCCCAAACTATTGGGTCGAGTGTTCCGGAATGATCTGGTTTTTTCCCATACTGAAATGAGTTACTGATGAAAACCATTGCTTTTCAGGGGAAAATAACTATAAATTACTCGTTACAATGTTAACCAAGTGGGCTTATCATGATGAATTAAAGCGGCTTTAGTTTGATACGTCCCTTGTGCTGTTTCTTCCACACTTATAAGTCCCTTTTAATAAAACCGACTTCTAAATGAATGTAAACTGAATTTGATTCGAAGAGTTAGTGGTGAGCTGGAATGAGAGATTTCATGTTGTAAGGGTGGTGAGGGGCAAACGAGACTTCCAGCACGTGTCCTCTCTGGTATTTGTGCTGACGATGTTCATCAGGACAAGACCGTTGTGAGGGGGATGGTGGCAAAGCCAATCTACACTGCATTTTAAACTAGCAAGCCTGCGTGTTTGTGTCTCACACTGCATACGAAATCGACCAGTAGAAACATATATAGAGAGGAATACAGTGTTCATCTAGTAAACATTTGTTGAACAATCACGTAACATGCATTCTTTTTAATATTATGTTCCACAGACAGTGAAAGTTCAAGGAATATTCCGTATGTAATGTATTCAACACAAGTTAAGCTCAATCGACAGCATTTGAGGCATAATATTGCCACAAAAATAATTTCGACTCGTCCCACATTTTCTTTAGAAGCAAAATCGAGGTTACAGTGTGGCACCACTTACAATGGCAGAGAATGGGGCCAATTTCTGAAAGGTTAAAAGGCAGAAATGAGAAGCTAATAATTTTATTAAAGCACTTACTTTAATTCTTCTGTTAAACCCTGTGTATAATTTAAAGCTCTAAAGCTGTTTAAATCATCATTTTAGGGTTTACGTAGTTACGTCATCATGGCAACTAAGGTGTTAAACTGGAAATAACTAAAAGGTTAGTAAGTGATTTTATCACACTAAAATCATCACAGATAGTACATGTGCATCTCTGAGATGTCTGTTTTGGATCTTTTCATCTGTATCACAGTCTACATACTAGAAAGATAAAATTTACAAATATTCGAAATAACGATGACATCCGAGAGGAAACGTCTTATAGACGTATTGCAGATGATGAGCTAACCACATAAAATACATCTTCCAGATGTAAACACATCAAACAGACGTCTGGGTCATGTAGGTGTGCTATTAAAAGAACCAGGATGAGCTTTATTGCCAAGTGTGCTCACGTACACAAGGAAAGTTTTTGGGTGACAGGAGAAACAAGTGCACACAGAACATTACAGTGAGACACAGAATATAAAACAAGTTAAGAGTATAAATAGACATACAAAAAAATAGGACATATAACAGAATGGCGTACGTACATGTGCAAGGCAGGGGTATGTACAGTTACTGAATTAAATCTGAGTGAATTTACATATGTTCATGATATTTGTATTTACATTATTGCACTATGGGGGAGTCCTGAGGCAGTTTATTGTTCATGTGGAAATGGCCTGAGGGTGAAAACTCTCCACGATATTATAAGGGCGTTAACACGTATACTGTTCATGTCTTGTTACTATACTTTTGAAACTGTAAGTATTTTAACGTTTACGGATTGGCCCCCATTCAATTAACTTGAGAACCCGTGACAATCCTTGGCCGAATTTCTCAGCTTTGCTTCCCACTCCTAAAGGTTTTATTTAGGCATCGAAGTGATTCATGACTCGACTCTTAGCAGCAGTCCAAAATAAGCAGTCACGTTGTTTGTGAGTCAGTTTATGAAATCAGCTTGCAGATTCGTCATGACCAAACTGTTTACTATCTATATAGATACCATTTCGTTTGATAGGACCTCAACTTATCACCTTGCGTCAAAGCTCGACGTGTTGCATTAAGAAGAAGTGGAGAGTTTAATGTGATGAATGTGAAAAGTGTGGAAAGTTCTGTCTTCGTTTAAGAGTTGAATGGCTGCATGTCATTAAATTACCCACAAGATGGCACCAATCTCTCACACTTACGTCACGGACTAATAATAACAGACATAAATGAAAACCTTTATCTTCAGTAAATCAGTTAATCACACACTCTGACTGAAGCAGCAATGTTTGTGCTCCCTGTTTAATCAGCATTATCACCTAAATGGCCATTTCTTTTGGTATGATTATCTGTCTTTTTTCTTAAAGTCTTACAGATAAATACATGTATTTTACAGCTAACAGAACTGAGGGATGAGCTATTCAAGTCTGTCACTTACAGTATGAAACAGAAAAAGAAATGATTACATCCTTTTTTCATTTTCTTTTCTTTTTATTGGTTTTGAAAATTTGCCTCTCTAAGTGTGTGATTAATGAAATGTGAATGACGCATAAAATGATGTTCATTATCAACTAAAACACTATTGCACCTCATTAAGCGTGATGTTTTACAGTTTAGAATAAGTGATCAGATGGGATGAGATTGTAATATGTTAAAATAAAAAGAAATATTCTCTGTTCTCTATTTGTATTTTTCCTATTATTTAAATCCACCCTCAAAAAAATCCATATGTGATGTAACTGTACCCTTATGAATTTCATTCATCTTCTTTTTGTGTGCGTAACCACTGGACCATGTAAATGCAATGTTCTTTTACCAAAGCCTGATCAATTCTGTTCCAATTGGGGTGGGGGTGGGGGTGGGGGGGATTGATCTCATTACATCAGAATCAGATGAATACTGGGTGATGGAATGCCCTGACAACATTAGGCTTGTTTCACTCCAACTGCTCTAGCCCCGTGGAGAATCATCAGCTGATTTAGAAGGTTGCACTTTTGAACATATTTCTTCAAAAGATCAATCTTTTTTCAAAATTATGGACCTTTAAAGACCCACTTTTAAACATATCTGAAACCAGAAAGCTACTGGTAAGATCACATACAAAAAGCAGAGCTGAAAAAGAACCCTTTTTAGGAAGAGCAAATTGGCACAGCAGAACATTAACATTTCTGCAAACAACACGTTACTGACAGGCTGTGGATTCGAGAGTAATAAGACATGGAAAGGTACTTCCTACCTGTGCGTGGTCCCTCTGAGGGTGAGGTCAAAATTCAAAAACATTACCATCCCATAGCTCATCAGCATCCTCACAAAGATCATTACCACCACAACCAATATCACCACCAAGGATCAAACAGGTATGTGCTTGAACTTTCTTTTGTGGAAATGTGTTGAGGTGTGATTCACAATCTTTTTCTCATTAAACCTTTATTTTACCAGGTTCACTTGAGATTAAAATCTCTTTTTCTAGAGAGAGCTGGCAAAATTACAACAGTGTTACTGGCAAACAAACAACACAAAACACAAAAACTGTTTAAAATTAGTTTTAAATAATAATAATAATAATAATAATAATAAAATAATAATAATAATAATAATAATAATAATAAGTGTGATTCAAGAAAAAATTGGAAGCAGATGCATACGCCTTCTTTCCAAATGTATCCTTGTTTTAGGCTGTGAGGCATCTGATCATAAGCTGTATTATAAATATGATTCAATATGAGCATGTATGTTAAGATATGACGGCTATACAAAACCAATCAATGCTTATGCATTAATCTTTGTTAAAAAAAAAAAAAGCAATATATCATAAGTATGGTATAAAAATGTATATTGTGGTCTGTAACAGTAAAAAAAAAAAAAAAACATTAGTAGTACAATGGGGCTAAAGGTCCCCTTAAGGAACATATTTTTATTTATTTATTTATTTTTATTTATTTATTTTTTTCTGGTCGCAAAGTGTTTCAAGATTGAAATAAATAAATAAAATACAAATAATTATTGAGTAGATTTGGAGCAACATTATTTATGTGAAAAGTAGTAATAATGGTAGGTTGTTTTGATTAAAATTAATAATTTAAAAAAAAAACACATGTTAAAATAAATTTTTTTAAAGCTTTTTTAAAACTTTTGATTTAATCACGTTGAACAAAACTGAAAAATTACACATAAGTATTTTGTCTCAAAATGCATGTGATAATTTTAGGGATTTTTATTAGCTACATAAATTTGCAACATTTAAAAGTTATTAAATGTTAGATCAAATTACCTCAAAATCCTTTTTTAAATGACCTCAAAATCAGTTTTTAAATATTGTATGTTCGATGATCAGGAACATTTTGCAGTGTATAGTGACAAACAGGTGTTTGAGAGTGCTGTTTAGTGTTTTCTGAGAAAATAAAATCAAAACTGCCTTTTATCCCTTTTATTTTTTATTTTTATTTTAGCCCCATTGTACCATATTTTATTTCCATTCCAATGCATGTGTTCCCTATTGCATATTGTTTCAGAGATGATAATTGACAAATAACATTGGCAGTCATTCTACACAATCAATTAAAATCTCCCACCTGCTAGTTTATAGCATGAAGAGACCACATAGTGGCATGAAATTTATTCCAGTGTTCTTCATGTAACCCCTCTTTCATCAGTCACAGCTCTTCAAGTAGTCATGGGAATAGTCATGATCACCATCACCATGGCAACAAGCATCATCATCACAGGCAACCCAAAGTGGCTGTAGACCCCCATGGCTTCACTAAAAGGTCTTCCTCCAGCCTGTCTTCCTCTTCTTCCCCTTCTTCATCTGCCTCCTGGACTTCAGAACCCAGCTTGGATGATGAGACGTATCTTACGTACAACAAACCCCAGCATTCCCTGTCCTGCTCCAACATCCCAGAGGTCCAGCAGAACATTCGTGACAGAGAATCTGAGGACTTTGATTTTGATCATAGACGTCCATTACATTTTCAAAATCCGAAGCAGCGCCACAGCCTAGAATATTCTGGCCAACTGCTTCCTATTTCCCAGCATGGACGTAGCACACCAAAACTCTGCCGGGGCCACAGCAGAAGTGTGGAGCGTCTCCAGCAAAATAAGTCCAGAGACTATTACTCTGGAGAACATTCCCCAATGGATCACGGCCCACTGTACAAGACTGCAAGCCTGGGACAAAGTCTGAATGTTGAAAGCACTCTTAAGGGCAGAGGAGTACCCAAGAAGGCTGCATCATCTATTCA
Organism: Myxocyprinus asiaticus; assembly: GCF_019703515.2. Lineage (NCBI taxonomy): Eukaryota > Metazoa > Chordata > Actinopteri > Cypriniformes > Catostomidae > Myxocyprinus > Myxocyprinus asiaticus. The sequence continues at coordinate 15,641,735 of NC_059370.1, read as the reverse complement.
TTTGCCCAGCAAGGGCATTCTGAAAAACAAGGATGAGGGCCAGAAAGGAGGCAACTTTAGGAAGGCTAGGTCTTTGGAAGTGCTCTCCACCAGGGTGGAAGTCACGGGAACATCCAAGCAGAGCTCCATGGAAGTAGCGAGGGAAAGCTTTGTGAAAGGGAAGCTTCAGTTCTCTGCATTTTTGGATGAGATCACCAAACAGGTTATCAGTCCCTCTACACTTAACTCTCTTGGTGTCACCACACAGACACCCCAAAAATCTCCTAATATAGAACGCAAGCAGTACGGTGCCAGGCAAAAGCAGGACAGTGTCATGCCACCACCAAAGCAACAGCCCATCAGAGCTGAGAGACCTGATTCAGGAAAGACTGTCTCTGATTCCAGCTCACACTCACGACTCAAGAAATCCCAAATGGGCAAAAACCACGCCCGAAACCTTAGCAGTCCTCCTCCCCCACCACCCCGCCACCCCCCTAAAGCCGAAAGACATGGGACTGCTTCAGATAAACAGCACCACTGGCAATATTCTCAGCTGCTCACTGATGGAACCAGCACCAGCCCGGAGCCTTGCCAGAGCCACCTCTCTAAACACAAAGGACGGCATCAAGGCAGTCATGGCCCATCCAGCTATTTGCATTCTAAGCAGGAGTACAAGGGCTCCCCTCCTCCTCTCCGAGCCCCAGGGTTGGATTCGGAGTCTCCATCAAGCAAATCATCCACCAGCTCAGAGAAAAGTGACAAACCCAAACACATGGGACACCGGAGGCACTCTAAACCTCACAGGGTGAGCTCATCAAAAGAACAAAAGATGCTAAAAGTGAATATTATAATTTTTTTTTTTTTAAACTTTTGCTTCTATTACATATTATGTAGCTTTTTGATTCTCTAAAGTAATTTGAACAAGTTTTAATAGTCACATACAACACATATACTATAGACAGTTCCAGTCCAGACTGACAGTCTCTTGAATGAGCTGTACTGTTGTTTAATTGAAACATACTGTAAAAAAAAAAAAAAAAAAAAAAAAAAGAAAGATCTTATCAAACTAATTTTCAGAAAAAAAATCAGCTTTTTCAGGGACTAATGCTACGTTCACGTTCTGTCAGAATTACTGTAATTAGGAGTTGACAATTCAGATATTCCACTTGGAGCTGTTCACGCCCTCAGACTGAGAAATAATGACACAGTTAATAACGGCAAAATGGGGGGGCCTGGGTAACTCAGCGAGTATTGGCACTGACTACCACTCCTGGAGTCGCGAGTTCGAATCCAGAGCGTCCTGAGTGATTCCAGTGATTCAGTGGGGCGCATGGCGAGTTGTGCGTGGATGCCGCGGAGAATAGCGTGAAGCCTCCACACACACTACGTCTCTGCGGTTATGCACTCAACAAGCCACGTGAAAAGATGCGTGGACTGACGGTCTCAGACGCGGAGGCAACTGAGGTTCGTGCTCCGCCACACAGATTGAGGCGAGTCCCTGCGCCACCACGAGGACTTAGAGACATTCCAAATTGGGGAGAGAAGTATATATATATATATATATATATATATATATATATATATATATATATATATATATATATATATATAATAAATATATAAATAATAAAAAATAAAAGAAATAAATAACGCCAAAATGGATCTTTGTTGTTGATGATAGCAAAATATTTAATCGCTACATTAATTTATTAATTGGCATCAGAATGTTCTTGCGAGATGTTTTAAAATAAAGAAAGCACCAGACATACTACCATACTACTCTCTATTTATATATTGCAGAAATATTTGTACTCTATATTTGTATATGTCATTCCGAACTCAGCCTACCTTTCTTTTTATATGACGTTACAACTGTCAATTCAGAGTTTTCATAGAATTACGAGTTGTAATTCCGAGTTTGACTTAGGCATAAATGTTTTTTACAAATTGGAATGTTTTAATTACGATAATTCCCTCATAACTTAATCGCACCATAAACCATCTTGGGCAGCCAGGGGTCTTCAGCAAGGGGTCTGCCAATTATGGTTTGCAAAAATTAAAACCTGCATTAAACAGAAGCACAATTTTAATATTACAGGGTTCCCACTCTTTTCAAGGCACAATTTTCCAGGACATTTTATGTGACACATGGTTGTGATATTTAAACAAAAACACATGAGAAGGCATTAAAATTGTGGTTATTAGAGGGTTATTTTTTTCAAAATTCCATTTTTGACAGTTTAATTAAATTTCATGAATGGTGTCTAATCAAATTAATTTCAAACTTTAATCAAATAAAAATATAATTATTTTAATTAATTACATTTTTAACATACATTGCATTATTTTTTTTATCAAATTAATTGCTTTTCTACAAAATCCTCACAGCATAATCTGAAACAACACTAGAGATATTTTTATCAAATAAAGTGTTGCACAACAGAACATCACAGATGTGAGATATTCCTTTAATACATTATTATTATTATTATTATTATTTAATTAAATTAAACTTGATCTTTTTTTCCCATTTCACCTGTCCATTTAAAACAAGTTTTTATTTGGGTGTTTCTGTGTGTTTTTCATGTAGTTTCTCACCTCCAGGTAAGCAGATTGCAACATGGCCAAGTGTGATTATTAAACCCCAAAATACTATGATTTCATTAAAATGAATATATTAGTCCTTATGCGCTGCACACTTCAGAGTGCTCTGCTCACTGCCATCTACTACACACACAGAGCATGTGATGATCATGATGAGGTGTTTTCAGTGTATCAGCGCCCGGCTTCACACATCATTTTGAAGCATGCAGCACATGGAGATTATATATTTATTTAATTGAATCACAGCCTTTTGTGGTTTAATAATCACACTTAGACATATCAAGATTTTTATTTTATTTTATTTAATTTAAGTGTGCATTCAGAATTTCACTTTTGTCCCAAATAAGTCAAATTCATTGACATTTCACATTTTATGACTAATGCAACTTTTATGACTGGATTCAGTAATTCCATCCTTGTTTTCCACATCGCGGAAATCATAGGGCCCTACATGTGATGGCGGTAAGCAGACTCTGATCGCTGAATTATATAAAACTTATCTACATTCACCACGCTACCAGTTTACAACTCAAATGTTTTTGTATACACTCCAGGCAGTGTTGGAGCGAAAAAACAAATTGCACTATATCAATACTTGTACATGTTACAAAAACCTTGTCAGTGACACAGTCAAAGTTTTATTATACTAAAATATTTTCCAGGACAAATAATTATTTTCCAAGACATTTAGGTATTTTTCTCGTTTTCCATGACTTTCCATGACTGGAAAAATTTATTGCAAAATTCCAGGATGTGTGGGAACCCTGTATTATCAAAACTTAAGCTCAGCTAAATGTTTCAATTAAGTATATTGATTATTTTAATGGTTTTGCGATGTAAGCATCATAAAGTATGTAAATACTTGTAAATAATATGGTGGTAGGCCTATTATATGCATGTTATTACAGGTCAGGCTTGAAATACAACAGTAAGGTTTATGCAATATGTAACAGGGTATCTACTCCGTCTATTTTTCCACCGAGGGGTCCTAGAGTCCTGTTCAAACGGAAGGATGACACTTAATGAATTTAATTGTTTTTTTTTTTTTTTTGGTATTTGCATTAGTTACCATATAAAAGCAATAATGTACAAGAAGTAATATTATATTGTAGTATACAGTCATATATGGGGTTGCAGGCACTTCCCTGCGCATCATGCCTATCAATGCACTTCAGCCATCACTTTTTACTGTACAGCATGGCCTATACCATATTGTTTAATCATAGCACAGCATAGAAATATTAAAATAAGAATAGCCTGAGATCAAATCTAAAAGTGGAAGCTTAAGGAATACCCTTCATTTTATCCATGTCCGCGAATTAACCCATTGAACTGCATGTGTCATCAATGATAATATTGTTTCCTGGAGCATATCACCTCAAAGATAAATTTTCTATTCTGTTTTCTCCAACCTCCCTTCCTATGTTCATTGTTTGACCCCTCTCCCCCATCTCTTGACCCTAGGATTCGGTCAGTGCTGTGGACAAAGTTCAGTAAGTGGTTTTCCCTCTTTTTCTGCTTATTTCTACTTAGTTATTTTAGACTATCGATTTTGCTCTTGAGCTTTCGCACATTTTACTCTGCTCAGTTTCCCAAACTCTGTCATCCAGCCTGAGGCGTATTTATTGCTTCTACAGTATTTCCATCTATCTGAGATATCTGAATGTACATGCACACATGTTGATGATGTTATATTATATACCGTGTAATATAATATGATTATAAGAGTGTCTTTACAGAAATTAAACGTATTCCTCCTGACATAGGTACATAATCACAAATATCTGTAATAAATTGCAGGTTGCTGGAACAGTACAACAAAGAGCTGCATGAGAACCTGTTGCAGACTGTTGCATGCATCGAGAACATGGAGGGTGAATTGCAGTGTACCAAGGCAGAGTTGGCCAACTTCAAAGAGAAATACAGAAGGTCAGCATCAATGCAGAGTCCTTTGATTTTAACAGATTTGCATGTTGTCTTGTAAGTCTACATATGTGGTATATACACATGCAAACACAATGTTTTAAAGACATAGAGCTCCTTGGCTCTTTGCATGCAATTTTGTTTGAATGTTTCTTCAAACTTTGGCACTTATAGTCCTGTGAATGTCTAGATACTGTAGTAAAATTTTGTTAAAAAATTATCCACACTCTCACTAGTTTATTTAATTTGTCTGCTAACAATGTTCAACATTGTTTGTACATGCATCACAGGAGATTTATCTTATTTTTGTCTCTCTTTTTTTTTTTTTTTTTTTGATAGTCATGCATATTCCCACCACAGAGTCATTTCCACCTCATCTCAAATTCTGTATTGTGTTTAATAGAATTCTGCGGTGAAATGACGGCGATGGAATTATTATTATTTTTTTTTGTTTGTTTACTTAAATACAATTGTTTGGTAGTTTTTGAAAAACTGAAGAAAAAAAAATAATTTTCACACAAAAAATCTATTTCACACAATAAATATTAAAATGATTTATGTTTATTTCTCTCTTTGTTTAGATAATAATAGTTTTAAACATTTGATAATGGATATTTTTATATTTTATAATTGATTTTATAGTTATTTTAGTTATTAACTACTGCATTATTATTAGTATAACATTGAAAGTCTGGGTCAAGGAAAAGGCTAAAACAGTAACATCTATACAGAAAAAGCATTTGATAATTACAAAAAATAAATGATGAAGGTCTGGTAAAAAAATAAGAGTTAGATAAGGGAAAAAAACCATCGGACTTGACGTTGAGTGAAGTTGAAGAAACACCCATTAATGGAAAACACACAATGATAGTGTGATACCAACCTTTTTTATCCTCTGTCTAATGTGTTTTTGCAGGCTTCAGGAGAGCTATTCTGTTTCTCAGCAGGCAGTCAGTGTCCTGGAGCAGAAACTCAAGTCTACGGTTAGGTTAACACATAAATTGCTGAAAAAATATAGAAGAATATGTAAATGTACTGATTATGTACAAGAAGAGTGTCTATAGTGTGAAAGATTTTGCTTTTTTAAGAATCAGCCTTTTCTTATACATTAAGTACCCACCAGTAAAAAGTATTTTTAGATTTGGTTTATCTATTTTGACAGGTAGACAGCTTGCATGAGGAAAGAAAGTTCCTCTTGCAAAAAGTTGTGGTTCTAACTAAACAGCTGGATACTGCCCAGAAGACTGTCGTATCTTTGGAAAACATCAATGTAAGTGTCACATGTAGACAGCGGGAAGGGTTGATATATATTTATGGATTCAAAGATATAGATGGATTTTGAATGAGTATGATATGCTGCAACGACTTTAAAGGTGCACTCAGTAATTTTTGCCTTAAAAAGGTTTAGTCCTAAAGAAATTATTTGCAACTTTGAAACATACGTATATAATCATGATGACTCACATGAGATGAAGACTGCAGTCAAATCAGTAACCTTATAAAAGTTTCATTTTTATGGGGGCTGCCATGTTAGGATCACATGACTAGCCGAATTCTACTTGCTTATTCTCAGTAACCGCCCTGATATTGGGACACTTTGGCCCATGGATTAAATTAATCATGACTATCTGTGAATTGTGATTTTCTACAATGATATATTTAACTGAAAACTGTTACATTTGAATGATGCTTCATCTAGGCCCCTAGGTGTCAGTGTAAGTCCAAGACAACATAACAAAAATTCCCCTTTAACACTACTTTTTCCCCAAATAAAAGTAACATTTTAATGGCTCACATCTTTATCCCCATAGGTTCCCTCTTTGATTAGAGAGCTGTTGAAAAAGCATGTTGACTCTCAAGAAGAATTGGAACACTTCTTGTATCCCCAAACATCCCCAGGCCAATCTGACAGTGACCAATCAAGGACTCAAGAGTTCAGAGAAAATCCATCATCCGTTGCAAAAGGGGAAGAACGAGTGTTTGAATGGTCACAGGCTGGACAGAAATGCTCAGATGCCAGCCAGCAGCTTGTTACAGCATTTTTGCCATGGAAACATGATCATGATCCGTGGTCAGGGCCAGAACTGCTCAGGGTTAAAGGAAGTGACTCACAACTTCCTTCCTCTGTAGCTGACGGTGCATTAATCTTAAAAACAATAGCAGATGCAAAGGCCCCAATTCATCAAGTGTATCAATTGGCCATGAATACAGATACCAATATTGTTGCCATGCCAACACACAGTTGTTCTGACATTACCCCAAACCCATATATCCTAGACATGGGGCTCAAAACACAGACAGGTGGTGAGTCAAGAAGAGAGTGTACTGCCACTCTGGGGAAAGACCCCAGTGATGCCACCTATCTTACAACACAGAGGATGCTAGATAATTTGTTGAGCCAGATTCCTCCACTCCCAACATACGATGGAGAGGGAAAACAGACAGGAACTGGGGCCAGGGAACTAGCCGGAGGACATTAATGACATTAGATTTGAGGTCTTTCCCAGTAAACTGTAAAAGAACTGGTTGAAAGTAACAAGGCTTGGTTATAAGTACATATATAATTATGTAATAATTACAAATGATTTTGAGCCACACCCTTTAAAGTAATTTAGTTTAGTAATTTAGGGCATGAGGTGAGATGAAGAATACAAGGGCTTTCTTGCCCAGGGGTTACAGGCCTGGTGCAGTCACACCAGTTGCACCACCCTAACAACAGACCTGAGGGACCTAGATTTGACTTGCATTTGCTTTTAAGCCCCTCCAGAAACTTCTGACGCTCCTGCTCTGGGCCACTTGATCAAGGGCAACTCTGTCCCCCCAAAACATATAAGTGCCCCACCAAAGATTGCAACCTAGTACTGGCCCTGCTGAGAAGACACAAGTGAGAATAAAAGGGTCTTTTTCTCAGGGGGAAAAATATGAGAAGCAGGAGTCTTCTGCAAAAGTCTACATTTGATCTCCATTTAATCTCATTGCTGCCTAAGAGCTGAAATATTATTATTTTTATAAAAAAAAATAAATAAAAAAAATCTGAGTAGTTCAGTGCACATGTGGCAAAATATCCTCTATTATTGTGTGCCTGAAAGATATATTGTTATACCTGTTTGCACTTTTTGCCCCACTGTATAATATTAAATGTTTAACTACATTATTCTAATGGTATTTATGATAACCCGGTTTACTGTTTATAATCTTCATGGTGAAAGTGATATATTTGATCTCTTACAGATTTTTTATGTTTGACAGCCTCATTTGTGCTTGTAAAAATTAGAATGCATTTGTGAAATATGTTAAAGAAGAATTATGTAAATGTATTATGAGCATTCATTATTGTAAATTAATACTCCTATTCAGTCCATTCTGCTATGCTATTTGTTGTAATCATTAACACTAGTTGATCTATATGTATAACTGGTAGAATGCCATTTCTAGTGTCTAGTAGACTGCAAATAATAAGACTTATTCACTTTATGGTAGGGAACGGAGATGCATCATGTAGTTTTACTGTAGAATATTCTCACTCTCATTTAGATTAATTAACATGCATTTTCTTTCCCTTATGAACTACTTCAATGACAATAAGTTAATAAAGTCTTTCTGTTTCACATCTGGGGCTCCTTTATGTTTCTCCTTTTCAGTGAACATCCAGAACTTCAGGTTAGATCTAGGTATCATACTGTCTCACCTCCTCTTTTCGGTTTCTCTTTTCTGTTCTTCATTGTCTCAGCCTATGTTTCTCTATTTTACCTGCTACCACAGTCCATTACAGAGCACACCTTGAGTCAAACCCCTCCTTCTGGTACTCGTTCTGGCATCTCCAAGGGCAGGTTTGCTTAGAGGAAACTGGCCTGGATTCTCATTGGTAGAGTTGTTCTAATAGGATCAGACATGAGTACAGGAGATTATGACACTCAAGACATAATACTTTATATCATATTTCTAAGCCCTAGCCAAAATGGCTGCCAAACTGTAGGAGGTCCAAAAATTCTTGAAGGTAATGACATTTTTTTTTTCTTCTTCTCCATGTAAAATTGGATGATTTTGAAGACAACCTAATTGTTAACTTAAATTAAGCTTCAAGGCACTAACCTTTTTGTCTCACGTCCCTGCATTAGAATTATTTGGAATCTTTTGGGAATGGACACTGGTCTCAGGCTTATTCTTGATTTCAGATATGTTGGGGACTAATGGGAATTTACCTGAGAATGATTCATAATTTGATAAATTGGATACTCATTCAGCTTTCTGAACTGTGAATCAAAGCCTTCTTTTCATTCAAAAAATTTACAATTCCCATTTCAAAATACCTTTTTTAAGCAGTATGGTGTTGTTGAAACTAAAGTTCCCCTTCCAAAAGAGGGTGCGTCTGGCCCAGGGTCTCTGGCTGCTTTCTTGGGTAGCTATGTTCTCTGGAGCCATCACCTTTGCATTGGGAGTCTTCCTCAAAACTGAGCTACATCGCAGATCAGAGGTAACAAAACTTTTATTTTGGAAATGTAAAAATCCATTAGAAATCTTTAATCTAAACAGAAATAGATCCAGATAAATAAAGTATCCAAAGCTATATCTGTTTTTGTAAGACAGTAGGCAAGTAAAATAATGAACATAATGAATTGTCAGGAATAGTGTTCCTTCCATAGCAGTCAATTAGAATCTCAAAAGTTTGTGAAAGTATTATCAGAAATGTATACATATAGAAACTAAACACAGCTGAATCCGAACTGTCTGCACATTGTGAATCAATAGCTTATTGCAGTCATTCTTAGGAGTCTTTAAATGCCTTGTGTTTGCCACTGTGAAATGACTCATTAACTCTCATTTATAATATTGATTCTTTATGATCATTTCCAAACCCAAAACTGTCTGTGGGACAGTGATAATGGCATTATTCATTCCTTTTTAATTGCAGAAGGCATCATCATTTTTTAAATGTACTAACTAATAACTAACTTAATTACTAATCCAAGTTTAGTAAACTGTACTATATATTGGTTAGTCATCAGAATCAGGACACAGTGTATATAAAACTGTCATTTACCCTTTATATTGTCAACACAAGCGTAACAGGTCTAAGCTTTGTCTTGTCAAGGGGAATAATCTCAAATAATCCCAAGGATCGACACTCAGATAAAGTCCTCTATGTGAGCACCAATAACTGATCTATTATCTATAATGAAGTCAGGAAAATCACATTGAAACATGACACTGAGTGAAAACAAGCATGGAGGGAAGAAATTAAGGAAAAATATGCATACATTGCTCTTTTTCAAGAGGTACTGGATAATATGGATATACAGTTAAAAGTCTATAGGACAACATGTGTAGCTCCTTGGGCATAACATTTTGGCCGTGTCTGTTTGTGTCGATGCAGGAAGAAATCAAGTTGTTTGACAGCAAGTTTGCCTTTTTCTACTATTGATTCAGTTTAGGTTTTTTTTTTTTTTTTTGAGAAACCTTGCTTAAAACCCTGGTTTTGAGTAGAGGCATCTGTCTTGAGCAAAGAAAGGTTATAAATTGTCAGGAAAATTGAATGTTGGTCAGTGGCCTTTAGGATCAACCACATCTACATAACTGCTAAAGATTATAAAGGAGGACATTTTTACTTTTGACTGGGTAACAAATACTCGCCCTGGTTACACCTTACAGGTGATGCACAATATGGACATCCACATTGTGCCAAATCTGCTGATGGCAGTAGGACTAGCATCAGTGGGGATCAACATCTGTGCTGGTAAAGTCTGCCAGGACTCCTTGGACCCTTCACGCTTTCCACGCTGGAAGACTTTTCTTCCTCCATTCTTCTGCATCTCCATCTTCTTCACCTCCCTGCTAATGGTCGCCATGATTCTGAGCTACGCCCTGCAGCCCAGTCTGGAGGAGTCTCTGAAAATCGGCCTGAAGAACGGCATCCGTTTCTACAAGGTTTGGGAGAGACACTGAGAGAATTATGGAGGGTATTATTTAACAGCCATCAGGTGTCCGTTATAGATAGATAAAGATAAAAAGAAGTGTTTGAGGGTCATTTTGAATGACCAATTCTGTTGAGGGTCCTTAAGTCATTTGATAAAAAAAAAAAAAAGTTAACTTGCTTTTCTAAAATTAGTAACCTAATTTCTCAGGTTAATTAGTCTGATTAGATAGCATTTTCTGACTTGAAACCAGTTAATTTAGATGCTACTGCCTGAAACACATTTTTAGGTTACCCCAAAAAAGTGTAGTAGGTATCTGATGTTACAGAGAAAATTGTATCTCTACAGGACACAGACACACCAGGCCGTTGCTTCCAGAAAGAGACTATTGACCGTTTACAGATTGAGTTCCTGTGCTGTGGCAATACCAACTACAGGGACTGGTTTGAGGTGCAGTGGATCAGCAACCGTTACCTGGACTTTACATCCAAAGAAGTGAAAGAGTGAGTCACAAAAATAAAAGATCAATGTACTGTATGCTTTAGGACACATTTAGATATCAATATTAAAAAAGGTAGGCTATCAGTGGTTATTCAAAACACTGTTTGCATATCCACTGATTGAATTATCAAGTTATTCAAATACCAAAGGACAAACTATCCAAAGCCTTTGTTTTCTAGGTTAATCAGAAGTCCCAATGTCATGTTAAAAAATAGGAAGTCAAAGGTCACATGCCAAAATCAGATGAACAGAAAGGCCCACCCTCCACCCCCCATACTCACAAATCAATATTGCATGTGTGCATGAAGTTAGTGAATTGATCAGAAAGTCAATACGGGACAGAAAAGAGAAACACTCATGCAAAAATCAATCAATTGTGCAACAAAACTATGGCATTTCATGGACATAATTATTTTGTATATACTGTAATCTTCATCCTAAGTATTTACATTTTTATATACAGTTGTGCTCAAAAGTTAGCATACCCTGGCAGAAATTGTGAAATTTTGGCACTAATTTTGAAAATATGACTGATCATGCAACAAAAAAAAAACGGTCTTTTATTTAAGGATAGTGATCATATGAAACCATTTATTATCACATAGTTGTTTGGCTCCTTTTTAAATCATAATGGTAACAGAAATCACCCAAATGGCCCTGATCAAAAGTTTACATACCCTTGAATGTTTGGCCTTGTTACAGACACACAAGGTGACACATGCAGGTTTAAATGGCAATTAAAGGTTAATTTCCCACACCTGTGGCTTTTTAAATTGCAATTAGTGTCTGTGTATGACTAGTCAATGAGTTTGTTAGCTCTCACGTGGATGCACTGAGCAGGCTAGATACTGAGCAATGGGGAGCAGAAAAGAACTGTCAAAAGACCTGCATAACAAGGTAATGGAACTTTATAAAGATGGAAAAGGATATAAAAAGATATCCAAAACCTTGAAAATGCCAGTCAGTACTGTACAATCACTTATTAAGAAGTGGAAAATTCAAGGATCTCTTGATACCAAGCCAAGGTCAGGCAGACCAAGAAAGATTTCAGCCACAACTGCCAGAAGATTTTTTTGGGATACGATGAAAAACCCACAGGTAACCTCAGGAGAAATACAGGCTGCTCTGGAAAAAGACGTGTGGTTGTTTCAAGGAGCACAATATGACGATACTTGAACAAAAATAAGCTGCATGGTCGAGTTGCCAGAAAGAAGCCAATGCCACAAAAAAGCCTGGTTACAATATGCCCGACAACACCTTGACACGCCTCACAGTTTCTGGCACACTGTAATTTGGAGTGACGAGACCAAAATAGAACTTTATGGTCACAACCATAAGCGCTATGTTTGGAGAGGGGTTTGGAGAGAGTATTGTGCCCCTTGAAACAACCACACCATCTTTTTCCAGAGCAGCCTGTATTTCTCCTGAGGTTACCTGTGGGTTTTTCTTTGTATCCCGAACAATTCTTCTGGCAGTTGTGGCTGAAATCTTTCTTGGTCTACCTGACCTTGGCTTGGTATCAAGAGATCCCTGAATTTTCCACTTCTTAATAAGTGATTGAACAGTACTGACTGGCATTTTCAAGACTTTGGATATCTTTTTATATCCTGATCCATCTTTATAAAGTTCCATTACCTTGTTACTCAGGTCTTTTGACAGTTCTTTTCTGCTCCCCATGGCTCAGTATCTAGCCTGCTCAGTGCATCCACATGAGAGCTAACAAACACATTGACTATTTATACACAGACACTAATTGCAATTTAAAAAGCCACAGGTGTGGTAAATTAACCTTTAATTGCCATTTAAACCAGTGTGTGTCACCTTGTGTGTCTGTAACAAGGCCAAACATTCAAGGGTATGTAAACTTTTGATCAGGGCCATTTGGGTGATTTCTGTTATCATTATGATTTAAAAAGGAGCCAAACAACTATGTGATAATAAATGGCTTCATATGATCACTATCCTAAAATAAAAGACAGTTTTTTTGCATGATCAGTAATATTTTCAAAATCAATGCCAACATTTCACAATTTCTGCCAGGGTATGCAAACTTTTGAGCACAACTGGCTATACATTTTTCTGTCTATTCCTCTTTGCCGATACAGTCGTGTGAGGAGTAATGTGGACGGCCGTTATCTGGTGGACGGCGTTCCATTCAGCTGCTGTAACCCTGCCTCCTCCCGGCCCTGTATCCAGTACAGTCTCCTGGACAACGCCGCCCACTACAACTATGAGTATCAGACTGAGGAGCTGAACCTACACAACCGAGGTTGCCGCCAGGCTCTGGTCAGCTACTACATGGGTTTAATGAACACCATCGGCCCAGGTGTTCTGTCCGTTTTCCTTCTCCAGGTATGAGGTGTCAGCATTAAACCATCCATTAATGGCTGACTGAATGGTCTTACAGGGTTCTTCTTCCCAGATCACTGATTTTTATTGTCCAGTTAGATTTCATCTTGTCGTTTCAGACATATATTCTAGATTAGATTCTAGATTATATCTATTTGGTCATTACAAGCTTAGATTCTACAGTATATTAGATTCTAAAGTCATCTATATGGTCAATCATTACAGTCACTACAGACTTAGATTCTATTTTGTCATCTATTTGGTTATTTCAGACCTATATTCTATATTAGACTCTATATTTTCATTTATATGATCATTGCAGGCTTATATCTATATTACATTCTATATTGTCATCTATATGGTCATTATAGGCTCAGATTATATATTAGATTCTATATTGTCATCTATATGGTCATTACAGGCTTATTTTCTAGATTAGACTCTGTATTGTCATCTATGCCATCATTACAGTCATTGCAGGCTTATATTCTATATTAGACTCTATATTGTCATCTATATGGTCATTATAGGCTCAGATTCTATATTAGATTCTATACTGTCATCTGTGGTCATTACAGGCTTATATTCTAGATTAGATTCTATATTGTCATCTGTTTTTATCATTTCAGACTTATATTCTATGTTAGATTCTATATAGTCATCTATATGGTCATTACAGGCATATATTTTATATTAGATTCTATATTGTCATCTATGTGGTCATTACAGGCATATTCTGCCAAGATCACTGATGTTTATTGTCCACTAGATTCTATATTTCTTATTTATTAAAGAGATAGTTCACATTTACTCACTTTCATGTTGTTCCAAACCCATATAACTTTCTTTTTTCTGTGGAACACAAAAGATGCAAGGCAGAATGTTAGTTTCAGTCACCATTAATTTGTATAGAAAAGACACAATAAAAGTGAATAGTGACTTAGCCTAGTATTCTGCCTAACATCTTATGTAATGATGACAGAATTTTCATTTTTGGCTGAATTATCATGGGCCATATTACAGAAACATCTTATCTCTAGAATACCATCTCATCTGTTAAGTAACTGTGGCGATTTAAGAGTCCTTAAGATATTTAAAACTGAGTTTAATGGACAAACCAATATTCAGTGCATGTTATGCCATATAGCTGTAAAAAAAAAAAAAGCACATATTTTAATTCTTTGAGCCTGAATATCAATTTGTGTTATATAATGTTCTCAACACATCAAATCATTCACACATTCATCACTCAATATTGACATACTTCCGGAAGGCAGTGCAGTGGTGAACTCAGGGGTGTCAATATTCATTAACTTGATTTAAAATAACTCGCACCCAAAACCACATCACCCTCTCAGCTTTTATAACATCAACAGCTTTTATAACACTCACTGCATGACTCATCTCTTCTCATGTGCTGCTGTGACAGTCAACAAATAAGATCGACTCTAGTTCTACTGCCACCACAAGGGAACAAAACTAAATTTGCATTTGATACATGGTATGATATCCACAGAGTATTCTCAGAACATCTCACGTCACATGCTATTAGCTATTAGTACACACAGTCAAACCAAGTAAAACAAATAAGTCTTAGTCAGTCAGTAAAAAAGTCAAAATTTAAAGGTGGTGTGTGTAATTTAGGAGAGGAGAAATTAAATTAAATACTTTCCCCTCAGTTTAATGTGCAAAGGTAGTTATAAGTAAGCTATTCATTAATTGACTTCTCTAATTGCTTTGTGGCACAATCAAAACGTTGCTCTGTTTGTTTAAGCATCTCGACCAGCCTGACATAGCAACGCTGGCTAAACAATAGTGTGTGTTTTGGGTGGGACTACCTGCTTGTTGGCCATTGGCAGATAGGGGGAAGTGTTGTTTAAAGACAGTCATTACATTTGCAATTCTGTTAGGTGACGCTAGTGGCACAGAAACTATACACTTCCACTTTAAGAAAAAGAGCCATTTAGGCAATACAGAAGAAAACATTCATGCACATTCATAGCATACATCATATAATAAAGCCTGTTGACCATTAAACCACGAGGAACTTTATGTACATACAGTAGGTTACTAATGTTGGAAACTCCTTCATAAATGCTTCATATGTGTCCAATTTACATTAAGGTGCAATTTCAAAGGTAACTAATGTTGAATAAACGTTATTAAGTATTTATAACATGTTAGGTAAAATGGCTCACTATTTGGGAGGTATTGCATGAAAGTGACTATTTTTATGCATGTTGTTACAACTGCTTATCAATGATTTATAATGCATTTGTATATGAATTATTAACGAGCCCCTTTATAAACACTTAACTAAGTCAGCATTAATGTGTTACCATTAAGTTTGAACTCAGACCTCTGTATCTCTGTTTGGCACTTAGATGACCGTGCTGGTGAGCTTGCGCTACCTGCAGACTGCAATGGAGGCCGTGTTGGGACAGGAGAATGTGGAGATCGAGACAGAGGGTTACATCCTGGAGAAGGGAGTGAAGGAGAGCTTGTTAGAGATGAAAGAGAAGGTGATGAATATAATCCGGTTCACTCAGGTGGGCGACGCATCTGCTACGACCCCGACCACAGACCCAGAGGCAGCAGCTGCAACTGCGGCCCCAGAAAAGGCAGCCACACCTCCCAGCTAAATGACTAACTGTAATTATTTATAATGAGGGTTGTGTCTAGATTGAAACCCTCGTTCCGTCTCGCAAGACTTCACATGCAACATTTATGCATTGTGTTTATTTGGAGTCCTGCTACCCATACCCTACCCATATACCTAAACCTGGAATCAGCAAATGTGAATCTTGCGAGGGTTTCACAGAACAAGGTTTACCATCTAGACACAACCTACAATGAGTGCACAAGTGCACATGAGTGACATCTCTACAACTGTCCTTGATTCTTCATCATTCAGAGAGGGCATTTTTAATCATAAATATTATATAAAATTGTTACTTCATTACATTATGTTACTGGAGGTAATACATTTATCCGAATATATAAGGTAAAAAGCAAAAACTCTAACAATAAAAAAATTTCTCCCATGACAGTTATTTACAAAGTGAAAAAATACAAGGAAGGAGCACAGTACTACTCTATTATACAATTAAATTGTATATTACTCCATTTGCTGTTTGCAGCTTTATGCTTTGCTTAAATAAAAGTAGAGAGCTGAAACTGCAGAATGCATGCGACAAATAAAGAGTTTTTAACTGATCTGTGAATTAACATGGTCATTTTTGATGAGTAATTATTTGTTTATGAGAGACCTTTGTTTTGGTTTCTCCTTCGTACACAGCAGGTTAAGTTCTCTTCGGAAGTGATGTTTTGTTCCATTCATCATTCATTTCCTCCTTCTTTGTCTATAAAAACAAACAGAGAGAGAGAGAGAGAGAGAGAGAGAGAGAGAGAGAGAGAGATTAACAGGATTATGCTGAATGATTGTGGCAGGCCATATTTTTGGGTGTCCTGTTCTGACACCTGAAATCTCTTTATCCCTTTGATGATAGTTAATACTATGACTGCTGCCAAAGCACTCACACACATAACACAACATTGGGGCAACACATGAAATACAACTGCATCACAATCAATTATGCATCCAATTGTTTCTTAAAAGTTTTTAATTTTGCACCTGTGGCAAGGAACGTTGCTTGAATTCACAGGAACAAGAACTACAGAGTGGGCCCCCATTCCATGTGCCCAGGACTTTAGTGGGCCCTTTGTTACAGGGTCTGTGACAAGTTTCCTGTTGTTCCCCCTGAAAACAGCTTAGTTTGTCCGATAGGTTAGGTTAGACTAATCTGCTGTTATAGTGGACAAATATAGGGGTATCAAACTGTCAGAGGATTGAGAAGGATATAGCTGCAGGTCGAGCTCCAAAAAGTGGCTGGAGCTCCAAACTACCAGCAAGGATACACAGAGCACCTAATCTAACCCTTTCCCTAACCCAAATGTGGAACTGTCACCCACTTTTGGAGTTGGCCCAACCCCTTCTGTAGCTTCCCCGCCCTCATTTGGAGTTTCCACCATGAGGGATAGACTTCCCAGCTCTTCAATGGCACGAACGATATAAAGCTGTATAAATCTCCTAGATCACATCTGATTTTCTCATGTTGTCTAGTGTTCTTTGTATACTGAATGTTCTTGGACAGATATTTTATCAATGTTTTGTTTGCAGAACTATCCAAAAACACTTTAAACTGCAGTACAGCCCATTGAAGAGACTGTAAGTCTATCCCTCACATAACATTTTTGTGCTCTCAGAATATCATATTGCACGCTCAAAATATAATTTTGCGCACGCAGAATTGTGGCACTCATATAACTCCATATATGCCACTTGACTATACCTGGGGATCTGCCAGTGTAGTAAACTGTTACAGTTCACAACCAGATGGCGCCAAAATGTTTTCAACTTTATTTCTCACTCCCAACCTACGTTTTTTCAGACATATTTCAAAGAAAAAATAAATAAAAACAAGGAAAATCATATATCTGTATTTGTATCAATCATGCATTAAACATTTCAGGGCCATTCCTATCATTGACTTTCACTGACACCACAAATGTGGTATTTTCCTTTGTTGCCCAAACACCTAGGCTGTGTCCAAAATCCTAATAAGCTATATACGTGCACAACAGTTTTTGGGTATAATGGACCTTATTCTGTGTAACGCTATATTTCATTTTTAAAGGGAATACAAACGTTGCCGTATGGGATAGACATATGGTCGCTTCTATTGGTTTTCCAGTCGTTTACATTGGTGTTGATACTTCAACAGACCAAACACTGAAAAATAAAAATATCAGTAGAAATCTCCAGAAAACACAAGCTGTTAAAATGACATGTGATCTAGGACCTTTATACGTTTTCATTCCCGTCAAAAAACGAGATACTGCACGCGCCGGCTGCCTATAAGTGCAGTCTATGTAGGCAGCTCACTAGATTTTGCGACGCAGCCCGAGTCTTGCGGTGTTGCGGTGTGGAAACACAAGCGTCACAACACGAGCGTCACGGGCGTCATGCTGACATGAGGACGCGCAGAGGGGAACAAACTTGATGCAACGCAACTTTAGATTCCGGTGTGGTTTCGAATTGTGACTAATGTGACAGAAGGAAGGCAAATAAGGCACAGAAACCAAAGATGTTAACGGTTAAGCTGTTGTAGTCTATTGTCCAGAGAACTATGATAATCAGGCATGTACTCTTAGAAGTCCATTATTTAAAGTAGCAATAGTGTTTTAACAAATTAAATTGATCAGGAAGATGGACGCAAACATTACGGAAATAATAGAAGAATTTATGGGAAGTGCACTTGTTACATGGGTAGGTGTATCTGACTTAAAGACATCAAGATTATCAGCTCTTACTGTTTTGTAAACTTTACAATCCGTTGAGAAATATAACAGAAATATAATAAAAGATGTTCAGAAATGTTGTTTGATCAATTCATGTTCCTCATTGTCCGATCTGATCTGTACCAAATAAACACTGGTCAACATTTATTATTTAGAAAGATCTTGATGATTTCTTTAGATTTTAATGTCAAAGTGGAACTATGAGTCTCCATACTTTGACAAACAGGCCTATCACTGAAGCTGATTTGATGTAGAAGACAGGAATAATAAAGCATTCACAACAGGGCTGGTACAAAGTTGTGATTTTTGGGGGGTATTTTGATATTTAGGGTGGACAGGTGGTTGTTTCTTCATGGGGGCGGGAGAGGGGTGTCAGAAGTAAAATATAGAGGGGCCCCCCACACACACACCTTGATGTTGTCATTTTCTGTAAGGTGCATCTCTTTGAGGGTATTGTCGATGAAGAGGAGAATGGATCGTTCACCCAGCAGTACATGGAAGTAAACTTTCACTCCCAGAATGCAGTGAGACAGTACTTGAAGCTTACCAATGGAGTCTACCTCAATGAAGTCATGAGAATCATGTAAGACAGAATTTAAATACTGGACCAGTGTTGTTTTGAATAATGTTCTAATTTCAATTCATTGAGGACATTTCAACAATGACTCAGCTAATGCCAGTATTTGCTCTTTGTTTGTTTGTTTTTTTTAATCAGTGATCCCAATCCAAAAGTAGAGCAGATCTACTACAATGTGGGTGACGACAAGATTCTCAGAGTCCAGAACTTTTCCATCCTCAATCGACACCTGAGATCATACTATCAGGTAGTGAATTACACCATTAGTCATATCAGCTGTGCTGTTAAAATGATTCCTAGATCACATTAATGATGCTGAAAAATAACCAAAGAACTACCTGATTATTGTTTTTTTTATGCATCTTGATGCAGATTTTCTGTTACAATGGCACTGTAACGTATTTTCTTGCCTCGTGAGTGTTCATGAGATGTTGTGATGAACATGTGATGTTGTCAGTGGTTTAAGACAACAAACACTTTTCTCTCCATTACATACATCTCTCATACTGTAGAATACATGAGATGATACGCATAATATTGAACAGTTTGCACAGAACGCTTAAGTTGATACAACTTAAGAAATCTTGTTAGACAGGCTTCTCAATTTACGTAGACATTATGTTATAATGAGGGCGGATTTTAAGTCATGGCAACTTGATATTTTAAGTTCAGTTAAGACATTTACTTAAAGCATAATTAAGAAAATTAATTCAGCTCCAAAAAAGCCATGCAAACTGATGTCTTGCTTTTTTAAAGGAATGTTCCTGGTTCAGTACAAGTTAAGCTAAATGTGTCTCTCATTTATTTAAAAAAAAAAAAAAGAGCAAAAATCACAGTTACAGTAAAGGCATTTACAATGGAAGAGAATGGGGTTAGTCTGTAAAAAATAAAATACACACTGTTTCAGAAGTATAGCCAAAAGACGTAAACATTTAGTGTGATAAAATGTCTGTTATACCTGGATTGTAGGGTTTATGGCATCATTTCGTCATGACAGTGAAGTTGTAATATTGAATATAACTTGACACAGATAAGGTTAGTAAGTGATTTATCACATTTAAGTATGCTAACACTTATAATGTTTACTGTATGTCTTTTGGCTATACTTTTGAAACAGTATAATTTTTATTTGTAGAGTGCTTTTCACAACACACATTATTTTTAAAGCAGCTTTACAGAAAAAGACACTGTGTTAGAAAATTATGCTGTATGTCTTAAAGTCCTTATTATGCAGTTTTTTTATTTTTATTTTTATTTTTTATTAACAATTGTATTGATTCCAATCATAAAACATACAAACACAACATAAAAAACGTAATCAATTATTCACATTAAACCCCTCCCCCTGAACATTCCCACCCGACACAAACACGCACTACTGTGGTCACCAACAACTAGAACATAACAAAAAAAAAAAGAAAGAAAATAAAATAATAAAGAAAACATATATATATATATATATACATTCAAACAACATCAATAATACACATACCCAACTAAACTACAAATCTCTCTCCACAGCCCCTCCCTGAGAACCCTCCAAAAAAGCCAAATAACCCCCCCACTTCCTCACAAACAAATCCCCTTTTCCCAGCCTTCTAAAAAACATCTCCTCAAATGTCGCCACCTCTCCCATCTCCCCGCACCACTCCCTAAACGAGGGTGCCCCAGCCGACTTCCATCCCCTGAGGATGACTTTTCTGCCAATCATGACTCTGGCTAGGACACAACTTTTTAAATATCTGTCCCCAATATTAACAGCCATCCCATCACCCAGGATACAGAGTCTGGGGCAAAATTAAAATTGAGTGTCCAATACCTCACACATAAATTTCCGAACCCCCAACCAAAATTCCTGGATCTTAACACATCCCCAAAAAACATGTGTTGTGTCCCTGTCTTCTGATTGGAATCGCCAGCAGGTGGGTGTGTCTTTAAGACCCAACCTATACAATCTAGAGGGGGTCCAGTAGAATCGATGCAAAATCTTAAATTGCATCAGACGGACCCTTGCATCTCTAGATGTAGACTTGATGCTTTTTAGAATCTTAGCCCACACTCCCTCCTCCAATACCAAATTTAAATCTTTCTCCCATAATCTCTTGAGAGAAGACGAAGCTACATACCCCAGACTCTGAATTAACAGGGGGTAATACACCAGGGAGTAATGCCTCACGACCTTTTCCAAAAGCAGTAATCACCACTTCCAGCGTCTTTGCCGCTTTAGGGGGGTGTAAACTACTCCCAAAAATAGTACAGAACAGGTGGCGCAGCTGTAAATACCCAAAGAACTGAGATCTAGGAATCTTAAATTGTTGAACCAAATTTTCAAAAGATCTCAGCACTCCATTCTCATATAGTTCACTGAGTGTAGTAACCCCACAATCCACTCTGACCAACAGAAAGGGGACTTATTAATACCTAAATACTACATAATTTAGGGTTCAGCCATATGCTTGAGGGAACATTTAAATAAATGTCCGAATTAAACATTCTGGACACTTTTGTCCAAACCACGTGCAAATGCGAGATAATGGGGTGTGACTTAACTTCTCCGGTTAGTTTGGTAGAAAGGCTTTGATATGGCGAAATAGGGGCAAGGATTCCTGTTCAATACAAAACCAGGGAGGGGCCCTCTCAGGTGGAAGCGACCAATGAGCCAAATGTCTGAGACCGAATGCATAATAATAAAACAAAATCTTGGGTAGGCCTAGCCCACCTTTTTCAATCAGCCTATGCAATTTACTGAAATGTAATCTGGGACGTTTACCATTCCAAATAAAGGACTTCGCTATGCTATCAAATTGCTTGAAATAAGAGAGGGGGACATCTACAGGGAGAGACTGTAGCAGGTAGTTGAATTTTGGAATACAATTCATTTTAATAACATTAACCTTCCCAATCATAGATAAATATAATGAAGCCCACCTGCCCACATCGCTCGAAAATCTTTTTACTAAAGAATCAAAATTAACTCGAACTAAATCAAACAAATTTGCTGGGAATAATATGCCCAAACACTTATTGCCCTGTTTGGGCCACTGGAAGGCACCCGGTTGAAAAGCCGTTACTGGGCAGTATGCTGTAAGAGCCAAAGCTTCGGATTTAGACCAACTGACTCTGTAACTTGAGAATTTAGAGAAGGAATTAATAATCCTTTGGAGGCCTACCACCCCTGGAGTTCGCTAGTTCGCTAGTTCGAATCCCAGGGCGTGCTGAGTGACTCCAGCCAGGTCTCCTAAGCAACCAAATTGGCCCGGTTGCTAGGGAGGGTAGAGTCACATGGGGTAACCTCCTCGTGGTCGCTATAATGTGGTTTGTTCTCGGTGGGGCACATGGCGAATTGAGCATGGTTGCCGCGGTGGATGGCGTGAAGCCTCCACACGCGCTATGTCTCCGTGGCAACGCGCTCAACAAGCCATGTGATAAGATGCGCGGGTTGACTGTCTCAGACGCGGAGGCAACTGGGATTCGTCCTCCGCCACCTGGACTGAGGCGAATCACTACGCCGCCACCACGAGGACTTAGAGCGCATTGGGAATTGGGCATTCCAAATTGGGAGAAAAAGGGGAAAAATCCCCAAAAAAAATAAATAAAAATAATAATCCTTTGGAGGCAAAGCATAGATCAAGTGGGGTCAGAGACGAATAATAAAATATCTGCGTAAAGCAAAAGCTTATGCACCACACCTCCCGCCATCACCCCTGGAAAATCCTCCTCCTTTCTTAGCGCGGCTACTAATGGTTCCAGGGCAAGACAGAACAATAATGGAGAAAGAGGTCAACCCTGCCGGGTGCCCCTATCCAGAGTAAAATAATCTGAAATTAATTCATTTGTTTGTACCACCACTACCGGGTGTCTATAAAGTAACTTAATCCATTCAATAAAAGTATTTCCGAACCCGTACATTTCCAAAACCTTAAAAAGATAATCCCATTCTACCATATCAAATGCCTTTTCACGTCAAGTGAGATGGCAGCGACTGGAGTCTGATCATGGATGAAATGCCTTATGTTATCAGAAGAGTTGCTGCCCTGAATGCAATCCCACCTGATCTGTATGTATAAGAGATGTCATAAATTTACTTAATCGGTTAGCCAAAGTTTTTGACAAAATTTTAACATCTAGCTGGATCAGGGAAATTGGACGGTAACTCTTACACTCGCTTGGATCTTTGTCCTTTTTAAGAATCAGACTGATCCGGGCTTGCGTCATGGTTGGTGGAAGCTTTCCATTCTTTAATGATTCCGTATAATCTTCTAACAAAAGTGGAGCCAGTTCTGTAGCATAAGATCTAAAAAATTCAGCGACAAAGCCATCTGGCCTGGACCCTTGCCTGTAGGTAAGGCCTTAATTACCTCGTCAAGCTCCTCCAAGGTTATCTCAGAATCAAGAGAATACTTTTGCTCAGTTGTCAGTTTAGGGAGTTCTAATGGTTCCATAAAGTTTCTAATATCTTCATCAGTAGACAAAGATGTGGAACTATAAAGATCAAGATAGAATTCTTTAAAAGCATTATTAATATCAATGGCCGATGTAAAAATTTCACCACCAGCAGATTTCACTTAGGGAATGGTAGAAAAAGACTCTCTCTGCTTTATATATCTAGCCAAAAGCTACCCTGCTTTGTCCCCCAACTCAAAATATGACTGTCTTGCAGTAAATAACCAAAACTCCACCTTCCACAACAAAATAGTATTATATCTGTATTTCAATCGGGTCAGTTCTCTGAGGCCATGAGAAGACATTCGGCGCTTCAGCTCTTTTAATATTCCCTTCCAACTCCACAAGTTCTCGTGCTTTGGATTTTTTGATGAATGAGGCATACTGTATGATCTGACCCTTAAAAACTGCCTTAAGTGCCTCCCACATTTCAACATTTGTTGGAAATCAGGATTTTGCAAAAGGGATACATTAAAGCGCCAAATATGATTTCTTTTTCTCCATTTGTGGCAACACCTCTAAACTCACCAGGGCATGATCTGAGACTAAAATGTTTCCAATTGAGCAATCAACAACAGATGAAATGAGGGACTTAGATATATAAAATATATATATATATATATATATATATTCTACAATAAATCTTCTGGACTGATGAAAAAAATGTATAGTCCCTACCAGATGGGTTCAAAAGTCTCCAAATATCTGTAAGACCAAGATTTTTACACATCCTGTGAAGTGTCAGTGTTGCTCTAGTGGGTTTACACACTTTTGCTTCACTATGATCAAGTACTGAATCCATCAATAGATTAGTTGTCTCCTCCCAATATTATATCATGAGGGGTGCCAGTGGCTTGCAACATCCCTTCAAGATCTATAAAAAAGCCCTGCACATCAGTGTTAGGTGCGTAAATATTAGCCAAAATCAACCTTTGCCCCGAATTTCTGCTAAAACAGTAATAACTCTTCCTAATTTATCTTTAATCTGTTTGAGACATTTGAATTGTAGATGTTTACTTATCAATGTAATGACTCCCCTGCTCTTACTTGAGCCAGCACTAAAGAAAACATGTCCACCCCATATCTTCCCAAATTTTCAGCTTCCAGCGGGGGAAGATGCGTTTCTTGAAGAAACACTATATTATATTTCCTTCATTTAAGAAAATAAATAACCTTCCTTCTTTTTATGGGGTGCCCCAACCCATTCACATTCCACGTGGAGAGAAACAATCCACTCATATTAACATTTGACATTTTACATATTAGAAAAATAGATTGTGTGTCAAAAACAAGATTATAAAGATCACATTCCAACATTAGTGCAACAGTCAAACCCTGAACTTTCCCCAGAACAAAAAAAAAACAGAAAAAAGAAAAACATGCGCATTAACCCCGCGTCCATCCCTCTAAACTCAAACAGTCCATGCACACCTACGAAAGTCCCCACGACAACTTTGCCATCAGATTGCTCAATTTTGTGAGACAGAATTACATAACAGAAAATAATCTATAAAACAAACTCCAGCCAATAGGCAGGATAAACACAAAGAACGTGTAGATTCATTCACAAAACTGTCCCGGAGGTGTGTTCCTCCATAAAACAAGCTCCAGCCGCTAGAAAAAAAAAGTTGCCTCGGGCAGTCAAACGAATGTTCAGTGAGCCGGCTGTTCATGAGTGCAGCAGATGACCTAATCATTCCAATGTCCTGCAAAAAATACTCCACAAAACAAGCTCCAGCCAATAGGAGGCATAAACACAAGGCACGTGCAGATTCATCCACAACTGTCCCGAAGGAGTGTTATTCCACAAAACAAACTCCAGCCACTAAAAGAAACAAAACAGGCGCCCTGTTTCCTTGGACGGTCAAGTGTATGTTCAGTGAGTCAAGCTCACTTGGGAGCAACGTGAGAAACACACCATGACTTCCTCAGTCCATTGATTTTATGAAAGACATTGCTTGTTGTGGGCATGTAAATATTTTGCGGCCATCCTTAGTATCTATTCTCAATTTAGCTGGAAACATCAGTGCAAAAGAAACCTTCCGTTGATGTAAGAGATTCTTGCATTCTTGAATCGATCACGTTTCTCTCTTGTCGAATTCGCAAAGTCTGGGAACAAGAAAATGTTGTGGTTCTTCCAAGAAAGCCTTCCTTTACTCCTCGCCTCGCATAACACGAGATCTTTATCGGATGATCTCAGAAATTTGGCTAGAATTGATCGGGCCCTGTCTCCTTCCACAGATCTCCGAGCCGGGACCCTGTGAGCTCTCTCGATTTCCAGCTTATGGCCTGTTATTTTGAGCAGACTCGGAAAGCACTCGTCTAGGAATTTCACCATATCTCGGCCTTCGTCATGCTCAGGAATTCCAACAATTCAGACATTGTGTCACCGATTACGATTTTCCCAAAGGCGTTCCAAATCTACTTTGGTCGCTAGCGGGTTAGCAGCTAATTCCCTCTCCGATGACTCCAGATAATCGATCCGTTTCTCAACGTCCCCGATTCTTGTAACCAACTCAGAGAATTCCATACCAGTAATCGATCAATGTATTACCACAGGATCCTCCAAGTCTGCCACAACCTTCGTCAGCATCACAGACATACTCGCCAGGTGCCGCTGAATTTCTCCCGCCGCACCGTCCAAACTGAGTCCCTGGTCTGTGGCCCTGTCTGGGGTATCAGCTTGAGCACTTAAGTGTCTTTTAATATCTCCAGAGTCTGAGGATTTTGAATTCTTTGACATGTTGACTTCCTAGAACAGTTATGAAGCAGGGTGTATCGAATCTCACCAGTTTAAGACACAAAAAGAATTAAAAACTAGCAAAGTGCGCAGAGATCGCCGTTCACACGTCCGACCCCCGCATGGCGCCACGCGACTCCTATTGTGCAGTTTTAACAGTGGTTTAACCAGTGTGTATTGTAACATTTATGAACTGGCCCCATTCACTTCCAATTCAGTGCCTCACTGTAACTGCAATTTTTGCTCTTTTGTTTTTAAATAAATGTGGAACGAGCCAGTGTTATTTTATGTGGTAATCAACATTATGCCACAAATGCGGTCAATTGAGCTTAACTTACACTGAACCAGGAACATTCCTTTTTTTAAGAACTCCTTTTTTTTACAATGTATGATTGGTTTGAATGTGAGTAATATGAATGTATATAGATTTCTGAATAGATTACACAAATATCTTTTATTGCTTGGGAATATAGTCAATGAATGGACAGTTCACTAATGTATTAAACAGCATGTACTGCCCTGTAGCTGTAGAACAAGTTAGCCATACACTTATTAGTTTTTTTCTCTTCTTGTTTCACTTCTTGTTTCAAATGTCCTGCTGTGGACATGTTTTTCTCACTGTTATTTTAACACAAAGCGCATATAAATAACACAGACTATTTTTTATCTCATTTCAGGACATTTTTAAATGACAAAAGAAATATTGTGTGATTTCTTGTTATACAGAACCAACATTTAATGTTTGTTATTGACACCCATAAAATAAGTTAGGTTTAATAAGTTGAGTTAAGGGGAGTCTCGTGACGTCATGCGAGGATTGGACGTGTGAACGGCGAGCTCTGCGCACTTTGCTAGTTTTAATACTTTTTATGACATAAACCGGTGAGTTTCGATACACTCTGTTCCATAACTGTCCTAGGAGGACAATATGTGAAAGAATTCAAAATCCTCAGGCTCTGGAGACATTTTTATTCTTTTTCTCCCCAATTTGGAATGCCCAATTCCCACTACTTAGTAGGTCCTCGTAGTGTCATGGTTACTCACTTCATTCCAGGTGCGGAGGACAAGTCTCAGTTGCCTCCGCTTCTGAGACAGTCAATCCGTGCATCTTATCACGTGGCTCGATGTACATGACACCGCAGAGACTCCCAGCATGCGGAGGCTCATGCTACTCTCCGCGATCCATGCACAACTTACCACATGCCCCATTGAGAGCGAGAACCACTAATCGCAACCACGAGGAGGTTACCCCATGTGACTCTACCCTCCCTAGCAACTGGGCCAATTTGGTTGCTAAGGAGTCCTGGCTGGAGTCACTCAGCACACCCTAGATTCAAACTCGCGACTCCAGGGGTGGTAGTCAGTGTCAATACTCGTGAGGCGAGGAGTAAAGGAAGGCTTTCTTGGAAGAACCACAACATTTTCTTGTTCCCAGACTTTGCGAACTCGACAAGAGAGAAACGTGATCGATTCAAGGAATGCAAGAAACTTTTACATCAACGGAAGGTCACTTTTGCACTGATATTCCCTGGTATTGGAGGAGGGAGTGTGGGCTAAGATTCTAAAAAACGTCAAGTCTACATTTAGAGATGCAAGGGTGCGCCTTATGCAATTTAAGATTTTACATCAATTCTATTTGACCCCCTCTAGATTGTATAGGCTTGGTCTCAAAGACACACCCACCTGCTGGGGATACCAGTCAGAAGATGGGGACACAACCCATGTTTTGTGGTGGTGTGTTAAGATCCAAGAATTTTGGTTGAGGGTTCAGAGTTTTATGTGTGATGTATTGGGCACTCAAATTTAATTTTGCCACAGACTCTGTATTTTAGGCGATGGGGCGGTCATTAATATAGGGGATAAATGCATACAAAATTGTGTCCTAGCCAGTGTTATGATCGGCAGACAGATCATATTTAGGGGATAGAAGTCGGCTGAAGCGCCCTTGTTTCAAGAGTGGCACACAGAGATGGGCAGGGTAGTGGCATTTGAAGGAATGTCATATAGAAGGTTAGGTAACATGGATTTATTTAATAAAAAATGGGGCAACTATTTAGCCTTTTTAGAAGGTTCTCGGGGAGGGGCAGTAGAGGGAAATTTGTAGTTTTAAATGTATGATTTTATTTTATTATTTATTCTTAAGTGTTTCCTCTTGTATGTTTTTTTTGTATTTTTTTTTTGTTGTATTTTTTGTATTTTATTTTTTTATTTGTATGTGTGTATACATTCATTTTGTGTTGGACCACTGGATGTTT
This sequence comes from Myxocyprinus asiaticus, assembly GCF_019703515.2. Classification (NCBI taxonomy): domain Eukaryota; kingdom Metazoa; phylum Chordata; class Actinopteri; order Cypriniformes; family Catostomidae; genus Myxocyprinus; species Myxocyprinus asiaticus. Next base: position 15,613,091 of record NC_059370.1, on the reverse strand, counting down.
GTAGTGTATGGGGGGGGAGGGGGGACAGACAGACTTATAATTTGATATAATTTGATTCTGTGTGTATGTTCTGTTTCTTCAATTCTGTTTTTTGAATCAATAAAATGTAAATAAAAAAATAATAAAATAAGTTGACTTAAGTTTGCGCACTGGTCTGTGTAAGAATATATCAGTGCTTAAAACAGAGATAAGAATAAGTCTTTCATTGATTCATAAATTATATTGTTATTAGTAAGAAATATTTTATTAGGTTTAATTAGAATAAAAAAAATCTCATTATTTGAAAAAATCTTACATAATATAAAAAGCCTGCAGCAAAAACCTCAAATTTGGTATTGTTGTGTTGATCTGAATATTTGACCAACTCTTTTAATAACACAAATGATGCGTTCCAGTTGCACAGCTGTTGTTTTATTTTTGAAAAAAGTAGCATATTAACAACTACACTGTAAACAAGTATGAGGAAATAGCATTTTAAAGGAGGTGACCACTGGTGAATTTGTTAAATGGTTAGCTAATTTCTACATACACATTTACAATGTTTTACCATGTTTTTTAGATATGGTAGCATTGTAATACCATGGTTTTTGGACATGCTTCATGGTGATAGCTTGGTATTCTTTGAATCACCATGGAGTGCCATGTATGTAAATACCATTGTATATCAATTTTGGTAATCATTCAGTACCATGATATAAAATTACCATGGTATTACCATATAATACTGTCACTGTGCAATGATACCATCCCAGTACTTTTTGTAAGGGAAGGTAGTTTTAAAAGCATTATTACTGTATTGCTAAATTACTACTATAGCTACTGTAATAATAGGTTTATTACTGAATGAGGTGTCACTTGTTGCAGATTATAACTATCTTGCTTGTTTTCTTGTTTTACTACAAAAATAGAAGATAGTAGCACACTTTGGGTCATGTGTGGATAACGCGTGTCTTCTCTGCTCTAATGTGTGTTTTATTTTTTATTGAAAACATCTTACTTGTATTGGTTGGGATGACAGGAGAACACCAATGGGGGTTTACTGCCTGTCATTTCTTTCATGCGTTTTTTTCTCTTTTAGGAGAATCTACAGCAGCTGCTGCTGATGTCTTTACCAAATGTTGCTGTTTTAGGTCGAGATCCCCTGACAGGTGTGATGCTGTCATCTGTCATATAACTTCAAAACAGGATAATTTTCCTTCTCCAACTGTTTATTAACAATTCATAAAAATACAAGAAAGACCCAAACAAAAATGCAAATGTCTAAGATTAACATATACTGTGTTAATGTGTCTCGTTGGTTTCCCTCATGTCAACAGAGGGCGCTGTTGCAGAGCTGAGGAGACTGCTACTGTTATTGCTGGGCTGTGCTGTACAGGTAACCATTGTAAATATACTGCATGCTCACACACATATCTGCTGTCTTCAGAAATTTGCTCCTTAGATATTACCCTGTAAAATTAATGAGAGTGCAATGTTGATAAACATGCCTATGCTTACTGTGTGAAATTATCTCTCTGTTCCCATGATTTGTTGTCACTAGTGTGAAAGGAAGGAAACTTTCATTCAGCAAATTCAGTGCTTGGATATCGACACGCAGGCAGAGATTGCCCTTTGCATACAGGAGGTCAGTGCCAGGACTGTTGATAACATTTAATGTTCATGAAGAACTGAGAGAGTGTACTGTTCATCCTTTTAAAACATAAAGTCAAAATGTCAGTTTTAAGGCTTTAAGTGCTGTACATGACTATTAGCTATGAGGTCATCTACTGTATATGCTAGTGTACTCTTAAAAGTTGACAACAAACTTTTAGCAGCTATTTTAGAAGCATTTACAATTTACATTCAGATTTTTCAGCAAAATGGCCAAAAATGTTGTTGACTCATTTTGCACTGAGGGGCGTATCCAAATGTTTGTTCAATAAAGTGCTCTCTAGAGTGAGAATGTCCCTCCCTCAATACCAGCAATTAGCAAGTAGCAAGCTCAGGCCGGATTCACATACACCTTGAGCGGGGCATCTTGGCACCCATGTTAACAGATTACAGCTTTCACATTGCGAGCAGGAGCCACGAGGTGTAGCGCCCCAGATGCGTCCCATTGAGCAGATAGTTTCGGCATTGAGCCCATTTTTATCGGCAATTAACCAATCATGACCAAGTACGCTGATAAACATAAACAAGTGCACATGACTGCCCGCTGTTGTCGTTGAAGCAACAGTTTACCTCATTTGGATTTGCAAGGCCACAACACTGGATGAATGATTGTGGAGGTATCAATTACTCTCTCTAAATATATATATATATAATTTAAGGCTTTATTAAAGAATATATTTGCCGTAGGAACCTAGAGCTAACTTTTTTTTCTGCGCACAGCCATGGTTCTGTTTTCGTGGCCAATGTGAAAGTCCAACGCGACTACGTTGTTCACGCCCCTCTCACGAAGTATGTGTGAATCAGGCATCACTGCTGTGATTTAAACTGTTAAGGCTATTATTGGCTATTTAAGTAAAGGACAAGCCCTTAGATAAACATGACCTGCCCCAACATCCTGTTTCAAAACACTGTAAAAATGTTTTGTCAGGTAACTTTAAAAATGTGATTCATGTGGAAATTAACTGGTTTTATTCAATAATGTAATTTAATCGGAATAAATTTACCTGACAAATTAGGCTACACCAACAAAAGGAATTTCCCCTTTTTCTCCCCAATTTGGAATGCCCAATTCCTAATGCACTCTAAGTCCTCGTGGTGGCATAGTGACTCAATCTGGGTGGCGGAGGACGAATCTCAGTTGCCTCTGTGACTGAGACAGTCAATCTGCGCATCTTATCATGTGGCTTGTTTAGCATGTTACTGCGGAGACATAGCACGTGTGGAGGCTTCATGCTATTCTTGCGGCATCCACGCACAACTCACTACGCGCCCCACCGAGAGTGAACCACATTATGGCAACCACGAGGAGGTTACCCCATGTGACTCTACCCTCCCTAGCAACCAGGCCAATTTGGTTGCTTAGGAGACCTGGCTGGAGTCACTCAGCACACCCTGGATTTGAACCTGCGACTCCTGGGGTGGTATTCAGCGTCTTTACTCGTTGAGCTACCCAGGCCCCCACAAAAGGAATTTTTAATGAGTTAAATCAAATATGAATAGATCCTTGAGGTCACATTTGCAGGTTACCACTTTTTACAGTGTGGGAAATGTGTCAGCTAGTCGTGAACAAATATAAAATATATCAACAAAGTTGTGAACATCCTCTCAAACTAAAGAGTATTTCTTCATTTTTTTATGCTAATCACTAACCCAGTGATTCATCATGCTCCAGGTGACCCAGGACCCGAGTGCTGTGCTTCCCCTGGAGTTTGGAGACATGTGTGGACTGAATGGGGCAGAGCTGCAGAGTCTCTTCTGCTCCATGGCCAAACAGATCCAGAGTCTGCATGCTCAACGAGACACACACTTGGAGGTGAGAGAAGAACCTATATCTAACTACTGTATATCTGTGAATTCATGTTTCAGCTGAAGTAGGTGAGGATGAATTTAATTATAACAGAAGGCATTCATTAGCTTTGCATGTCTCTGTATGATTTAGAGGATAGCAGAGCTTTATCAGGAACGGGAATCATCTACATCCCATATAACCACGTCAAGCGGGTTTGGACCTCCAGAGGGACTGGCTGTGCAGCTGGCAGACAGCAAAGCTAAACTTCGTCGACTCAAACAGGAACTGTGAGTTTATTTGTTACTGCATATTTGACACTTTATCTGTACTGTCTGGATGGGCAATACATTTCCATATTTTTCAAGTCCCCATTATTATTGTTATTAAGTTATTTATTAAATTAATCCCAGCTTAAAGGAAAAGTTCAGCCAAAAAGGAAAATTCATTTACTCACCCTCATGCCATTCTAGATGTGTTTGACTTTCTTTCTTCTGCTGAACACAAATGAAGATTTTTAGAAGAATATCTCAGCTATGTTGGTGTAAGTGAATGGTGTCCAGACTCAGAAGGTCCAAAAAGCACATAAAGGAAGCATAAAAAGTAATCCATACAACTCCACTGGTTAAATCCATGTCTTCAGAAGCGATCTGATAGATGTGGGTGAGAAACAGATCAATATTAAATTTCTTTTTTACTATCAGTCTCCACCTTTGACCAGTCCGACCAGTAGATGGATGAATGTGAAAGTGACACACAATGTTGAAGTAAAAGTTTAGATTTTCAGTAAAAAAGGACTCAAGTATTTGCATGTTTCTCACCCACACCTATCGTATCACTTCAAAAGATATGAGTCTTATGGATTACATTTATGCTGTCATTATGTCCCTTTTGGACCTTCAAATTTCTGGTCACCATTCATTTGTGAGTACCTACAGACCAGAGATATTCTTCTAAAAATCTTCATTTGTGTTCAGTAGGAGAAAGAAAGTCACATGCATCTGGGATGGCATGAGGGTGAGTAAATGATGTGAGAATTAACATTTTTGGGTGAACTATTTCTTTAAGGTGCAAAGGAAACTATAAAGCTGTGTCCCAAATAATGCACTGTATAGATAGCATGCACAAAGCCATAAAGTGTATACATTTTCAAAGTGTAGTATCGTCCCAAATGGAACACTTAATGTTTTTTTACTAGAAGGAAGCATTCGCTGTTTAACAGCTGAAGGAAGTGACTTTTATGCTTGTGATGTGTTGCCGCTATCTTAGCATGTTAGCCAAGCTCTATCTGTCTATCTGTCTGTCTGTCTGTCTGTCTGTTTATCTATCTATCTATCTATCTATCTTATCTATCTATAGTGCTGTGAAAATCTTTTACCCCTTCCTGATTTCTTCTATTTTTGTGTATTTTAATACTAAATTGTTTTAGATCTTCAAACGAGATATAACATAAAATAAAGGCAACCTGAGTAAACACAAAATGCAGTTTTAAAATATATATTTTGTTATTGAAGCAAAAAAGTTATCCAACACCTATATCACCAATGTGAAAAACTAACTTCCCCCTTAAACTTAATAGCTGGTTGTGCCACCTTTAGCAGCAACAACTGCAACCAAACATTTATGATAACTGGAAATCAGTCTTTCACAATGCTGTGGTGGAATTTTGGCCCACTCTTCTTTGAAGAACTACTTTAGTTCAGCCACATTGGAGGGTTTTTGAGCATGAACTGCCCGTTTAAGGTCTTGCCACAGCATCTCGATTGGGTTCAAGTCAGGACTTTGGCTAGGCCACTCCAAAACTTTAATTTAGCTTTTTTTGAGCCATTCAGATTTACGCCAGATGTAACAGGACCCCTGTCTTTCAAAAAGTTCCACTTTCAACTCATCATTCCACAGAACATTCTTCCATAATGTTTGAGGAACATCAAGGTGTGTTTTGGAAAAATTCAGCCATAATGTTCTTCTGGGTTAGCAGTGGTTTTCGCCTTGCCACTCTTCCATAAATGGCATTTTTGGCCAGTGTCTTTCTGATAGTGGAGTCATGAACAGTGACCTTTATTGATGCGAGAGAGACCTGCATTTCCTTGGATGTTGTCCTTGGCTTTTTTGTGACTTCCTGGATGAGTCGTCGCTGTGGTCTTGGAGGAATTTTGGAAGGTCGGCCACTTCTGGGAAGGTTCACTACTGTGCCAAGTTTTCTCCATTTGGAGATAATGGATCACACTGTGGTTCTTTGGAGCCCAGAGCCTTTGAAATAGCTTTGCAACCCTTCCCAGACTGATGTATTTCAATCACCTGTTTTCTCATAATTTCTGGAATTTCTTTCGACCTTGGCATAGTGTGCTACTGGGTGAACTTCATGCTGCTGAAAAAGTTCTATTTAGGTGTTGATTTGATTGAACAGGGCTGGCAATATTCAGGCCCGGGTGTGTCTATTCCAGCTGAACCCCATTATGAATGCAGTTTCATAGATTTGAGGATTTAGTAACTGAGAGGGCAAATACATTTACATTTACATTTATTCATTTGGCAGACACTTTTATCCAAAGCGGCTTACAAAAGAGGAAAACATAAGCGAATCATCTTAGGAGACAGTGGTATGAAAAAGTGCTGTATTACAAAGTATCACTAGCATCATAATAGTATTCAAAACAGAATAAAGTGCAACAGGAATTTTTTATTTGTATTTTTTCAATGACTGGTTAAGTGCTCATGGAAAAGATGTGTTTTTAGTTGTTTTTTGAAGACAGAGAGTGAGTCAGCTTCACGGATGGAGTTGGGAAGGTCGTTCCACCAACGTGGTACGATGAAGCTGAAAGTCCGGGAAAGTGTTTTGGTGCCTCTTTGTGTTGGTACAACAAGGCGACGTTCCTTAGCCGACTATTTCACACAGGCCCAGTTGGTATTGGATAACCTTTTTGCTTCAATATATAACTATTATTTAAAAACAGTATTTTGTGTTTACTCAGATTGCCTTTGTTTTATGTTAGATTTTGTTTGAATTTTAGTATGACATACAGTATACACAAAAGCAGAAGAAATCGGGATAGGGGCAAATACTTTTTCAATCAGTCAATCAATCAATCAATCAATCAATCAATCAATCAGTCAATTGTCAGTTAGTCAGTCTGTCTGTCTGTCTGTCTTGACAAACTTTACCTATCTAGTTATTTTTGCAATCCTGCTTGGTGGCACTAATGACACAGAACTGACACACTTAAGCTAAAAAGATAATTACACATCAAAATGCTTGACAGAGAGGACAAAGGTGATCAACTACTGGACTACAAGCAAGAAGTGCAAACTATGGAGGAAGAGATAAAGAAACTACAGAAGGAAGTGAGCATGCTCTAATACATGATTAATAAATGTATTGTTTGATAGGGACAAATTACTGACATCCGATTTTATGTGCTGTGTGCGTTTGGTTGGGTCAGAACCGAGTGTTGCAGGTTGAAGCGCGTGTGAGTCGGGGGCTTAAGGATGAGTTGGACTGTCTGCGAGAGCGTGCAGGCAGAGTGGAGCAACTGCAAGTGGAGCTGAAAAACTGCACACATCGACTCCGCAGTATGGAGCTGTACCACACCCAGTTAAAGGTAGACACATACATCAGACTGGAATTAGGAATGATGACATGGAATTTAATTTGGAAATTAATTTCCATTTGATTTGGAAATATCTGGGGGCATGATTAAGTTATTTACTCATTATTTTTTATTACTTTGTTTTATAATAAAAGGGATAGTTTACCCAAAAATGAAATTTCTGAAAAGGCAGAATGTTAGTGACTGACAGCCTCAGTCAATATTCTCTTTCATTGTTTCTTATATCCATGCAATGAAAGTGACTGAGGCTCTCATTGTAGTCACATGGGTTTGAGACAACATGACGGTAAGTAAATAACAACAGAATTTATATTTGTGTGAACTAACCATTTAAATGTGTTAAATTGACAGCCCTAATATTTAGTTACTTATGACATGTATATTGGCAAATGATCAGTGTCATAGAACAAAAGAGATAAAAGAAACTGTGGCAATGTAAAACAAGTTTAGTTTGTTTACAGTAATTATCGGTTTATTTGGTCCTCTACAGGAGCAGCAGCTGTACTGTGCCTCACTGCAAGAGAACAAAGCTCTGCTGGAGGAGCAGCTGGCCGACACTCGTGCACGCTGCACAGCTCTGCGCGAACTAGAGAAAGAAAATCTTCTTCTCAGGCAGAAACTCATGGATATGGAGGGTGTATGCATGACTTTATTAACACTCTTATGGTTTTATGGCATGCTTCAATTTGTGGCTGTGGAGCTAGATTTTGATTAATTAAAGTTAAATGAAGTTTGTAATTTTTCTGATGTTAAAATAATTTCTCCTATCCCAGCTTAGTATGCAGAGACAACTATTAGTAAATCAGTAGTAGGTTTGTGACACAGCAGCATTGACTCGACTTTTAGAGAGTCGTGTTCTTCTAAAATGAAAGAGATATATTTGATAGGGGTATATAATTGAATGTGTGTAGGAGCGTGATGTGGAGAGACAGAGTGTGGACGAGCTTCTGGAAATGAATATGAGTCTACAGGTGGATCTTCAACGTCAGGCTCATTCTTTGGATGTCAGTCCGAGTGTGACTCATCAACACTTTCTCCAGTCAGAGCCAGAGTCTGACGAGGAAGTTCAGGAAATAAATATCCCTCAGATTGGTAGGTTTAAATTATGCTCAATTAGCTATTATGACTCATGCTGTCGCCATGTCATTGATTTCATGACTTAAATCATGTATTTGTATACCCAGCTGTCTTTCTTACCTTAGTAATAGATATTTCGGAATACATCTACATTGCTAACACTCTCTCTAAAAGGAATAGTCCCACCAAAAATCTAAATTCTGTCATCATTTACTCACACTCAAGTCATTCCAAACCCCGAATTACTTTTTCTTCAGTGGAGCAAAAAAGAGAATTATTAGGTTATTGGAATTATTAGAAAGACATTTAGCAGATTGACCTGGGTGAGCTTTTACAGACAATTAAAATAAAAGGGACAGTGTTGAGCTACAAAAATGACAAAAAAGCACCAAAAAAGTATAAAAATAGTCCATATGACATATTCAAACTTTTTGATCAGTTACATGACACGGTAATAGCATTCATCTTTTTATATGCAAAATTAAGAGCTGCAGGGAAGATTATTAGTGAATATCAACTTTAAATTTCCGTCTAGAAGACTTGTATTATAGTGCACAATATAGGCAAAAAGTTGTATGGATGACTTTTATGATACTTTTATGGTGTCTTTTTTTGTGTGTCATTTTTAAAGCTCGACAGTGTCTGTCCCGTTAATTTTTTCATATTCGCTTTTTGTATGGAAAAGAAGAGTGTAAAAATCCTGCCTAACTTCTAGCACAGAAGAATATAAATCATATGGGTTTGGGACATCATGAGGGTGAGTAAATATTTACAGAATTTACATATTTGAATGAACTGTTCCCTTTAATACGCATATGTGTACATGCACGTCTGCCTTGCTTTCATTTAGATCTGAAGCCGTTGAGTGAAGAGGTAAATGAAGCTTCCTCGCTGAGGCTTTTGGGAGCTGAAAATGAAAACGCTGAACTTAGGAGACGACTAGAGCGCCTGCAGGCTGAACAGGAGGTCAGAGGTCAAGGACATCTTACAAGTTTCATCATCTGATACAGATTGACCGCTGTGTAAATTCCCATATTTCCCATGTTCCCATCCCTCATGTAGGCTCAGCACGCCAGCTCCCCCGAGGTAATTGAAGAGCTCCAGGGACGGACGGATCAACTCTCACAAGAGCTTCAAGACACACTGAGAGAGGTTACACGCTTTAGATCAGGGGTCCCCAAACTTTTTTCTGCAAGGGCCACATAATTTTTCCTTTCTTTGATGGGGGTTTCGCCATTTTGTCGTCTCTTTGAATTTTCTCGCTGGCTCACGCGTCACCTATTCGATCGCGATGGCACGTTATGTTGAACGAATGTTGGTAGGTGAATTTTACAAATAATTAGGCTATGTTAATAACTAAGGGAAATTTTAGTTTGAAAGCCAACCTTTATTATCAAATACAGACATGATATAAGTAAAACATATATTTAAAATTGCATTTTAAAATTACAAAATATGTCTCTGGCATTGTTCAGAGGACCGATCCAAATGTGGGGGTGGGCCGCATTCGGCCTGCAGGCCTTAGTTTGGGGACCGCTGCTTTAGATGGAGAGGAGGATTTAAGTGAAGCACAACAAATCTGATAGGCTGATCAGGGTCTTGTATCACCCAAAACAGGTATATTAACGCAATAAGGTGTAAAATGTAGTGCTTAAAACCCCTTTACCAGTGATAAAATCACTGTAATGCAAGGACTTGCATGGCTTATTGCTTTTTTGAAGCAGTGATGACAACAGCAATATGATAAAAGACACCAATGTCCAATAAACAGTTACATTTATTATTAATAATTAACAGAATAAATAATTCTTCCACCAAGTAATACAGTTAATAATCCTAACTGTAGGAGTTTGCCGTTACCAAGCAATTTTGCTATTTATTTATTTTTATTATAAAGAGAGCTGTCAATTCAAAGCATTAATTTACTGTGATTGTTTATAATATAAAATATTATGCAGATTTCTGTCAACTGCAGGCTTGTTTAATGATATGGGAATAAAACAAACAATATATTGACTTCTAAAGCCACTTTTTTAATTGTCTAATCAATGCTTTACTCGTCTGCCACAATAATGCAATATATTTCAATCTGAATATATAAATTATTATATTTATTTTAGGCCCTAAATATTATATTTATAATTATTTAAATTATATAATTTATATAATTATTTATATAACTATGTAAAATTTATATTGAATTATTTTTATTTGGGGGCCTTTCTCAGCAAATAATGATATATGCAATTAATTTGATTAATTAATCTGCATGTCATGTATTTGTTAAAGGGATAGTTCACCCAAAAATGAAAATTATCTCATCATTTACTCACCCTCCTGGCATCCCAGATGTGTATGACTTTCTTTCTTCTGCAGAACACAAATTAAGGCTTTTAGAAGAATATCTCAGCCCTGTAGGTCCATACAATAAGTGAATGGGTGCCAAAAATTTTAAGCTCCAAAATCCACATAAATGGAGCATAAAAGTAATCCATAGGACTCCAGTGGTTAAATCCATATCTTCAGACATAATATGATAGGTGTGGGTGAGAAACAGATCAGATTTGTAAGTCATTTTTTATCATAAATTCTCCTCCCTGCCCAGTATGGGGCGATATGGACAAAGAATGTGAATCACTATAAATGAAGAAGAAGAATGTGAAAGTGAAAGTGAAGAGGAGATTGACTGAGCAGGGAGGAGAATTTATCATCGAAAAAGATCTCTTTCTATTGATCTGTTTCTCATCCACACCTATCATATCGCTTCTGAAGATATGGATTTAACCACCAGAGTCATCTGGAGTACTTTTATGTTGCCCTTATGTGGATTTTGGAGCTTCAAAATTTTGGCACCCATTCACTTGCATTGTATGGAACTACAGAGCTGAGAAATACTTCTAAAAATCTTAATTTGTGTTAAGCAGATGAAAGAAAGTCATATACATCTTGGGATGCATGAAGGTGAGTAAATGATGTGAGCATTTTCATTTTTGGGTGAACTGTTCCTTTAATGTCTTGAAATGTAATCGATTGACAGCCCTAATTATAATATTAAATGTGTGGTTACAGGTGTACGTTTATACTCGTCTCATGATCCAATCAGAATGTAAAAATGTATTAATTTTATGATTTGTGATAATGACCAGCAGATTGTACATTATCCCGCTTCTTAAATAGCTATTACCAAATAAAGAAACAAATAGACACAAAACATTGATTTGAGTTTAAATTATTTTATAATGAAACAAGAAATATGAAACTAGCATTGCAATGTTGACAGTTTAGTGGTAATTATACGAAAACATTTGACTGCAGAATGCCACAATTTACCAGTCAGAATCAAGTATTCTAGAAATCTGTTTATCTTATTTTCCAGTAAAAATAACTTTTTTGTAAGATAATATGAAAATATATCTTGTTTTCTGAGAATATATCTCAAATTAATAAAAAAATTCTCCATTGGCAAATATTTTTTTCTTGTGCTAAGCTGGAACCTAATTCATTTTTGTTGTATTTATGCATAATACAAGAAAAAAAAAAAACTATTCATCTTACACACATTTGCCTCTCAAGTAATTTAAGGGTGCTTTTATTTGAAAACAATAATATTGACAATGCAAAAACGTTTTCTGCAGTGCACTTTCATGTTGTCCTTGTCTCAACTTTTGAATCATGTCATTTGAATTCTCTTTCAACTCTTAGATGGAGTGTCTGAAGAAAGAAAATAGCCGCTTGAAGATAAATCTGGAAGATATGAGAACAAAACAGAAGCAGGAAGACCTCGAGGTGGAGAGAACAGTCACAGAGGGAAAAGAAGAGAAAAAGGAAATAATCCCGAGAGGAGAATGTGAGGGAAAAGACACAAAAAGAGAGAAAGAGGATGGAAAAGAAGAAAGAGAGCAAGACATAATAAAAGCCCAGAGAGAGGATGGAGAGGGGGGAGAGGGGGGCAGCGTAATCCTCAGTGAGAGAAAAAAGAAGGTTATTTTTGAAATGAAAACCAAAGAGAGAGGCGAGACTGAGGGTGAGAAAGACATAGATAAGAAAGACGTCACAGAGGAGACATCCCAGCCATCAGAGTACAACTCTGAAGCCCAGACAACCACACAGAAAGAGGAGACAGAAGAAGATCAATTCTCCCTGGACACACTTATCCTACATCAGCAGCTTCAGCAGGCCCTGGAAGAGGCTGATAGACAGAGCACTCTAGCCCAGGATCTGCGCTCCAAACTGGCAGAACAGAGTAAGAAGGTCTTGGAGGTCGAGCATAAGATGGTTTTCCTGGAAGCTGAGAACCAGAGGCTGAAGAAGGCAGCAGAAAGCCTCATGGAGGCTAGGAAACAGATAGAGGTAATGAACCATTATGTTATGACAAAAAAACCTAATTACTACAAGATTACTTTACATTACAGCACCATTAAAATCTCTTTCACCATCCAGCCAAAAATGGTCTTGTCGATAACAGCAACTGAAGTAAGAAAAGCCCCTGCCACTCGCAATTAAGAAGGGCATCCAGTATTGCTACTAGACCCTTGTTAAATAAGACATTTCTCACACTGACACACTTTGCTAATTGGGCCTTATGGCATCATGAGCAGAATTATTTTTTATGTAAATTGTTTATTAAACCATTCTTACGAAGAAGAAGAGGTAGAATGGTTTTATGAAAGATTTACACTTAAAGAAATATTCCGGGTTCAGTACAAGTTAAGCTCAATCGGCAGCATTTGTGTCATAATGTCGATTAGCACAAAAATGAATTTTGACTCATCCCTCCTTTTCTTAAAAAAAAACAAAAATCGGGGGCCTGGGTAGCTCGGTGGTAAAAGACGCTGGCTACCACCCCTGGAATTCGCTAGTTCGCTAGTTCGAATCCCAGGGTGTGCAGAGTGACTCCAGCCAGGTCTCCTAAGCAACCAAATTGGCCCGGTTGCTAGGGAGGGTAGAGTCACATGGGGTAACCTCCTTGTGGTCGCTATACTGTGGTTCATTCTCAGTGGGGCGTGTTGAGTTGAGCGTGGATGCCGCACTATGTCTCTGTGGCAACACGCTCAACAAGCCACGTGATAAGATGCGCCCGTTGGCGGTCTCAGACGCGGAGGCAATTGGGATTCACTACGCGACCACGAGGACTTAAAAGCGCATTGGGAATTGGGCATTCCAAATTGGGAGAAAAAAGGGAAAAAATCCACAAAAAAAAAGCAAAAATCGAGGTTACAGTGAGGCACTTACTATGAAAGTGAATGTGGCCAATTTTTGGAGGGTTTAAACAGAAATGTGAAGCTTATAATTTTACAAAACCACTTAAATAATTCTTCTGTTAAAATTCATGTATTATTTAAGCTGTAAATTTGTTTAAACTGTTATTTTAACAGTCATTTTAGGGTTTGTTGACATTACATCATCATGGCAACAAAGTTGTAAAATTGGGTATAATTTTACACAGAGAAGTTTAATAAGTGATTTTATCACAATTAAATCATGTTTACACACATATTGTTTATGTCTTGTGGATATACTGTTGAAACAGTCGAGTATTTTAACATTCAAAAATTGGCCTCCATTCACTTCCATTGTAAGTGCCTCACTGTAAACCAGTGTGGCAGGAAGGATGCTGCACACCCAGCCCCTAATCAAGCTAATCAAGCCCTTGAGAGGGATAAAGGTGACTGGAGGCGGCAGTTCAAGAGAGAGATTGAGTTACGGGCAGCTGCCCTGCATGTGTTTATGTTTGTGTCTTTTTGTTTTATTAAAAGATTATTTATATTGTCAAGCCAGTTCTCGCCTCCTTCTTTCCATTGAACTTTGTTACACTGGTGCCGAAATCCAGAAAGGAGGAGGGATGCGCCGTAGTAGAGTCCTCGCCATTACTATCCAGCCCAATGGAGCAGCCGCGGCCATCCGCCGGGGGACAGAGGAGCCCGGCCGCCTGAGAGCGGAGGAATGGCCGCCGACCACGAGGAGGAGGGGCTCCTAGCCGACCGCCTGGAGCGGTCAGGGCTGCTGCCAGGGGCGGAGGAGACCCCTACCGGCCGTTAAAACGCAGTGAAAATTGTTAATCTGATAAAAAGAAAAGGAGGGGCAAGTCAAAATACATTTTTGTGGTAATCAACATTATGCCACAAATGCTATCGATTGAGCTTAACTTGTATTAAACCTGGAATATTCCTTTAATGTCTTAATGTCACCAGTGAGCAACTTTATAGAAAACGTGCCTTAACGTTTTTAATGTCTTTTAACCCCCAGTTGGCAAACCAAAGGTTAAAATCCACAGTGCTATATAACACTTTACTATGTGTGTCTGTCAGGTTTTGCAGGGTGAATCTATGCAGCAGGAGGAGGAACTGATGCGTCTGCGTAGTCAGGTGGAGTTTCAGAAGATGGAGGTGGCAGTGATTGCTCAGTTAGAGGGAGAGAGAGCAGCACTGGAAAGAGAGAGAGAGACACTCAGAGCCAGCATAGACTCACTCAGGGCTGCAGTACGCAAGGTGAGACAAATTTCCCTTTTTACTGTGAAAGAAAAGACATTAATTACATCACTGGGGAAACATTTTGATGAAAGTTATGCTGTAACAATGACTGAATATACAAGACACAATAGGCATTTAAGGCATGGCCAGGCAAAGGTCATTTTTTTTTTTTACCCCTTGTCCTGCACTGTTTGTGAATGATACCTGAAATTGACTTGTGGATTGATGAGGTGAGTAAATGATGAGAGAATTTTCATTTTTGTGTGGACTATCCCTTTAAATTGAAGGAGGGCAGTGAGCCCTATCAAGGGACCAGAATATCATAGAGACTTGGGGGTGGGCTCTTTTGACTTGGGCCTGAAATCACCCAGAACAACCTATTAACCACCTAGCATTGCCCTAGCAACCACCCAGAACACCCTAGCAATTGCATTGCAATGTGTTAACAACCACTCAAAACACCTTAGCAACCACATATTAATAACCTGGCAACCACCCATAGCATCCTAGCAACGTGGCAGTGAGGTTTCCATGGGCAAGCACCACTCATATTTACTGTAGAAAATATGAAAATAAAGTTGATAAATAGCCGCTAAATTTAGAGAAAATAGATTTTTTCATATTTTATATTTTAACCGAAGGTAACAAAACAATTTCTGACTCATAGGGTGATCAGTTGGAGCTGATCAACCAAAACCTTAAGGCCGACCTCGAAAGATTGGGGCGGAGCTTGGAATCTGCCAAGCGCTGCGAAGAAGAGATGGAAACTGAACTGCGGGAATCCAGCCTGGAGGTGGAGTCTCTGACCAGAGGGCGGGAAGAAGCTCTCCTTGAGGTCACGCGATTGGAGCAAGAGAAGGAGGCGTGTCAGGCAGAGCTGGACAGCCAACGGCGTGAGCAAAGACAAAGAGAACGAGAAATGGCCAGACTCAGACAGCAACTGGAGAGCACGACCTCTGCCCTAGAGCACGGTAACCAAAGAGCCTGCAGCCTAGAGGCACAAAACAGGTACAGAACAATATAGCAAGTTGGCACATTTGCACAAGTTTGAAACAAATAGCATCACGCATATAAGAACATCATGTATATCAATCACTATATCTGCCCACAGACGGTTGGGTCAGGAGCTTTCCCAGCTCAAAGAGACATGTGCAAAGTTAGAGGAGCTGCAGAAGGAAAACCAGCAGCTCAGTACACTCAACGCTGAGAGCAAGACCCAGATTAACTCTCTAGCAAAGGTCTGTGCAGTTTCAATCTGTTTGTGTATATGCGAGGTCTAAATTATAAAGGCAATTACTACAGCTCTGCAGTACATCTTAGTTTTGCAATTATGTTTGCCTGGACGTCCCTTGGTGATGAATGCTACTGAAATGAGCCACTTTAAATAATGTTTTTCCAACCAGGAACTGTTCTCTAGTTCCTTTAACTCAATTAGTCTAAAGCTCCTTAGATAACTGTGCTTAAAATGCATCTTGGTGAGAGTATTTAAAGGTGCTGTAAGCAATTTTTATGTAATGGCATGCAAAAAAGCCCTTATTTACCACATATAACTGAAACATCCCACATGTCTGTGACAGCGCTAATCTCTGTAAACAGCAACAAAAAAGTGGTCAGATTCTTTAGCCAATCAGAAGACTGTCACAGACAGTCATTTTGTGTTTTCAAAGGGGAGCCCATAGATGAGAAGTAGGAAGCTAAGTGTGGAGAAGTTAAAGTGAATTATTCAAGTCAAATACCATATTCAGTTTAAAGGAATATTCCGGGTTCAGTACAAGTTCAGCTCAATCCACAGCATTTGTGGCATAATGTTGATTACCACAAAAATTAATTTTGACTTGCCCCTCCTTTTCTTCAAAAAAAGCAAAAATCTGTGTGACAGTAACGCACTTACAATGAAAGTGAACGGGGCCAATTTTTGAACGTTAAAATACTCACTTTTTCAAAAGTATAGCCAGAAGACACAAACAATATCTGTGTTAACATGATTTATGTGTGATAAAATATATAGCCAATTTTACAGGTTTGTTGCCATGACGATGTGATGTCAATAAACCCTGAAACCCTAAAATGACTGTAAAAATGACAATTTAAACAATTTTACTGCTCAAATAATACATGAGTTTTAACAAAAGAATTAATGTAAGTGCTTTTATAAAATGATAAGCTTCACGTTTCAGTGTTTAAACCCTCCACAAATTGGCCCCATTCACTTCCATTGTAAGTGCCTCACTGTAACCTCCATTTTTGCTTATTTTAAAGAAAAGAAGTTATGATTCGAAATCAATTTTAGTGGTAATCAATATTATGCCACAAATGCTGTTGATGGAGCTTAACTTGTATTGAACCCGGAATATTTCTTTAATAAGCAGTTGTCGAGTGACAACACTGAATTGATGTGCTACTGCTCCATCTCTGATTATAACAGTCAACTGTATGGTTCAACTGTATCTTTGGAGGGCGGAGTTTCGGAAAGAGGGGCGTGTCTAATTTAGTGACTAGAGCCACGTTTTTATGCAAAAAAATGCAAAATAATTCACATTCTGCCAGGGAAAGCATTTATATAAAAATCACATCCATGCATAACGCATTATATCATTTAAAATATCCTGTACATTTTTGAATCAAACTCACTCAGAATGCGACAATTTCTGATACAGTTTTAAGTGTCTAATTTTTTGTTTATTATGTCCATGTATGTGGTTACAGACAATTACACCAGTGAAAATTGCCCTCAGTAACTTAAACTTGTCCTCTGTCACGCCTGCGCTCGACTACAGTATCTCAGAAGAGAAGCATCATGTGATCTCCGCTCCTATTAGTACTTGAAGTATTGCATCACTCCTCATTTGCAAAATGTTCAACTTTTCGTAATTTTGTCATGTGTCACTGCAAATCTCCAGCTCTATTTGAAAATTAATCGCAGGCAGTGTGAACGACCCTTAAATCTGGCACACGTTCCAGAATGGCCTACGTCACTTACAGCACCTTTAAAGAGCTCGAATGAAAGATTTCTTAACAAGATGCTTGGTTGGTTTTGGATGAAGCTGTTAAGATACAGCAGTTGTCTAACTTTGATATCCCAATCACAACCAGGAACTGGCTAATGAAAAAGCCCAGTCCCAGGAGTTATCCAATCAAGTTGCACAGCTGAACCACACACTTGAGGAGTTGCAGACCAAGCTTAAAATGGCAGCTACGCAACAGCACCGATCTAGTCCAGAGGTCACTTCATCTCCAACTGACTCTCACACACAGAGGATAGAAGACTCTGTATCAAACAGACGGTCTGTACCGCTGGCAGGAGGCCCCGAGGAGTCTGCTGTCAGTATTGGAGATAAGATTAACCACAGCTCTGGGCCCACAGACTCTTTCTGTACAGAAAAAGACTCAAAAAACAAAGGGAACAAACAACATCAGACAACACCAGAGCCTGCCACAGCAAGCCAGGAGGTCTTGAGTCAGAGACTGATAAATACAGAGAGGGAGGTGAGATAAAATGCAGAATAATACCCTTGAAATGTCATTACATTTTTGGCCCCACAGGGCTACCTAATGCCTGTCTTTAATTAAACATTATTAACGCTGTCCAGAGATTTGGATGACTTTTTGAATGAACGGATAATAACTTGCCTCTGATTCGCCCGCTGAATTCTGTGCCTCCGGTTTTATCCCAGAATGCAGTTCTGCAGCGTGAGCGGGAGGTGTTGCTGTCTCAGCTCACTCAGTCTCAGTCAGCCTGCACTCAACACCGAGAGCAGTTGGTCACCCTGCAGCGCCACTCCATCTCGCTGCAAGAGAACTGTGCTAAATTACAGGCCCTCAACACCAAACTACAGGTGAGTGTGTGATTGAGTGTGGGTTGCTTGTCTCAAAATGGACCCTTTGATGCTGAACAAAAGGACAATGTATTTTAGAAAATGACATTTGTTTAAATCTGTATTAGTTGTGCCTTGATAATAGGTGGGCACTCAAGGGTTTCAATCACACTGTTGGCAGAGCATAAACCACACCACTTGGCTTTTCATAGGCTCGTTATTAACACATCACTGACCACACTCTCACATTTTGTTATACAGCTCTCTACTTCATTCTAATTGGTCAATCACGGCATTAATTGTGATATTTCTGAATAATGACTGTTGTCTTTGGCAACACTCATGTTCTGTCTCTCATATCACTCTGTGGTCTCTAAAAGTAAGATAATAAAATAATTAACCTCAAAACTATATTTTTATGTCCATGTATTTATATATTTGGTAAGTAGCCATATCAGCCAGGCATTGTTGTACATTTTCAATTTTATTTAGAAAGTTTATGTTGCAAAAATGACTGGCTAAAGGCCTATTCACACCAAGACCGTATTTTCAGTGCAAATGTTCGTTCCAAACGACCTTTTGACTAGGAACAATGGATTGGTATTCACACTGGGTCCGACAAATCATCTGCTGTCAACCTGAAGGTGTTTTTACGGAGAGCAGTCCGTTTTTTTTTCTTCAGACTGCTATGATAACTGACTGACCAATGAGATATGAGCTTTTTGTCATGTTTCCAGAGTCGCTACTGTTGCACAATCGACCGCGTTGGTGGCACTTTTCAACTGGCAAACACAGGTGCTGCTCTTTTACTCGTCCCATGCACAAAAAACTCTAAATTCGAAAATACTACATTAATTTTCATTGCTATGCAGAAGACCTGCAATTGTGTTTGTCATTGAATCCCAATGATCTGGCTAATTTAAGTGTTCTTCAGGCTTGTTTAGCAGATATAATAAAATATGATGGCATGTAATTTTCTTCAGTTAAATACAGATAAAACAGAATTTGTTGTAATAATCGGTCTTGGTTTTAAAAAAAAAAAAGTCAGATTGAGTCAGGTGGTATATTCAGCAGGTGGTGAGAAATTTGGGAGTCTGTTTTGATACAAATTTACGTTTTGAATATCACGTCAAGCAGTTAGTTCAGTCTTGTTTTTAACAGTTAAGGAACATTTCCAAGGCTAGACATGTCTTTGGGATACAGAGAAGCTTATACATACTTTTATTTTGTCTTGCCTTGATTATTGTAATGCCCTGTTTTCAACTTTAAATCAATTAAATCAATCACTTCAGCACGGCTACAATCAGTGCAAAATGCTGCAGCTAGACTTTTGACACAAACTAGTTCTTCAACTCCAGTTTTTGCTTCTTTGTACTGGTTACCAATTCATTTTAGGGTTGATTTTAAAATGGATTTTTTTTTTTTACATATATAGCATTACATGGTTTGGTGCCAGAATATTTAGCAGAACTTTTCATACCTTATGAAACAGTTAAGGCCATTTCCCACTGGCAGTACTAAAGCTTTTCCCCGGGACTAGTGCTTTTCGTCGCTTTCGCACCAAATTAACTATAGTTCCTCAAAGCCATTTTATGGGACATTTTTAGCTCTTACTCCAGGGTAGGTACGTTTGGGGCATATAGGGAATGTGGCAGACTGTGGGAGGTGCTGTAGCCTGTGATTGGTCAAAAACCTATGACACACAAAGCATTGAGAAAAGAGAGGAGTACCACAGCCACCATTTGTAAACAAACTAGCTGCTAGCCTGCCACTCAGAGGATTACTCTAATTTTACAATTCCCTTACAATTAAATAACATATAACAAGCAAAGTATTCAGAGGATCACCCGTTTCACATGTGTTAGACGTCTTAGATCTTCTTGTCGTGAACTCTTGGCTGTTCCAAAATCCAGATGTAAAACTAAAGGTGATAGAGTTTTTGTAGTGAAGGTCCCATGATTATGGAACAGCCTGCCCTGGGACATTAGATCTGCTGAATCTGTGTCTGTTTTTCAAGTGTCATTTAAAATCTCATTTATAGACTTGCTTTTACTATGTGAATGTGTTGTGTTTTACTGAGTGTGTTTTGATTTTATGTTTTGTGAAGGTTTTTGTGCTAAATTGCTAAAAAGTGCTATAAAAATAAAGTTATTATTATTATTATTAAATTCAATGCAAATATGCAGTAAATAAATAATATAGAAGTAAACACAATACATTCTTTCTTTTTTAGAATTATAATGTAATGTGCTGATACCTCATATTATATAATATAATTTTTTATTTTTTTGTCTTAATATACTTAATTTAATATATACAGTATATTACTGTGACTGCTTTCAGGCATTAAAAATAGCAGTGAGGTTCTGCAATTTATTTGGACTTGCTCGTAGTAAAATATCACATAAAAAGACCCTACATGCAAGGATAAAATAAGACACAAAGTATTCCTGTAAGTGTGCTTTTTTTCTCACAGCACATAAGAAACCCTGAATTTGATACAAATATGCAATAATTAAATAAAGAAAAGACCAAGAGGCTGTTTCTTCCTTAATATGATTTTTAATGTGATGCATCATACTGAATGCCATACCTGTTTTACTTAATGAACATTATTTCAGGTGTATTTATATCACTGTACCTTGTGATATATAATATAGGCATAGAAAAGAGAAGCTGGGTTCGGAAGTTCATTTGGAATGTACTTGTAGTAGCAAAATACATGCATAAATATAAAGACAGAATACATGGGACATGTAACAGCGCTCTTTATTCATCTCACTCACACAAAAAACACAGATTCTATATTCCTCTAATTGCATCAAAAACATGGAAAGAACATAATGAAACAGTTATGCCAAATTAGGTAAATTATTGCCTTAACTGCGTTTTTTTATATTAATCTCATGCATTGATTGCTGAATGCACAAGAATAAATGTTTGCAGAACAGTGCCGCCTACTGTACAGGGGTGAAATTGTTTTTCATTTTATTCATTTTGGTTTCGATGTGATTGTGAATAATCTCTCTCGTTGGCAGTTCATCTTGCAAATTCGTCACAAATTCCTGATTCTGATCTAGCGGTCTGATATTTCTGAAGAATGACTGTACATCTAGGGATAAAGTGAAATCACACCTGTCATCCGGGTATTGCAAGTCAATCACTTTTTATAATTTTTCACTCTCAGGTGGAACAGGCATCTCTAAGTTCCGAACATGCGTCAGTTTTGGCACGTTTCAATGAGAGCGAGGTTCGCTGTGCAGCTCTGGAGGCAGAATCAAGGGTGTGGCTAAAGGAGAAGGAGGAATCAGTGGTGCATCTGGAGGCTTTAAGGCGGGATCATGAGAGATTGACCGCTCTACAGCAGAGACAGGAGATGGAGCTTGAAGAGTTGCTGGTCAAACACAGTCAGCTAAAAAGCAACAGTCGCAGTCTAGAAGCTCAGTGTAAAGACGCTGAGGCCAGGTACAGTGCTTTAGACAATTTTCAAGAAATTCTTGAAGCACTAAACATGAGGCTGTCAGCATACAGTCAACATGAAATCAAAATCAACCCTATTTACTTTCTAAAAGGAAAAGTTTACCCAAAAATGGAAATCCTATCATTACTGACTCGTCCTAATATCTCTCCAAACCCCTTTGACTTTCCTCTGTGGAACACAAAAGTGTTTATTTGCCATAGAATGAAAGCGAGTAGTGACTGCTTTCTGTCAAACAAAACAAAAAAAGTACCAGAAAATCTCCAGAAAAGTAATCAGTAAGGCTCATGCAACATATTCCAAGTCTTCTGAAGTGATATGTTCACTTTGTGCAATGAAGAGAATGAAATTTAAGTTAAGCTATTCACTCTCAAATCAAATCTGACTCAGATCAGTTCTGGCTCCATTCTGGTGTGGAATGCCCACTTTTCACAATCCAATCAATTCCTGACAAATCAAATCAAGTCCCGGCCTACATTTTTTATCATTTATTATCCTGTATTACTCAGAAATATGTCACATTACTTAAGCAAGATAGGCTGTGAATGCCGCTTCATCTTGAGTTTAACTTGAAATACGAAAACATAAGGCAGCAAATCGATAAATACAACATCACTTGAATTGCAAAAATGTTATCAGAGGCTGAAAACATGCTTTATGCCTAAACATTTAAGGACAGAGAATACTGGAACATGTTATCAGTCAGTTGTTGCTCCATGAGTAACTGTATGTTGCTACACATTGTACATTTAATAAAAGTAATTTACGGTTTAGCAAATGACATTTCATTTTAAGCTTGTAAAATGATTTAAACGCTGTGCTTGTCCAGATATAAGGAGCTGTTGGAGCGAAAAGCTCAGCTGGAGGAGGCAGAAAAATTGATACACCTGGAGAGAGAGAAAATGAAGAGAGTGACACAAGGGCAAGTGGAGAGCGAGAAGGAGCTGGAGAGACTGAGAATGGACAATGAAAGGTGAGAAGTCGTAATTGATCTGACCACAACACTGGGTTGAAGTTACAGTCAAGCAGATTCATAGGAAAGAGAGAGGAAGTGATGATGCCACCCACCAGAAAAGCTTGTCACCCAGTGCGCTGATGGTACGCCCCACCAAAGTTTCACCACAGTGTGAGTCATAGGCCAGTTTCCAGTAGTTGTTGCCATGGCATGACAGCCTGTGAAAGTGTTTGTAAAGCTTGTTGCTTTGGTGAACAGAATGAAAGGAACAATTTACATAACATGCTTGTTAGGAGGGAGTTCACATTTATTCAACGTGTTCAGTTTGTTGGATGGTTGTTTTTTAGATTAGATTGGTGCTTTGATCATTTGTTTTCTAGACGACAGGCTGAATGGATGGATGGATGTAAAGAGACACTGTTGGGGTAAATCTCACGTAAACATGTCCGGGTTTTATGCCAAAATCATAGGAAAAAATGTATTACATTTTGCATAAAGAAATGTAGCCCATCCGCCTCAAGGTTCGATGTGTTGTGCATTCTGAGATGCCATTCTGCTCACTACAATTGTACAGAGCGGTTATCTGAGTTACAATAGCCTTTCTGTCAGCTCAAACCAGTCTGGCCATTCTCCGTTGTCCTCTCTAATCAACAAGGCATTTCTGTCCACAGAACTGCTGCTCACTGGATGTTTTTTGTTTTTGGCACCATTCTGAGTAAACTCTAGAGACTGTTGTGTGTGAAAATCCCAGGAGATCAGCAGTTACAGAAATACTCAAACCAGCCCTTCTGGCACCATCAATCACGCCATGGTCGAAATCACTGAGATCAAATTTTTTACCCATTCTGATGGTTGATGTGAACATTAACTGAAGCACCTGACCTGTATCTACATGATTTTATGCATTGCACTGCTGCCATACGATTGGCTGATTAGATAATCACATGAATAAGGAGGAGTACAGGTGTACCTAATAAAGTGGTCAATGAATGTATATATGTAAGGGATAGTGTACAGTCAGCCCATTGTTGCAAAATAAACCCCAACAGGTCGATCTTGTATCATCCTAAAGGGGTTTTTATGATAACAACCGGCTGACAGTACATTATCCCGCTTATTACATGGCTACTAAGCAAATAAATATATATATGGAAATTAAATATTGATTTGCATTGAAATTTTGTAATTATGTGAGAACAAAGAAATCGCTGAACAGCTGAAATCCACCTCCGGTTTGTGTTCTGTTGGTGTTTATTCTGAGAAAATGACCGTCTGACTGCTCATTATCCATCTTATTACAAGACTACTTTCCAAATAAATAAATGCGTATGAAACATTGATGTGACTTGAAATTATTTTATTATTATAGAAGCAGGAAAGTTGACTTGCAATACCCAGATGACCGGTCTAATACGTCTTTGCCATTGACCAATCAGAATCATGTATTTTAGAGTGCTGTGTAATATATATATATATATATATATATACACTGGTGGCCAAAAGTTTGGAATAATGTACAGATTTTGCTCTTATGGAAAGAAATTGGTACTTTTATTCACCAAAGTGACATTCAACTGATCACAATGTATAGTCAGGACATTAATAACGTGAAAAATTACTATTACAATTTGAAAAAAATGTTCAGAACTTCTTAAACTACTTCAAAGAGTTCTCATAAAAAAAATCCTCCACGTGCAGCAATGACAGCTTTGCAGATCCTTGGCATTCTAGCTGTCAGTTTGTCCAGATACTCGGGTGACATTTCACCCCACGCTTCCTGTAGCACTTGCCATAGATGTGGCTGTCTTGTCGGGCACTTCTCATGCACCTTACAGTCTAATTGATCCCACAAAATCTCAATGGGGTTAAGATCCATAACACTCTTTTCCAATTATCTGTTGTCCAATGTCTGTGTTTCTTTGCCCACTCTAACCTTTTCTTTTATGGCTTTTTCTTTGCAATTCTTCCCTGCATCCCTGAGCCTTCTCTTTACTGTTGTACATGAAACTGGTGTTGAGCAGGTAGAATTCAATTAAGATATCCTCTTGTTTAGTTGAACATCTGGACCTTCCACATCTCTTTCTGTTCTTGTTAGAGCCAGTTGTCCTTTGTCTTTGAAGACTGTAGTGTACACCTTTGTATGAAATCTTCAGTTTTTTGGCAATTTCAAGCATTGTATTGCCTTCATTCCTCAAAACAATGATTGACTGACAAGTTTCTAGAGAAAGCTGTTTCTTTTTTGCCATTTTTGACCTAATATTGACCGTAAGACATGCCAGTCTATTGCATACTGTGGCAACTCAAAAACAAACACAAAGACAATGTTAAGCTTCATTTAATGAACCAAATAGCTTTCAGCTATGTTTGATATAATGATAGTGATTTTCTAGTACCAAATCAGCAATTTAGCATGATTACTCAAGGATAAGGCATTGGAGTGATGACTGCTGGAAATGGGGTCTGTCTAGATTTGATCAAAAATGACCTGTCTAATGTTC
Source organism: Myxocyprinus asiaticus (assembly GCF_019703515.2). Taxonomy (NCBI): domain Eukaryota; kingdom Metazoa; phylum Chordata; class Actinopteri; order Cypriniformes; family Catostomidae; genus Myxocyprinus; species Myxocyprinus asiaticus. The sequence continues at coordinate 15,587,754 of NC_059370.1, read as the reverse complement.
TGACTATACTTTGTGATCAGTTGAATGCCACTTTGGTGAATTATTTCCTTTCAAAACAGCAAAATCTGTACATTATTCCGAACCTTTGGCCGCCAGGGTATAGGGTATATTATATGCCATAAAAACATTATGGCATATATATATATATATATATATATATATATATATATATATATATATATATATATATATATATATATATGCCATAATGTTTTTATTTTTTTTTAATGTTTTTTAAAAACTCTTTGAATATATTGATGATCTGTAGATACCAGAGCCTGCAGAAGGAGTGGGTTCAGGTCCAGTCCGAGTTGCTGGCTCAGAGTTCAGTTCTGCGGGCAGAGTTGAGTACAGCTCAGCTGGAACGGACCAGACTGGAGGGAGAACTCAATACCCTTAAAGAACACAACCAGCAGCTGGATCTGAACAATGTCCGTCTCAGCAGCCAGTATCAGGTCTGAATGCATGCTGACAATTTTGTGTGTATATGTGCATGACATCTTTTCTTAACACGTCACAAACCCTGGTTTTGTGAAATGTGACTTGCTCCATCATTATGTCACTTTGACCCAGAAACACATTTTGAGATCAATGCACTAAAGTAAAAAGGGAAGCATTTAAATTATTATATCAGCCAAAATTTAAATAATTATATCACAACTAAATTTTGGAGTAAAAACATAATTTTATAATTAGAAAGCATAGACTGTACCTTTGACTTTAGTGCGTAAAGTTCCAAATGTTTTTCTGAGTCAAAGTGACTCCAAATGATATAGCAGGTCACATATGTTCATGCGCAGTATGTCCCAGTTATGATTAAATGGGAATTTGAGTTGTTTTAGTTTTTGCTAACATTTAAAAATGTTAGAACAACGTTAACAATAACAATTGTTAAAAAATTATTTGTTTATTATTATGTAGAGCCGAGGAGGGCGGGGCCGGGCTGGAATGAGACACACCCGGTCCCCAATCAGCCTGATGGGGCGCGCGAGGGATAAAGGCGGCCGGGGACGACAGTTCGAGAGAGAGAGAGAATTGCAGGCAGCTGTACTGTGTGTTTTTAGTTGTGTGTTTTGGTTGTGTTTTTTGTTTAAATTGTTCATTAAATTATTATTTAAATTGTCAAGCCGGTTCTCGCCTCCTCCTTTCCACTAAACCCCCTTACACTGGTGCTGAAACCCGGAAAGGAGGAGGCGAGAACCGGCTTGACAACTTAAATAATAATTTAATGAACAATTTAAACAAAAAACACAACCAAAACACACAACTGAAAACACACAGTACAGCTGCCTGCAATTCTCTCTCTCTCTCTCGAACTGTCGTCCCCGGCCGCCTTTATCCCTCGTGCGCCCCATCAGGCTGATTGGGGACCGGGTGTGTCTCATTCCAGCCCGGCCCCGCCCTCCTCGGCTCTACATATTAATCATATTATTAATCATGTAAAATAATACTTAATTTGAATGTATCTGAATTTGTGAATTTGTGTATTTATGCATTAGTTTACACATTAACTTATGAGAGTAATTAAATACTTTTAAAAGATGGAGATGGACAAAAGCCTTCTCTAATCTATTTATAAATCAAATCCAGATAGGGCTTGTAACAAATGTAGGGTAATTTGCAACCTTTGTAAGGTGGAATTTAATTATAATTGAAGCTTGACTGTTGTGGTAATCAAACATCTTTGATATATATTATTTTGATGTTGATTCTTATAAGAGGAACTGAATGTATTTAAACTAAATTCACTATTTGAAAATAAATATATCTAGATGCAAATAACAGCAAATTGAAAATTTGATATTAATCACATTAACTACACTATTAACTAAATATCATGAGATTAATCATGGTTAATTATTCTAATTTAATGACAGCCCGAGTATATAAACAGATATATGTGTGCTATAGCTCCTTACCCAGCTGAAGGCAAACATGGAGGAGGAGAACCGACATCTAGTAGAGCAGAACCAGAGTCTCGCCAAAGAGAACAAAGCTCTGCTGGAGAGCAGCCTGGAGAGCCGAGACCAACACCACAACCAGCAGAGAGAGTACCTGTACGAACACAAACACACATTCACATGCACTCTGTAGGGAGCATCTGCATCAGTGAACAACCTTCATTTTTTCCCTCCCATTTGTCCATCTCTCTCTCCACTTCAGTGATAAACTCAATGAGCTGCGCAGGGAGAAGCAGAAGCTGGTGGATAAGATAATGGATCAGTATCGAGTTCTGGAACCAGGGCTGCCTGGCATGTGTCCACCCAAACAACCAAAGTTAGTCAGCATTTAACATCTGCCTCTAGCAGACCTCTTTACCACAGGCTCACTGGATCTGAATCATAAGCCAAGTGCACATTGCAAGTCTGAAACTCATTGGCCGTAGCACATTTTAAGACTTACAGTTTCTTGTTTGCTGTCATTTTGTTGCACGCTTTACCCAACTAATCGCAGACTAATAGTGTCAATGAACACGTTTACATGCACACCATTAACTATATAAAATCAGCTTATTAAAAAAACAATCTGACTTTTGGCTTACTCTCTGCTTTTGAAATCAAAACATAAGCATTCATGCACAATTTTGCCCACCCCAAGAGCAGTGGTTAAGGCGTTTACATAAAACACGAAATGGGGGTAGGTGTGACTTATCCCGATAAAGGAAAAATTTTGAGGTGTTCACATGACCTTATACATTGTCTGCTTATTAGGCATAATCGTTTTTTTTTTTTGTTGCATTTAATTACTTAATTCTTAACAACATGAACAATATGAAGGAAGGGCTTGCGATCGTTTTTGCACTGATTTGCACAGAACGGGACGAAAGACACATCGTAGTGGGGCTTTTTGTTACAGATTTTAAATGGTGACGACCTTCAGCCTTATAGTGTGCACTTGACTTTACTCGCCACCCTTCAATCACCTAAACTCTTTTGTGGCTGCAGGAAGTCGAACTGGATAGCAGACCGCATGAAGAAGCTGATAAAACCGAAAGGTGGAAGTAAAGAAGGTCGTCCTCAGTTCATTGCTGCTGGCAGTATAGAGAACCTTGCAGATGCCGTAGACGGTGCGCCCACCTCTCCAGCTCCAGTGCGTGGTGAGAGCCACAGGGCTGTATGGCCAGCGTAATAACATTAGATGTATTATAGCACAGAGTGGAAGAGAGTGCCAAAAAGTTAAGACCGCAGGGTTCCCTGGACTCTGTAAAATACAAAAAAGGTCCCCAAAAGCCCATAACAATGAATGATGCTGTTCCCTTACCACATTAGGCCATTCCCTGCTTGGATCCTAACCAGACATAGTAATTCTGTATTTATGTGAAGGAGCAGTGGAATGCAGTTTGCAGATCTAATTAATATTCTGCAGATTGTATACAGCAGAGTGTAGATATCAATGATATTTATGAAGATGTAAATACTGAAGTGTGTACCGTATGTGTACAGTACTATGCAAAAGTTCTCATTTGCAGTGATTATTCTGATTAGATTCTCATTACTGCAGTACAGTATTTGTATTACTGTATAAAAGTAAAGAATTACTATAATATAATAATTTTGTTTTATAAAATCAGCATATTTTATCAACATAAATTACAGGGAGTAGAACACTATTGTTATGTATAAACACTTTACTATTTAAATAAGCCATTATGTTTTCACATTAAAGTAATACAAATGAATTATTAATTATTTTATTTTTTTGCATTAAACTAATGGGCATTTGTGGGGAAAAAAATGCTTAAAAATGTATTTTTAAAAATGATAATTGTTCTAAAAAATCTTAATTCTCTTTATGCAAAATATCATTTCTTATTCTTTTATTTTTGGTAAAATATGACCCAGGCATATTTTAGTTCTTTACAGGTTTCCTAACATTCTCAGATAAATACCTATTTCTAAAGAGAGAGACTAAAAATATTTCATTTTTGTTTAGTAAAATGCACCTTTAACCTATTTCACCCCTCAGATCATGAGCAGGCCCCCATCAGTGCGCCAGTCTCCCCGAATCCTCTCAGGAGAGTTTCATTCCAGCCTGAATCAGAAGACCAATCCAAGGTGAATCTGCGGTCCGGTCGGCGTAAGCTGGGCTCCAGACATGGCTGGGCTCTCGGCCGGGGCAGAGGAGGAGTTTCCCAGTCCTTCAGTCCTGGAGACCAGCGCACACAGCCTCGCATTCGCCTACGCTCCTCCCAAGCAGGCGCCACGGCCCTCTGGGAACACGATGGGAGCCCCACGCCCAGCCAGAACAGCCTGAGCGAGGAGGGTAGAGGTGAGAGAGAGACAGGGGTAGAGATATATACTAGATGAACAATGAAGATGGGATAATGATGGGATGGATGAGGAATGGGTGGAAGAGAATGTAACTACTTAAAATAAGATGTATTTCTTAGTGGGGTTTTTTTGTATTGTTTCGAGAATAATCTCTGTGTGTGTACATACTTAGCTATAGTTTGGTAACCAAATTGTTCCCAGAAGTGAGCTAAATATAACCTCCCTTTGAGGACATTTGGGGGCGTTGTCAATTGGAAAATTGATTAATAAATAAAGCAAAATGCTGTTTTATTTTAGTTTTTTAGGGGAAAGGTTAGGGTTGGTTCTCATTGATTTTAATGACCTTTATATAAAAAACTTTAGAAGTCTGTGGTATGTCCCCATTTAGAAAGCTAAGTAAACGTGTGTGTGTGTGTGTGTGTGTGTGTGTGTGTGTGTGTGTGTGTGTGTTTTAGTTGAGAGTGAGGAGAACATCTCGCCTGAACACTCAGATGTCAGCCGTGTTTCATCAGGAACTGAAGGTAAGTCTACAGAATTAAAGTTATTTATTTAATATACCTTAGCATCTGTAATAAAGCCCAAAAACCCATGACATTTCTTTCTGTTTCTCTCCTTTAGATTTTCACTCCAGTTTTGACAAGCCACAAGACTCAGAGCACAAACAAGAGTAAAGCAATACAAATTTGTTAAAGTTCATTTAACTACTTGTATGTATCCATAGGTTTTGACACAGTTTTGCATATACAACATACATAAGGCATGTATACACAAACAAATAAATGAATTATATCACATATGTATGGTACTCTTCCATAAGTACATGCCATATATTTATAGTTGGGTTTTAGAGTCCACATTGAAAATCTATGATTCAATGTGTAACTTAAACCAGGAAGTTTTAGGATTTTAAAACATTTAAAACAAAGAATAGTTATAAATTAAAACAAGTAAGAAAGTCCATGCCAGCTCAAGTGCAATTCGGAAATGCTGAAATTATTGTAAATTTTCCAAATCAGCTTTTCACTCCAATTGCTATGCTAATATTCAAATTTATAATGCAAATTTATAATTTTAGAAAAATGCAAAATGGAAGCATTTTGACTTGTGAACTCAGATATTTTAACTATGCAGAGTTCAAAAATATATATTATACTAAAGTGTATAGTGACTGAGGCTGCAGTTTCTATTACTCAGCACTATGTGGCAGTGTAATGGCCAGTGGTTTACGTGCTTTTCTATCAGTATGATTATGAGTGTGTCTCATTCAAAGTGATGCTAACAAGATATTTATGAGAGCAGATTAATTCATGCTGTCTCATTGGAAAGAAGCTGACACTTTAGAAACTTTGTCATTTAGCTGGGAGGCAGAGGGAGGGGAGGATGATGATGGGGGTCTTAAAACAACAAGGGTGCAGGCAATTTTTTTGACAATCCCTGGCTGGGGTGAATCATAACTCAAAAACGACAAATAGAACGCTAATACAATTCATGAATTATGCAGTTGTCATGGCAACATTAATCAAAATGCGTCAGTCCGCATACCATTTTGTCGATGAATTGATGATATACTGAGCGCCACGATTCACTGTGATCAGAGATTGTCATCCAGTAGACCACATTTTAAACAATGTCATAAAGATGCTGCATTCAATAGGCTTAGACCAAACACTGTAAATCAATTATTGTCTGCCTAAAACACCATATTTTTCAGGCTCCCAGTGTTGAAGAAATAAATTGAGTGGCAGAGTTGGCAGAATTTAAGCTAAAATTAGAGGACCCCTGAGGGTGGCTTTCATTTCGTTGAGAGGAGAATTATTATTCTTTGAGATCTCAGGGCTTGATTGCATCTCTGAGTAGGGTTCTTAAAACATAGCAACCAGATTTCCATATATACCAACTTGTATACTTGTATGCAGCTATTGCGAGGTGAGATCTCATCTGACCTCCTCCCTCTACAGGGGTTGTAGAAGATACTCTAAAGACTTTTTGGGAATCCTCTGACATAAGGGCATAAGTATTGCCATCTATCCAAAGCACTCTCATCTAACCCCATTCGTTCCGTCTTTCTCCTTCCATCAACAACTCCTGTCATGCTCCCCTCCCCTCCATGCGCTCCTGCTCTCCCTCCCTCCCTTGTCTCTCCCCCAGTGTATTAAAGACTTTGACGCTCTCAGTAAAAAGCTGATTTATTTTGTGGAGGTATCGATCGCGCTCTGCATTAAAGATTATAATTCATTACCTCGGCCCTTTTAATACATTAAACATTTCAAAATAAAAATAAAATAAAATCGAGGTGGGCGAGAGGAGAGCACTCAGACACTGTCCACTCACATGCGCAAGCACACACACACACACACACACACACACACACACACACACACACACACGCACTGTTTCAATCACATTTGGATAACACACATACATAAATTTGAAACCTTAAAAGAACAATAAAAAAAAAAATCAGCCACCAGGTTTTCATAAAGGTATAAATATACTATGTCAGCTTATTTAACAAAATCACACAAGCTCTCTAAAAAGGTATGTGAGCACATATTTGCATACTCTGAATTGTGGTAGAGATTTCCATTTATTAGTGATGCTTAATAAGGCTAGCATCACTATTATTATTGCTCATACTTCTTCTTCTAGCAATATTATGGTCAGACATACGGTTTATGACTGGCTTGCGATAAAGTGGGCAAACAATCCAATAGACTTAACTTTGGAATGAGTCCACACACATATCTATGGATCAGAACATTATAGACACTTGAGAGTGGGATCTTTTGACACGGGGTAGTAAGCAACCTCCTAGCAATGCCCTGGGTCACCCCCCGGCAGCAAAAGTCTCATCCGCTGTTAATGAATTTAGGTTGAGGGTTAGATTTAATGGTAGGGTTAAGTTTAGGTTTAGGGGCCGGTATAGGTTTTTCTGTGGGACTCCAAATAAACACAATTAACACAGCAGGCCTTATTCATGAAACACAAGCAGAACAAATTTGTGTAAATCGTAATTAAAACAATTATTTTGTAAAGTGTCCCATTCAAATCAATGGCACAATTTATGTAAGAATGCATTTACATACAAAATTGTTCTTCTCATTTTCATGAATAAGGCCCAGTGTGTAAGTGCCGTATGCAGCTCTCGCGGGGCACTGGGTAAACTGTGGGGTTACCTTCTAGACACAATCGTGTAGAGAGTCATTAACTAAAAGTATAGCGACACAACAAACTTAACATTTTTCAGTAGCGTGACAGTAGCTCAGCTATTTTCACAATAGTGTACCTTTTCCAATAATGAGATACATTTTCCAACAATTAGCATCGCAAAAGAAAATGAGTGACGTCACAAAACACTACATTTGTCACATTGGATTGCAATAGAGAAGTGTAGCCATAATCAAATGCGCTCTCTCTTTCTCTCATGTAGCTCTGGTAAAACCAAATCATTTAAGGGAATCTCTTTTGGACAGTTCATGTAAATGAACAGGTTAAAATAAACTATTCCCTTATATCGAGCGTTGGGAACTCTGAATCACTTTAGTTAGTAGGTTCTTTCAAATGATTCATGTAAATGAACCAGTTCATATGAAAGATCCACTTATTCACTAAAGCCCTGCACAGCCTTAAAGGGACTTTGCCTTCTGTATTTTTAAGCAAAATATTTAGTTATTTGCTACTGTTTATAAGTATATTTCAATTTAGTTCTATAAAATATTATGTTTTCTCATTTATTAGTGTATATTAAGTATACTGTAAATTTGGATAAATATAAAAAAATATATATATTTTATATAAATAACTTACAACATTTAGCTAGCTAGTTTTAGTTAGTAGCTTGCATTGCTGATAACTACATTTTAAAAAGAGTAGTTTGACTGAAGTTTAACTACTTTTAGTTATGAGTAGCTTGGGAAGCTAAAGTTTCAAAGTGGCTTCCCAGACACTGCTCAGAAAATCTTAGCAACACCCTGGAAACCACTCAGGATATTTAGTCCAGAAATTAGTTAACACTGGAAAACTATAAGGCCATCTGTAACATCTTTTGCATAGGCAAGTACCACTCACATTCTCTTTCGCCAATGTAAAAATCTAGTTTTCTTAGCACTCACTTTCTTTCCAAAGTATATAAACTGCATGTCATAAAAGTGGAAATAACCCGACCTGGTCTCACAGATTGAACGTTACTCTAAGAGATCAGGCTGAAATTGCCAGAACAGGTAGCTGGGAGTACACATAACAGGCAGGGCCAAGAAAAGAAAAGTCAAGGAGAATGCCAAGAAGACAATGCAAGATACCCACAATAATTGCAAATGCACTGGAATTCTTAGATCAATGAAAATATCCATGAAAGACAGTGGTGAAAGTGCATTCAATTCTATAAGAGCAGAGCATTGTACAAAAAGCATGAAGATAGATTACAAAAATAGAAGCAAACAGGATAGAGTTACAATGGATCATTTTATAAAGGAGTGAAAAGGCAATCATGCATTTGTAATGGAAATGCAATGCCCATAAATGACTCTGTGTTGCATTAACAGGCGAAGCACTCACCCTCTATCTAACATCTAGTAGTTTTTTTTTTGCAAATACTGCACTTCAGTTAAAGGAGTTTCTTTGGTTTGCCTAAAAATAAAATTAGGGCAGAATTTTCTTTTTGGGTGCACTTACCCTTTAACTGGTTTTCTATTGGTAATACCGCTTAATGGTTAAAAAAAATTGAGGTGAATATTAAGAACATTTTTAGTATGATACTGCTGGAGAGTAATGTGGTAAACAAACCATAATCTTATTTTATAGTCTCCATGTGCTTTGGGATTTCTGCAATTGCTAAATATTACATCAGTAATATTATATTAGATATGCACTACACATTTGTCAGACAGAAAGAAATGATCTCACTACTCCCATACAATACAGTAAACATCTTTAATATTTCAGTAGACACCAACAAAGAGAAAACACACACACGCCGTAGGTAGACGCCACGGAGCTCTGCATGAGATGCAGTTTTACTTCACTGACGCTTCTCTAAAAATAATTCTCTCATGACCTGTTAGGCTGCCACAATGTTTACTGGAGAAGAACAAAAGTAAACTGCGTATTTAATTAAAGCAATTGTGCAGATGTACAGAAGAGCTGTCACCTAAAACCACCCTCACTCTGTGCTCTTCCAAGAAGATTTGAGCAAATTCTGCAAACCCTATTCAGTCACAGACATCACAAGCAACATTTTGGGTTTGAAGGCTCCCTTTTAAAGAAAATGGTTTCAAACAGGCTTCCAAGGCACGATAATGGCATGTCAAATTATCTAAATAAATTCAAGCGAGCTCTAGAGGTAACCGAGCAAATACTAGTGACTACAATGCTTATTTCTCATTAGAAACTGTGTCATTGGTCATTTATAAATAATTTACTTCATTTTACTGCTTCTTCAGATGCCATTTTTATTCTTTCCTCCAACTGCTGAATCACACTGCCAATTCAAATACAACAAAAGATACATCTACTCCCTTCAAAACCAGACCGGAAAAAGTCATTTTATTAGAAAGGATATGACATAAACATTGGATTCAGATGTGCCTTGTTGCCTTTCTACCTCCAAAAACAGCATTTTTCAGATAGCTAATGCAGCCTACATTTCAAGGTGAAAGATTCGCCCACTGTTTGACGACCATTTCCGTCGAATGAAACTGTCCTGTTCTGAAGGGTTGAAGGAGACTTCAACCCTTCAGATCTGGACAGTTTCATACCCCCTCCCACACGTCCTCCCGGTTTATCCTCTACTCCCCTCAATGTTGGTGTTTCTGGCTTTGACAGGCTTTCAGCTAGTAAATCAGTGAATTGATCTTGTGGGGTAGCGGAGTGTCCTGAGTTCTGCTAAAGATCCATTTTCATTTCACAAGCAGCCCCTCCACCCCACGCCAACATCTCCTCCAGCATCCATAAACATCACCAATCTCCCCCTCCAACTCCTCCTGACCCTTTCTCTCTCCCTTTCACACTCTTCCTTTTCACAATTTCACTTCCTCGCTCACTTTCCAAATAAGATAAGGTCTCTGTTCTACCCACAAGGTGAGTTTTTCTTCATTAAAAAGTTTTACCTCTTTTCACATAACCAACCAAAAACTACTCCTGTAGATACCAATACCACCCTATAGATAGACCTCAGTCATGTCTAATTTCCAAGATGTTTTTGTCACAAGACTTTTTTTGTAAATATATTTCTATTTAATTGTTCCAGACTGCCAGACAGTTTAATATAGTGGAAGGAGTCGTGCGCTCGCACATGATATCGAGAATCTCGCATTGATTTTGTCACACGTGACCCTGACCAATGACGTGTCGGAAGCCATATATGCTTCCGCTTGAGTCATGGTCTGTCTCTTTGACATTCTTGCCGAAGAGACCTCACTTGAGCATGCACAGTTTTTGGGTCAAGCAGATAGCTCCCACTATAGCTGTGTCTCTGGAAAACATTGGAATTTAAACATTGGCTTGAACGGTTGTTGAATATCATTGGATATTTTGGATGGAGTCACAAGCCCCATGGGGGTTCAGCTACGTGGATTTTTTTCAGACTAAGGACCCATTTGTTATCTTGTCAGTGGCATTCAATAACCAGCGGTACTAAAGTGAGTATTATTGTTTAAGAATTCAGTGGTTGACCAGGGTTCTCCATTCATTAATTTAGGTTGGCTATGGCTGCCTCATGCTCCCTCTGCTCTGGGCCAATGGATATTATGGACACCCATATTCAATGCCCTACCTGTCTTGGCATTGAAAACACCTCAGATAGGCCTTAATATATCCCTGTCCTGAATGCAGTTTAATTCCATTGGAGGTTAGGCAACACTGGCTTGCAAGATTTGACTTCGACTTTCAGGACATCCTCTCAACCAGGACTCCAGCTTGGCTGTGCAGCAGCAAATGGCCAGCAGGTAAGGTTGAGGGGCCTCCAAGGAAAAAACTGGGCCCCCTCGACTTTGTTAGCCCACCAGGAGGCTGAGCTCACAAACACAGTTCAGCATCTTCAGGCTTTATTGGCAGGTTCTCTCCCTCCCACCAACCAGAATGCAAGTGAAGGTACAGAGGCGTGAATGCCTATCTCTCCCTTACCTCTGCACGAGTGAGCATCCAGCTTCTCCAAGGAGAATTTGACACTGTGTCTCTCTCATTACATTACCTGTTTTCATCACAGGATACACTTAAAATGGCACTAGCCAGGTTGAAATTGGATCCGCCCTCACCTGTGCTGGGTCCCTCGAACATCTTGCGCCACCCAGTCTCCCGGCCAGAGGATTTTATAATGCCGAGCTGTCCTGACTTCACTGAGGTTTTTTATCCTTTTGCTCCGTTCCATCGAACAGGCCCGATCATGTGGCTCGAACACTAGCAGCAATGGCCAAGGCTCAGGAAAGAGTCCTGGGTTATATGCCTCCATTAGAGCCATGCATATCTTCCTTGGTAGTGTCCCCTGTTGAAGCATCTCCGCTGCCCCAACCCAGAATGCAGACGTATGGATGACCTATTGGTCAGGGTCTAAAAAACAGTTTCAGGCTTGAGTCAGGTAGGGAATTCCATGGCCCACCTGTTGCACTTAATTCTTCCATGACTGCTGCCCCACTGGACAGCACCGCTTCAGAGCTGCTTGATGCTTCCCTTCAGGCTTTTGGATCAACGAACAATGGTCTCACTCTCAACACCTTGAGTGAAGTGTGAGTTATTCTGATCGTTCAACACATCGGCTGCCAGTCCGCCACACAACCTCGCTGTAGCGCATGCAGGGGCAGTCTTATAGAACATCACACCCAGGAGAGGCACCACAGGTTCATCCTAATAGCCCCTCTTCTGGCCAGCAATGCCTTGGTTAAGTCTTCTGTTAGCCCTCAAAACTGGACAGTCTTAGCCATTGCCAATTGTCTCAGATGGACAGGGTGCTATGGCATCCATCCCTGGAGAGGTTGAAGCTGTGCGTCTAGCCCCTGGGGTTGAAAAGATGCTTTCACAATGCTCGGTAGGAGTCAGGAATACTGTCATGAATGCCAGAGCCCCTTCAACATGTATAACATATGTCAGTAAGTGGAAGCTGTTTGTTTCATGGTGTACAGATCAGGCTCTTAATCCAGTTGACTGTCCTATCAGCTCAGTGTTGGAGTTTCTGCAGCACATACGGGACACTTGGCATTCCTCAGCCACACTAAGGGTGTTTGTGGCAGCTATAGCAGCTCACCGAAACCCTGTGGGAGATGTGTCAATTGGTGCAAATAAACTTGTAGTGGCATTTCTTAAGGGAGCTGTGTGCCTTATTCCACCGGGACGCATAGCACACACTCAGTGGGACCTGCAGGTGGTGCTCAATAGCCTGTGTTCAACGCCTTATGAGCCTCTTGAGCAGGCTGACATTAAAAATCTTTCTATGAAGACAGCTTTTCTCTTGGCCATAACATCAGCTAGAAGGGTCAGCGAACTGCATGCCTTTTCAGTAAGTCTGCAATGCCTCAGGTGGGGGCCCAAGGACAACTGGTTTATTCTCTAGCCGAACCCAGCTTTTCAACCCAAGGTGTTGTTAGCATAGTTCATTAACCACGCTATTCATCTTGCTGCATTTTGCCATGATGACGATGCCTCCCATAGAGCCCTGTGTCCAGTACTGACATTGCGGCAGTGTCGAAGACTGCCTCATGGCATACCACAGATCAGTTGTTTATTCAAAATTCACATTTGAATTATGTGTAATTTATGCAGTGGAACGAAACGTCTAAGTATCTTCAAATAATGTTTACCACAGACCTTTTTTTAACTCATAAAATGTAAACCAAAACTGCCATAAAAAAAATGCTAATAATAGTAATCGCTTTCACCTAATCAATGATGACACAATTCAGAGGCTGCATTTACCCTCTAAGATTACATTTTTATTCAGCTGGGTAAAAACTAGGTTTGGGTTAGGGCATATATTTAATAAATATGCATTCCTGTTGACTCTATTACATAATTTACAACTAAAAATACAACTCGCTTTTGGCACCATTCTCTGGACATTTCACTCAGAAACTGGAGCTCACACGTACCCATCCATTCAACAACACTTCCAGCTCTGGCCACTTGGGGCAGTGGTTTAATTTCAGTAAGCACAAGCCAATTTTAACTGAAGAACTTTCAACCTACTGTCGTTGAATATCAGTCTGAGCTGACTTCCATATCAGCCAGAGCAACATAAACAAAAAATTACTTTGTTAAACGACCAGGAAATAATAGCAGAGCTGTGAGAGAGTGTGAGCTTGGTTTGAATGGCAGAATCTGAGGTTGTTTGAGCCTGACGATAGACAGAGAACACAGCTGGAGGGGATGAGGGAGAGGGAGAGAGAGAGAGAGAGAAGAGAGATGATAGGATCATTGAGAACGAGTGCACTAAGGGCATGGGCAAGAGAGATAAGGGGAGAGAGCAGCAAAAATAGAGACGAGAATCTCTTACGTCCCTCTCGTCTCGCTGTGGTTCTGCTGCTGGCAAATAGGATGCACTCCAGTGTGATTTTCACTGAAGGGTTACTATTTCAGCAGCATTCCCACACTGCCTGCTTTCACTGTGCAAATACAGCAAATTAAATAACAATTTACTAAGAGGGTCGGAGAGGGACGGAGAGCTGGACTGAAAGAGGGAGGAAAGGAAGAGAGAAGTGCTGATGGGACGCTGATGAAGTCTGGATTTATTATAATTACTCTACTGAGCTCTTCCTCATGTTTGCTCTCTTTTGCACATTCGATCCCTTTTTCTCCTCTCTCATTATTTGGAGAGGATCGCCTGATGACAGTATCTGAGCTGCCTGACACTTATTAAAAAATGAAAACTGCTTCAGATGAGTTTATTAAACCCATCTCTCTCTCAATTGTTTCACAGATAGAAGAGCATGTTGAGATGAAAGTAGACTCATCTTTTTTAAATGGTTATGAAAGATCAAATCTTGTGAGATGAGTGGGGGGAAAAAATCATCACATAACAATTATAAGTTTGTTTTGACATGGAAAAAAAATTTATCTGCATCAATATTTCAAAATGTTTCATTTGTCAGCTAGCAAATTTTTTTTTAAATCCTTTTGCTGACATACTATTAACTCGAAGGCTTACGGTGTAATTAATGAAAGTTGCATTAAGCGTTGCCCCAGCCATTAGTTTAGAGAAAAGAGTTGACTTTAATGAGAGTCTTTTATCATACTGGAAGACAGAAAGTACATTGAAGAATTAGACATACTGCACTTTCATTATAGGTTAAGTGATACAACCATTGACATACATTTTTGGTTCCTTTGATTGCTATAATTAAATTTGTATTCCACTCTATAAACAATATTTACACATGAAATCTACTATAATTTCAACTGTAGCCACAATACAAATCATATCTATTTCAAAATAGCAAGAAATTATTCTTGGGTCAAGTAATATACACATCACTCAAAATAAGAGAGACCCATTAACAGAAGTTTAGTAATTGTGATATTAAAAAACAAATTTTTTTTTTATTTTATTTTATTTTTTTTATTAACATTTTTTTATTGATTCATCTATTAAACAATGAAAAGCAAAACATATACAATCAGAATCAATATTTAACCCTCACAACCCTCATAATGCTAGTTAGGACCCAGTTTTTTATGTGGTTATTCTCCATATTAGTGACCGCCCCATCACCTAAAATACAGAGTCTGGGGCAAAATAAAATTTGAGAGCCCAATACCTCACACATAAAACTCTGAATCTTCAACCAAAATTCTTGGATCTTAACACATCCCCAAAAGACATGGGTTGTGTCTCCATCTTCTGATTGACATCACCAGCAGGTGGGTGTGTCTTTGAGACCAAGCCTATACAATCTAGAGGGGGTCCAATAGACTCTATGTAAACTCTTGAATTGCATAAGGCAAACCCTTGCATCTCTAGATGCCGACTTGATGTTATTTAGAATCCTAGCCCACACTCCCTCCTCCAATACCAAGATTAGATCTTTCTCCCATAATCTCTTAAGAGAAGATGAAGTTCCGTCCCCCAGACTCTGAATTAGCAGGTAGTAATACACTGATGCCTCATGACCTTTTCCAAAAGCAGTAATCACCATTCCCAGAGTATCTGCTGCTTTAGGGGGGTGTAAACTACTCCCAAAAACAGTACAGAGCAGGTGACGCAGCTGTAAATACTTATAGAACTGAGATCTGGGAATCCCAAAAAGTTGAACCAAATTTTTAAAGGATCTCAACACTCCACTCTCATACAGGTCACCGAGTGTAGTAACCCCCTCACAATCCACTCTGACCAGCAAAAAGCGGACTTGCTGATACATTTTTTGGGGTTCAGCCATATGCTCGAGGCAACATTTAAATAAATGTCCGAATTAAACACTCTGGACACTTTTGTCCACACCAAGTGCAAATGCGAGACAACGGGGTGTAACTTAACTTCTCTGGTTAGTTTGATAGAAAGACTTTGCAATGGCGAAATAGGGGCCAGAACTTCCTGTTCAATACAAAACCAGGGAGGGGCTCTCTCAGGTGGAAGAGGCCAATGAGCCAAATGTCTGAGACCGAATGCATACTAATAAAACAAAACCTTGGGTAGGCCTAGCCCACCTTTGTCAATCGCTTCGAGCTTCGGATTTAGACCAATTGATTCTGTATCCTGAGAACTTAGAAAAGGAATGAATAATTCTGTGGAGGCAAGGCATAGATCTAGTGGGATCGGAGACGAATAATAAAATATCATCAGCATAAAACAAAAGCTTATGCGACACACTTCCCACCACCACCCCTGGAAAATCATCTTCCCTTCTTATCGTGGCTGCTAATGGTTCCAGGTCAAGACAAAACAATAATGGGGAAAGAGGGCAACCCTGCTGGATGCCCCTATCCAGATTAAAATAATCTGAAATTAATCCATTTGTTTGTACCGCTGCTACCGGGTGTCTATAAAGTAATATACCCGTATATTTCCAAAATCTTAAAAAGATAATCCCATTCTACCATATCAAACGCCTTTTTGGTATCAAGTGAGATGGCAGCGACCAGAGTCTGATCATTCGCCACTGACCACATGATATTGATGAAACGCCTAATGTTATCAGAAGAGCTGCAGCCCCGAATAAACCCCACCTATTCTATATGTATAAGAGATGTCATAACTTTACTCAATCGGTTAGCCAGAATTTTTGACAATATTTTAACTTTTAGCTGGATCAGGGAAATTGGATGGTAACTTTTACACTCGCTTGGATCTTTGTCCTTTTTAAGTATCAGACTGATCTGGGCTTGTGTCATGGTTGGTGGAAGCTTTCCATTCTTTAATGATTCCGTATAAATGTGGACTTTTCTGTAGCATAAGATCTGCCTGTAGGCAAGGCCTTAATTACCTTGCCAAGCTCCTCCAAGGTTATCTCAGAATCAAGAGGATTTTTTTGGCTCAGTCATCAGTTTAGAGAGTTCTAATGGTTCCACAAAGTTTCTAATATCTTCATCAGTAGATGAAGAAGTGGAACTATAGAGATCAAAATAGAATTCTTTAAAAGCATTATTAATATCAATGGCCGAGGTAAAAATTTCACCACCAGCAGATTTCACTGAGGGAATGGTAGAAAAAGACTCTCTCTGCTTTATATATCTAGCCAAAAGCTTCCCTGCTTTGTCCCCCGACTCAAAGTATGACTGTCTTGCCCTGAATAGCCAAAACTCCACCTTTCGCGACAAAATAGTATTAAATCTGTATTTCAATCAGGTCAATTCTCTGAGGCCCTCAGATGACATTCGGCACTTCAGCTCTGCCTCGGCACTTTTAATATTCCCTTCCAACTCCACGAGTTCTCGTGCTTTGGACTTTTTGATGAATGAAGCATACTGTATGATCCAATGCCTAAGAACCACCTTAAGTGCCTCCCAAGCCACGCCCACAGAGGATACTGAGGACCAGTTGGTCTCCATATACACACTGATTTCAGCCTTTAACATTTGTTGGAATTCAAGATTTTGCCAAAGGGATACAAGTGCCAACTATATGATTTATTTTTCTCCGTATGTGGCAACACCTCTAAACTCACCAGGGCGTGATCTGAGACTAAAATGTTTCCAATTGAGAAATCCACAACAGATGAAATGAGGGACTTAGATATGAAGAAAAAAAATCTATTCTAGAATAAATCTTATGGACTGATGAAAAAAATGTTTAGTCCCTACCAAATGGGTTCAAAAGTCACCAAATATCTGTAAGACCAAGATTTTTACACATCCTGTGAATCGTCAATGTTGCTCTAGGGGGCTTGCACACTTTTTCTTCACTATGATCAAGGACTGAGTCCATCAAAAGATTAAAGTCTCCTCCCAATATTATATCATGAGAGGTGCCAGCAGCTTGCAACATCCCTTCAAGATCTATAAAAAAGCCCTGATCATCAACGTTAGGTGTGTAAATATTACCAAAATCATCCTTTGCCCCTGAATTTCTGCTAAAACAATAATGACTCTTCCTAATTTATCTTTAATCTGTTTGAGACATTTGAATTGTAGATGTTTACTTATCAATGTAATGACTTCCCTGCTCTTACTTGAGCCAGCACTAAAGAAAACATGTCCACCCCATATCTAACCAAATTTTTCTTAAAGAAACACTATATCATATTTCTTACATTTAAGAAGATAAATAACTTTCCTTATTTTATGGGGTGCCCCAACCCATTCACATTCCACATGGAGAGAGACAATCCACTCATTTTAACATTTGACATTTTGACATATTAGAAAAAATAGATTGTTTGTCAAAAACAAGATTATAAAGACCACTCTCCAACATTAGTGCAACAATCAAACCCTGAACTAACCCCCAAATCAAACAAACAGTAAAAAGAAAAATCAACTCCGCGCACAACAGCGCCAACCGGCGTCCATCCCTCTAAACTCAAACAGTCCATGTACGCCTACGAGAGCCCCCACAACAATTTTGCCGTCGGATCGCTCAAGTCCAGTGCTTCTATACAGTTTTTGTGAGACAGAATTACATAACAGAGAAAATCTATAAAACAAACTTCAGCCAATAGGCAGAAACACAAAGAATGCGTAGATTCATCCACATACTATCCTGAAGGTTTGTTCCTCCACAAAATAAGCTCCAGCCGCTAGTGGAACCAACACACACACACACAAAATACAAATAATAATAATAATAATAATAATAATAATAATAATATAAATAAATAAATAAAATACAAATAAAAAACTGTTTCCTCGGACAGTCAAACGAATGTTCAGTGAGTCGGCTGTTCATGAGTGCAGCAGATCACCTAATCATTCCAATGTCCTGCAAAAAAATATTCCACAAAAAAAAAAAAACATCCAATAGGAGGCACAAGTACAAAGATTCATCCACAACTGTCCCGAAGGAGTGTTATTCCACAAAACAAACTCCAGCCGCTAGGCAGAACCATCACAAGAAGAAACAAAAATAGGTGCCCAGTTTCCCTGGACAGTCAAGTGAATGTTCAGCAAGTCAAGCTCACTTGGGAGCAACATGAAAATCACCAAAATAACTTACTCATTACAATGACTTTATGAAAGTCATCGCTTGTTTTGAGCATGTAAATACTTTATGGCCATCCTTAGTATCTATTCTCAATTTGGCCGGGAACATCAGTGCAAAAGCGATCTTCCGTTGATGTAAGAGTTTCTTGCATTTCTTGAATCGATCACGTTTCTCTCGTCGAATTCGCAAAGTCTGGGAACTGGAAAAGCCTTCCTTTACTCCTTGTCTCACGCAACACGAGATCTTTATCGGATGATCTCAGAAATTTGGCCAGAATTGATCGGGGCCTGTCTCCCTCCGTGGATCTCCGAGCCGGGACTCTGTGAACTCGCTCGATTTCCAGCGAATGGCCTGTTATGTCGCGCAGACTCGGAAAGAGCTCGTCTAGGAATTTCACCATATCTCTGTATGGCAGCGGGGGCATGGTCAAGCATCTCTCCGGAGAGAGAGAAAGCAGGTGTAAGCGCCCTTACCGCTGCCACACTCTGCCTTCCTCGTTCTCAGGAATTCCAACAATTCGGATGTTGTTTCGCCGGTTCCGATTCTCAAGGTCATCCAACTTTTCCCAAATGCACTCCAAGTCTGCCTTGGTTGCTAGCGGGTTAGCAGCTAATTCCTTCTACAATGACTCCAGATAATCGATCCGTTTCTCGACGTCCGACAATCTTGTAACCTCAGAGAATTTCACCTCCATCGCCATAATCGATCAACGTATTACAGCAAGATCCTCCAAGTCTGCTATGACCTTCGTCAGCATCACAGACATGCTCGACAATTGACGTTGAATTTCTCCTGCTGCACCGTCCATATTGAGTCCCTGGTCTGCGGCCCTGTCAGGGGTATCAGCTTGAGCATGTAAGTGTATTTTAATATCTCCAGAGCCTGAGGATTTTGAATTCTTTGACATATTGTCTTCATAGAACAGTTATGAAACAAAGTGTATCAAATCTCACTGGTTTAGGACACAAAAAGAATGAAAAACTAGCAAAGTGCACAGAGCTTGCCGTTCACACGTCCGACCCTCGCATGGCGTCACGCGACTCCCTAAATAAATGGCCTTAAATAATAATAAGGCTGTAGCACAGAGACGACAGGGGGGCTGGACAAAGTGGGAAGGTGTTGTTGGCAGAAACATCAGCATGGCAGACAGTTTTCTTATCAGGGCAACATACAACACTCTCCATGGTTTGGCCAGGAAGAATGCTGCTCTCTCTGCAGCAGTCCAAATGTAAGCCTCCAGCACATCTAGTCAGGCAGCAGGATTGCGCTCTCTCAAATGTGACACGACCATGTCCTGAGCAGATTGGCCGAGGTGCTGGAGGAGCACAGACAGGACATGAGTAGAGGTCACCCTCCACCAGTGTGTCATAACATCCAATTTGTCAGACAAGGTGGGGGCAATGCAAGTGCCACACCAAGGGTTCCACCAAGCATAGTTCCTTTCACCCAGGACTGGAGAATGAGAGTCGATCTCGGCAGGAAGCTCCAGTTCCCTAGGGAGATTACCAACACAAGTCTCTGCCCTGACATAGTGATGTGGTCCAGCGGCGCCAAGACCGTGCTCCTCATTGAGCTAACTGTCCCATGGAAGGAGGGAGTAGAATCTGCCTTTGAGAGGAAGAGGCTGAAGTACTCAAATCTCGCCACTGAGTGCAAGGAGTCTGGCTGGAGAACCATCATCTACCTGGTAGAAGATGGATGCCGCAGCTTTGTTGGAATATCAGCGGTTTGCCTCCTGAGGGATATGGGAGTAACTGCCTGAAGAGGCAGAGAAGAGCAGCTTTTGGCTCTGGGTGAGGAGAAAGGAGAAGTGTTGGGGTAGTAACACCTAAACTGAGGTCCAGCTGCAAGGGGTGGCAGGAAGATGTCCCTGCCACTGCTCTGCCCCCAGGAGAAGTTCCGGGTTTAAAGGAGCGAAACGTTATTGAGCGGTGGTACCCGGCTGACGACCCTGCAGCTGACCTAAGGGCACCGGAGGAGGTGCGTCAGGCAGTAATGCCATAGCATCCAACAACTACCTGTGTAATTAATTAAATAATTGTTGTTGTTCTAAAGTCAAAAGAAATTATTAAAATATTTTCTGGAAAATATTAACTTTTTTTTTTTTTTTTTTTTACACACACTTAAAATAATTTGGTGAATATTTATTTATCTATAAAAAATTTTTACACCTATTTTCAATTACATTTTCAGCAGAACCCACAGCACCCCCTTGTGCCCCACAGACCTCAGTTTGAAAACCCCTTGACTATGCCATAAGTAGATTTATCAGATGCTGGATTTGAGACGTAAATGTTTTATGAAGGCTCAGGTATGCTTTCTGAATCAATCGCAAATAATAACCACCTCAAAGCACATTTTTATACATTTGTTTATTCATTTTTTTCTGTTAATGCTTTGTTAAGACATTTCACTTGTAAGCTGACACTTTTATCAATCCAATAGCAATACGACTCCACTGGGAAATGTATATCAATCACTGAATTTTACTGTAATATTGCTTGGCGATTTTAATGAATCAGATAGTGTCAGGCAGCTGTTATTGATGTTGTCATTGTTGTTTGCTGGGCAGCATCAGGTAAATGCGAGACACACAGATGTGACAGAGAAGCAGGTTGAACTTGTGTGGTGTTTCCACAGCAACTATGATATCTTCTCATAATTTGCTCTTTGGTGGTGAACCTGCAAGAGAAAAACAGTCTAATAGAGCTGAGAGAGCACACATATTGTATAGCCTACAGGAACACTCATGACTATAGATATAGCATTTCAGACACCTACATTAACACTTATGTTTGGAGCTCAGGGTGAAATCTCAATAATATTATGTCATAACTGTGAATATCAGACTGAGGTTTGTCCATGCAATATGTTACTTAAAAAAAAAAGAAAAAAAAAAAGTTTTGAGTCGATATGTTTGTGAATATTTTAATAAAGACATAAAATTGAGTACTATGAAATACTAAATTAGTCAGCCTGGTGCTTTGTAATTAATTTCCTTTACCAATTTAAACACTGCATCTAACTAAAATGCTAATGTAGTCAGTGTTAGTTTGTTAGCAGTGCTAGATGCAAGCATCCGGCTATCAACAGCTGAATGAAAATAATAACTTTATATTGCATTCGTTTGTGCCCTCTGTCCCATAGAAAAAACAACACAAATGCAGTGACATCACAGTCGGGACTACCAGTTACCTGTCCTCTAAATGATGTCTCTGACTGGTCAGCAGGCTAAAGTGGGAGGGACCGGGACAGACATAAGGATTTGTGGAGAAAACAAGCAATGTTTTTGAATCTTTGAAATGTACAGTTATGCTCATAATTTACCAACCCATTTCTTCAGTTTACATAATCTGCTGTTATGTCATCTTATGTTTAGCTTTTTTTTTTTTTTTTTTTTATAAGAGTGGTCATAAATTGCTTTGTTTTTAATTAAGTACTGCCCTACTGCATATCAAAACCCAAGTATATAGTCAAAATAATAACTGAAATTACACAAATTATCGTGTTCAAAACTTCCCTTCCCTTAGTTCTTAACCCTTCTTTTTTGTGAGAAATTCATTGACATTGACCAGGGTTGTGCAAAATTCAGAAAATCTGAATTGATCGTGAGTTGGTATTTGAATTGAACTGACCACGCCCCACAGGATGTTGAACTGGAACTTCCAAGCTGATAATTGGAATACCTACACACTGTACCGTTTTGAGAAAAAAAAAAAAAAGAATTGTGGCTAATATAAATAAATAAAAAAAAAAACATATAAAAAAAATATTTCAGAATAAAAAACATCCAATGGGAAGATAAAAAATGAGCAAAAAAGGTGCCTACACATATGTAGTGATCAAGACATCATAACTTGGGGATGGTCTCTTTTGACTTGGGCCAGTATGCAACCATCTAGAAACCATTTAGTAATGCCCTAGCAACCACTAAGTACCACCCTAGCGATGCCCTAGTAACCATTACAAAATCTACAATATAAAAAATACAGAGTGACTATTTACACCCCGGTGTAAATAGCATCTGCCACATAGTTCAGTTATTTGCACCCCAATAGTCTGGTGGAACCACAGAAATATACAACAAACTAAACAATATGTGTTGTTAAAGTGGCGTGAGGATTAAAGACAGTGTGAATGTGTACTGTTTTCCTAGCCACTGTGGTTCGAATCAGTGTTTTGTCCCATTTTTTTTCCACTCTTATTATTTCCTTTAATACTACTTACAATAATAAATAATAACTAATATAAAGGTCTATTTTATCACAGTGATTTGGTCACTGTGAATGTTGGGGAGTGCAAAGAAGGGTTTGATCCGGAGGCGTTGCTGTTGATCGCACTCGTTCCCTCCCACGGCTTGGCATTGCTTGTGTGTAGATTGCATCACTACTGTATTAGTAATATTGTAGTAACCATGTTTTTTGGCAGAAACCATCGTTTTAATGACCATGGTGTTACTACAGTAATAAAGTGGTAATATAGTAACCATGGTTAATTTTGTGGTTACTATAATTTTACTACAAAATACCATGGTGAAACTATGGTTACTGTATGTTAGGTTTAGGGGTAGGGGTTTTTGTAGTGTGTCTGTGGGACTCTAAATAAACACGATAAACACACTGCAGTGATTCCCGTATCGTATGTACTTAAATATGGGTGCAAATAGTATCTACTATTATTTGCACCAGGGTTGGGGTAAAAATAATATCTGTCATATAAATATAAACAAGTAATATAACAAATTAAATGTAAAAAAAATTCTAATTCATTTATTCATTGTTGAGGAGAATCCAAAGGCATTTTTACCAAATACAATATTAAGATTATTTCGTCACTGTTTTTAGCTCTTAAACAGGTCTACTATTGTGTGTTGCATCCTTTAGCATCAATGGCTGTTTAAAGCTTTTTGTGACATGAGTCCCTCAAAGGTCCTGAGTGTTAAAGCTAGACATAAACATCAAACATTATTATGAACCACTGTAGGGGGAACTCAAAAGTGTCGATCGAACGTGCAAGGAAACCAAACAACTTACAGTATATGGAGGCTTTTTTTGTCAAAAACAGCAGACAGCATTACAACCAATGACAAGCTAAGGATTCATGCACAACCATCACAAAAGGCTACAAACAGTCATTGATGCCCCAGGAGGCAACACACAATCTTAAAACTTCTGAACAGGATAATTTGCATAATTTAGTTATTATTTTGTCTTGCTCAATATATGTAAACATCTGTTATGTCAAATAGCTTCATCAGGGTAGTTCTAAAAAAAATAAAAAATAAAAACAAAATGCAATTTTTATGATCCCTCTTATTTAAGAAAAAAATTATAAACATCTTGCAGATTCTTCAAGGGGTATAAAAATTTACAAGCAGAACTATATTGGTAATATGATAAGAGCAAGGGTGATTATTAATCAGAAATGACAGCTTCCTCTTAAGGGGCATGGCCTTAAGTAAATAAATGGGGACAACGGTCTAACAAAATGAAATCAACATTTAAACATAAAATGTAAAAAACATTTTTTTTTTTTTTTTAGTTAAATCTGATCCAATGGACACAGAGCAAAGAATACTGTTTGGATGTAGTCACTGAAAAAGGCCTTAGATTCAAGTAACTGTAAAGTGTATTTGTGTGTGTGAGATTGACAGACCTTGTGGGAAGTAGGCAGACATCCTCTTCTCGTACAGCTCTTTGTCAGATTTCAGAAACACACAGAAGATGACCCGGTCCAACTGACAGCAGATAAAACAAATAAATGAAAAATAAATCAACACAGACTAGCGCAAGCTATGATTTTGCTTTTGTGCAGCACAGAAAGAGAGAGAAAGTGAGACAGCACTACACAGACACAAATACAAACAACATTCATAGACTTAATGATGAAATATAATAACTTTCAATATAAAGAATAAGATGTTTTATCCTTACTGTACTCTCTTAACCTACAGCAGGAATTAGGTTTCATGAATAGAGCAAAAGGAATATACAGTAAAAAAAAAAAAAAAAAAGTCCATATTGTCTTAAATGTTTGGTCAATATTAACATAAATCTGTTTTAAAATCTGCAGCTTCGTGATTACAGCTGAATAAAAACTGTGCTGATATTCAGTGCAACATTCCACTTGCTTGTGTGATATTGCTTAATTGTAGCATCTGTAGCATGCTGTTGATTGCCACAGAAAATGATTTCGACTTGAACCATGCTGTGACTAAAATTAACTTCTATTTAACCCAGGATATTAACTAAAAATCTTTATTTATCCTTTTTAAACACTTGAGCCTCTCAGTCAAGTGTTCTCCCAGTGGATAGAGGGTCCACTCAGGGGTGCAGTTGCTAAGCATATTCTAATAGCCGGGCCTTTCTAACTGGAGAGGCTCTGTGCCAATGACCTTACTGTCCTTGACAGAACACCAGCACCAGTCCCAAATGCTTCATGGCAAACAACAACATAAAAAAGAATACACTGTGTTCCGTGCCAGCATCCTAGAACCTCCATCTCCATGACAACAGTGGCGAGGGCAGGTGGGCTGTTCCTGCTTCTAATCATGTTCCTGTAACACATCATTGCATCCAGCTAGCCGTCCTCATCTGCTACTGAAAAATTGCTCTCTCTCTCATGTTTCTCTCTTTCCTATCTAGCAGTCATTTTTTGTCTCTTTCCATTCCCTTCTGCTAAATGTCTCCTCCTCTAGCTCACTCATCCTGTCTTGCTTTGTCTTTCTGATTCAGAAAAAGGTGTCTGTAGATCGATCTTGATTTGTTGATACTATTGATACTGTTGTTGATTGATCCTCACATAAAAACATCGATCCTAAGTAGGCCTGCATGATTTGGTCAAAAAATCATATTGCAATTATTTTGACAAATACTTCTGTTGCGGTTTGAACTGCATTATAATATACATTTAACATTTTATACTGCTACTGCTTGAATATAAAGGCTAAAATAACATATTTTAAAAACAGCAGCTCTTATGTTGCAGTCTAAAAATCGCACGAGGCCATATCACGATTTTGATTTTATTTTGATTAATTGTGAAGTCCTAATCCGGTATTTTTTTTAAGCTAGTGATTTTATCATTTATTATGACAATCAATGTGCAATATAAGTTTGGAAGGGAAAAATGAACTGTGCTAGCAAATGGTTGTGTACGATAGGACGATTTCTCTTTTCGCTCATCTTAAAAGGTGCAGATGCTCATGTTCTGTAATTGTTGTTAATAAGCGATAAACAGCAACTGCTAATTAGCAGTTAATTAGCAGTTTAGGCCTAAAAAAAAATTAAATGGTGACTATAAAATATAGTGAGAATGGCTATAATTACCTTTTTATCCTTAAAAGAGGGGTTGGTATTAAAATTGGTCTTGAAAATACTTAGTATCATATCGAAATAAACAGAGTGATATCACCCATCTCTCTAGTAAAAAAGCAGTATATTGCAAAAGCATAAGTAACATTATACAGTGATCTCAGAAAGTATTAAGACACTTAATTTTATTAAAATATATGATTTTCATTGCATTAGATTAAAAATATCAAACCATGAAACATTTATTTTAAAGACAGACAGCACGTTTCAAGCAAAACAATTAACAAAAAAATTGTTTTCTAGGTTTTAAATGATAAAAAAAATAGATATAGGCTGTTCGAAATTTACAAAATAAATAATTAAAAATATATATATATATGGAAATTTATATAATTGATTCTAGGTCAATCATTAAATAAACTTAATTCTCCACAGAAATGCATATAAACCTGTATTTCAGTTGACAAGAGAACTGAAATAGAGTTAAAGAAATAGTTCACCCAAAATTTTTAATTCTCTCATCATTTAATCACCCTCATGCCATCCCAGATGTGAATGACTTTCTTTCTTCTGCAGAACACAAATTATGATTTTTTGAAGAATATTTCAGCTCTGTAGGTCCAAACAATGCAAGTGAATGGGTGCCAAAATTTTGACGCTCCAAAAAGCACTTAAAGGCAGCATAAAAGTAATCCATACGACTCCAGTGTTAATCCATGTCTTCAGAAGTGATATAATAGGTGCGGGAGAGAAATTCTTCTCCCTGCCCAGTAGGGGGCGCTATGCATGAAGAATGTGAATCACCAAACACACAAGTAGAAAATGTGAAAGTGATCTGTTTCTCACCCACACCTATTATATCGCTCCTGAAGACATGGATAAAACCACTGGAGTCATATGGATTACTTTTATGCTGACTTTATGTGATTTTTGGAGCTTCAAATGTTTGGCACCCATTCACTTTAATTGTATGGACCTACAGAGCTGAAATATTATTCTAAAAATCTTCATTTGTGTTCTGCAGAAGAAAGAAAGACATACACATCAGGGATGGCATGAAGGTGAGTAAATGATGAGAAAATTTTATTTTTGGCTGAACATTCCCTTTAACACGATCCAACTTGACCAAAGGAGGCACAGATCACCCTTATAGTGTCATCACACAAAACAACTATTTTAACAAAAAAAACATAAATAAAACTACAAAGGAGCTAAAACCCGGGGTAGCTGTGTAGCTAAAACCTGTGTAGCTCAGCGAGTAAATACGCTGACTACCACCCCTGGAGTCGCGAGTTCAAATCCAGGGCATGCTGAGTGACTCCAGCCAGGTCTCCTAAGCACCAAAATAGGCCCGGTTAATAGGGAGGGTAGAGTCACATGGGGTAACCTCCTTGTGGTCGCTATAATGTGGTTCGCTCTCGGTGGGGCACGTGTTGAGTTGTGCGTGGATGCCGCAGTGGATGGCGTAATGCACTCAACAAGCCACGTGATAAGATGCAGGGATTGACGGTCTCAGACGTGGAGGCAACAGAGATTCGTCCTCCGCCACCCGGATTGAGGCGAGTCACTACACCACCACAAGGACTTAGAGCGCATTGGGAATTTGGCATTCCAAATTGAAAAAAAAAAAAAAAAAAAAAAAAGCAAAAACCTCTTAATTTTTTTTTAACTATGAACTATTTAAATGCATCCATAAATTCCCTTTGACCAAGGAAACATAATTAAATATTTCAAGAGCAAGGGATAATAAGTATTCCCCATAGCCTCAGTTTTGTACTCAATCTTTTGAGTTATTAACACAAAAAAAAATCTATGGATAAAGTCTATGGTTCAAGGAACATAGATATTTGAGTTATGAACTCAAAACTTGACATTTCAACTAATGCTTAATTAAGACAACTTGATTTTTTTCAGTAATGACAACTTTAGGGTTTATAAGTTTACACTGTATCCTATACATTTACACAAAAAACACAATCAAATAAAGTAAAATAAAATACATTTAGTCTCTCTCTGTCACAGTGTTTTTTCTCTCTCTCTCTCTCTCTCTCTCTCTCTCTCTCTCTCTCTCCCACTCTCTCACTGCGGGTTAGGAGTGCAGATGGGTTAGCAGGCAGCAAGGCACTGGTTAATTAGTGTGCTGTAATTAGGGTGTCTCTGTCATTTCGCATGTCTGTGGCGTAAAGGAAGACAAGAGCGAATAAGCACACAGCTCAGAATGAGATGAAAGCTCAGGACAGATCTGTGAGAGATGAGAGAGGGAAAAAATGCAACACATACATGTGCCCAGGGACAAGAGAAAGAATGTGGCCACACTGTGGGATACGCAGAAGTTTTGTCGGAGATGTCCTGATGGCTCATTTCCTGTTAAATTTACTCTGGTCTCACATTAACTCACAGAGGCCAGGATATGTGTTTGTGGATTTTGTGCTGTTCTACACAGCCTGTCAAAGCCCCGTTAGGAACCAATTAAAGCTGTGAGGTTATGACTGTGTGTGCTGACTCAGAAAAGAATGTCCCCATGCAGCCACCATCTGTTTGCCACGGCGTGTGTTACTCATCGAACAATAACAACAATGGCAAAAAAAGAACACCAATAGGGAAAAGACAAACACACACCTTCTCATGGTTTTCCTCCAGGTATTCTCTCACTGTTTTCAGGGCAACTTCGACTGCTTGATCAGGAGGGTATCCTGCATCACACACATCACGCAACCCATGAACACAAAACACATCAGATTGGGGAGATTGGGGCTAGTTGTCATACTTTTTATTTTCTCAGAGTATGTTTATTGCTGAAAGTCAACTTCTGTATAGACACAAACCTTTAAGCCTTGGCTAAAAAAACTATGAACAGCTTCACTGTTATTGTGCAGGAATAATATAGTTCATTGAACACAACAGGGGGCATGTTTTTACACTATACGGGGTAAGTCGCCACAATGGAGCCTGCCGTTAAATTGCCTAGGATAGGCTTTTCAGCAAAATGTAAATAGTTAAATAATTCTGAAATACAAAACAATTAATAAAACAGCAAAAATGTAAAATATACATATATATATATATATATATATATATATATATATATATATATATATATATATATATATATATTATATAGTTGATACTTAATGTATGCCAGTGTGGTTTACTGTGTTTACTTGTTTACTCAAAAACTATTGCAAAGTTTAGTGGGTAGAACTCACAAAAAATATTCTAATTTAAGAGGGTTTTGAACTGGAAGTTTCAAACCAACATACAAAACCACTGCTTGAGAAAACACATTTTGTAAATAGACTTTTACTAAAAACCTTACAGAGATATAGCTCAGATATAGTTTGACAACTAGCCAGTCTCCCCTACACAAATTAACACACACATTACTTCAAATGTAGTGCTGTAATTTGTATGATTGACAACGAGATGTCGTAGATCAACAAGTTCACACCTTGTTAGCATATCCTGAAAGTCAACATGAAACAGTACACACAACCCATTTAACTTCTGTAATGTGACATTTCTGAGTGAGACAGAATATTTTAATATTGAAGATGTGAAATTAAAATGTTAGGCAGTACTCGATTTTATCCATTGGGAATTGATTTTATCATGAAAAGAGCGCACAAGAATGGAGCCAGACATGAATGTGAGTTTGCAGATGATTGCGGAGGACTACTCCACTCCTAAAACATTGCAGGCACCCACTTTTAGAGACTTTTTGACAAGACATGGAGGCTGAAAGTCAATTTCACTCTCAGGAGCATTTCAAAATATCCCAATTGGTAGTGCTTCTTTTTCAAAATGGTTATTATTTGCTATTATTTGAAGTAACCTTTATTACATTAATATTACTGTATTAACTATTGGCAAGATTTTAGAAAGGCTGCACTACCTACAGTACAACAGCACCCTTAAAAATGAATAAATAAATACAGTATTTGGCTGCTATTAGTTAACATCAACCAATTGCCCGCACAGCCTCATGCTGTGTCAGTCAGATGAAAATCAAAGCCGTTTCAGAAGCGGAGCAACTTTGTTTTGTTTGTTTGATGAAAGATGAAAAAGACAGATATTTTTTTGTTTTGGAATACTGTGTAGTGATAAATCGTGCACAATAAGACCAAGAATGTGATTTATGAAAGTAAAAGGAGTCAATTATGATTTCATGTTGACTTTAAGAAATGTGCAAAAACATGGCACCATATTCTTAGCATGAAGACTTATATATATATATATATATATATAAAAAACCTGATGGTGGTTGTTTTTGAAGAACTGAAGCTGTTGGGTTCATTTCTAAGTTTAATCTCGACACGTATAGCTAAGAAGGGGGATTATAATCACAGTGACATGCTCTCACACCTAATCTCTCCTAATCTGACCGTCTAATCCCACCCTTAATCTGAAAATCCCCCATGCTACTGCAAGTGATATCCACTCCCAGAATTCCTCAAATGAGGTTCCTACTACATAAACAACCACAAATAAGAGCACACCGTGAGCACAGAGGTCACATCATAGCCAAAGTCCATAGAGTGCTGAAGTAAGATGCAAGATGAGTGTATCATAAAAATGAGAACCACTGACAGCTAATAAATGCTGTTAATGAATAATCATAGAAATGATCAACGTTATTTAATCATTTACAAGTCGAATTGAAAACTCTAAATCAACCAACCCAATCGTAAACCTCGAATCAATTATATAGTCATTTATAGTCAATGACTATAGAGGAGGTATAAAAAATATAAATCATTGATGTAAGACAAAAATTTTTTTTTATTAATTTGGTCTCTAAACTTTTCACCTACCATATACTCCAGTTGAGATGCAGGGAAAAGCCTACAGGAACATAAAAAACAAAAAAACAAACAGTAACAGTAAAAGCAACTTAAAACAATTATTCACACGTTACTGTATAAAATTTAAATATATAACATTTACTATATACAAACTCCTAAATGCTTCAATATATACATGTGTACTGTTATAATAATAATAATAATAATAATAAAAAACAATTAAGGTTTACAAAGCACTTAAAGTTGTAGCTATTTGTCCAAAACAACAACAAAAAATAGCTTTTACAAGGGAGAGTGAATGTAAATTGATTAATTACAACCCATTAAGCATACAATCCATTTATAATGAAACCCAGCCACTTGCGGCCCAGAATTAAGGGCCTTAAAAACAAAACATTGAAAACTAATGGAGTGAGTCAAAGTCAGTTGTTTCTGATTTTAAAGATATTTACTGCTGTGGTGCCAGCATGCTAACCATGTTGTTCCAAACCTCTATGATCTTCTTTCTTTCATGGAACACAAAGGAGTTATTTTGCTAAATGTTCTGGCCTCTCTTTTCCATTAAATTAAAGTGAATGGTAAGCTCCAACTATGAAAAAAATAAAAAATAATAATCACCATAATAGTATAATAAAAGTCTCTCAAATCGTATTCGCCTTTGCGTACAAACGCACTTGGGCGCCATGTACACAAATGAGATTTGAGAGCTTTTGGTCTCTGACACAAAGCAATTGAATGGATTCAGAGACTTGAAATAGAACACACAAGTCGTATGGACTACTTTTATGGTGCTTTTATTGTCATTTACGGTGATCGTCATTTACAGTGACCCCATTTGCTTTTAAAGTATGGAAAAGTGCGGCAAAGACATTTTGCAAAATAACTCATTTTGTGTTCCATGCAAGAAAGAAAATCATACCAGGTTTGGAACAAAAATAAGGATGAATAAATATTGACAGAATTAGCATTTTTGGGTAAACTATTTCTTAAAAATAACACTTGGCAAAAAGATATTGGGATAATTATTTTTTTTTCCATAAAGAACACCAGTCACATAAAGAAAAAAAGACAAACAAGTCTCCTTCTTGAGAACCGTCACAATAGATCTTAGCTGTACCTGTGTGTGTTTATCCTTGATGGTGCACTGTTTTAAAATCTTTTATATATGCAGTAACCTGTCATCTATAAATCAATCCCTGAAAGAAATAAAGCTGAAACAGCTCTAAGCTGTTTTAGTAGATTCATATAAAAATTGTAAGGGCATCAGTGGAGTGTGAATCACGTACTGTGTTATGACTGGGTTGGAGGCATTTTGGTTCTTAAACCATGATGCAGCTATGAGACGTGAGTATTATAGGGTGAGAGTTTAACGTGTTAACTATATGTTCCTGTGTTTATGTGTGCTCATACAGGAGCGGGTCAAATTTAGCATGCTGCATCTACAAGTGTGAGATTGTTGTGGGCTGTTATGATTGGTATGGCTACATATGATTTGAGTTTCAGTCTAGTTATACTTTTAGTTATACTTTTTATTAGTTTAAGTAGTTTAGGGCTTTCTAAGTTAATGCTTTAATTGATATGATTAAAATGCTGTTATATTTCTCAGGGCCATCAAGTGTTATCGCTGTATATTTAAAAAAAAAAATTGTTTTATAATATACTAATAAACGATGTATACATATATATATATATATATATATATATATATATATATATATATATATATATATATATATATATATATATAAGATAACTAAATGTTCTTTAAAAAAAAAAAAAAAATCAAACTCAAATCAATTTGTGGTCATTTTTGTTATTATTATAAAGTTCATTTTGGAGTCCTGGAAATATATTTTAGTTTAGTTTAATTTTTTTGTTTGTTTATTATTCCAGTTAATAAAAAAATTTCTTTTAGTTTTCATTGAAGATAACACCACTGGCTGCACACACTGTGTGTGTGTGTGTATGGATCAAGCCCTCACCACAGTCCGCAGGTGGTTTTTAGTCGCTGTGTGCAGGCAGTTATAATAACAGTTTCTCAGTGCTTGTTCCTCTCTCTTCCCCACCAAATCTTGGACTATTGGGCCCACGGTGTGAATGACAACTGTGAAAGATAGGGACACATTTAAAATGAAAAAGAAGTCAACCCCAAATTTGAGAAAATACGTGAAATTTCTTTCATAACATCAACTTCCTGTCCCCTATCCTTCCCTTTTACCTTTCGGGGGAAACTTGTTCTTTTATTTACTTGAGATTTGTTCTCGTCCTTTTTTCACGTATGTTTTCTGCACTCTTTGTTTGTTGTTCTCGTCTTGCCACCTGTCTGTTCATCAACTTCTTAAGCCCCACGTGTCTTAATCCTGCATCGTGTATCTCAATATTCCTTCTCCCATTTACAGTGGGGAGTCCACGTTGAAAATGGAAAAGTTTTGGACTTTTTAAATGTAAAATGCATAAGAAATATTTTAGATACTGTACTGTTTCTAGGTCACTAATTAAAAAGCAAATTTGCATAGGCAATATTAACTCCTTAGTTCAAAAAGTCAGATCTCCTTGCTTCCATTGAAGTACACAAGATGCTTTTTGAAACGTTGTCAAATCATGCTGAATAACATGAATCATTAGGTTTTGCTGAAGCAATCGTGTAGTTCATTCCAACTCAAGTGCATATTGTTATTAAAGGAAAACGGGAACATACCAAATACAAAGAACATTCTGGAATGTACATTTTTTACTTCTCAATAAAAAAAGTTGTGTGCTGATAATTTAATTTATAATGAAAAACAATTAAATAAAAATACAATAATTTTCACTAGTGGTTTCAGACTTTTGAACTCTACAGTACACTCCGTTCAAGCGTAACCAGTGTGTCCATTTCCATTGTCCTCATTTTCTGTCTACCTTCTGTCTACAACATTTATCCATCTGTCCTCTCAATAGCTTATGTCCCTCCTCTCGTCATGTGTCATATATCTGTGGCATGTCCTCAATCTCCCCCTTTTGCCCCAATTGTGCTAGGAGCTCCCAGCAGCCCAACGTCAGTAATTGTCACACTCCCACTCGTCTTTCCCTCATCCATCCATCCCCCTTCTCTTTCTCTCTCCCCAATACCTCTCTGCGCTGCGTGCTGTCCAGCTGCGTATATTTACCGCTGCACTCTACAGTGTTTACAGCATCGATCCACCTCTATTTGTTTAGTCCAGCAGCATCATCATACATCAACTCGGGCAGAGACATTACTTACACACACACACACATACACAAACATAGCCACACTCAAAGATGCTCACACATGAAGTGCAAAAGAAAACAATAGACTGAAAAAAGAAACGTAGAATAATGGGCCAGGGTTATTATAGATTTGTATTTTTAATATACAGTTGAAGTCATTAAAACTCATTTTTTAACCACTCCACAGATTTAATATTAGCAAACTATAGTTTTGGCAAGTTGTTTAGGACATCTACTTTGTGAATGTCATGAGTAATATTTCCAACAACTGTTTACAGACAGATTGTTTCACTTTGAATTGACTAAATCACAATTCCAGTGGGTCAGAAGTTTACATACACTAAGTTAACTGTGCCTTTAAGCAGCTTGGAAAATTCCAGAAAAGGATTTCAAGCCTTAAGACAATTAACCAATTAGCTTCTGATAGGAGGTGTACTGAATTGGAGATGTATCTGTGGATGTATTTTAATGTCTACTTCAACAATATGGGAAAATCAAAAGAAATCAGCCAAGACCTCAGAAAAACAATTGTGAACCACCAGAAGTCTGGTTCATCCTTGGGAGCAATTTCCAAATGCCTGAAGGTACCATGTTCATCTGTACAAACAATAGTACGCAAGTATAAACACCATGGGACCACGCAGCCATCATACCGCTCAGGAAGGAGATGCATTCTGTCTCCTAGAGATGAATGTAGTTTGGTGCGAAAAGTGCATATCAATCAAAGAACAACAGCAAAGGACCTTGTGAAGATGCTGGAGGAAACAAGTATCTATATCCACAGTAAAACGAGTCCTATATCTACATAACCTGAAAGGCTGCTCAGCAAGGAAGAAGCCACTGCTCCAAAACCGCCAAAAAAAAAGACAGACTACAGTTTGCAAGTGCACATGGGAACAAAGATCTTACTTTTTGGAGAAATTTCCTCTGGTCTAATGAGAAAAAAACTGAACTGTTTGGCCATAATGACCATCGTTATGTTTGGAGGAAAAAGGGTGAGGCTTGCAAGCTGAAGATCACCATCCCAACCGTGAAGCATGGGGGTGGCAGCATCATGTTTTAGGGGTGCTTTGTTGCAGGAGGGACTGGTGCACTTCACAAAATAGATGGCATCATGAGGAAGGAAAATTATGTGGATATCTTGTAGCAACATCTCAAGACATCAGCCAGGAAGTTAAAGCTTGGTCGCAAATGGGTCTTCCAAATGGACAATGACCCCAAACATACCTCCAAAGTTGTGGCAAAATGGCTTAAGGACAACAAAGGCAAGGTATTGGAGTGGCCATCACAAAGCCCTGACCTCAATCCGATAGAAAACTTGTGGGCATAACTGAAAAAGCGTGTGCAATCAAGGAGGCCTACAAACCAGACTTGATTACATCAGTTCTGTCTGGAGGAATGGGCCAAAATTCCAGCAACTTATTGTGAGAAGTTTGTGGAAGGCTACCCAAAACATTTGACCCAAGTTAAATAATTTAAAGGCAATGCTACCAAATACTAACAAAGTATATGTAAACTTCTGACCCACTGGGAATGTGATGAAAGAAATAAAATCCACCGAGAGCGAACCACATTATAGCGACCACAAGGAGGTTACCCCATGTGACTCTACCCTCCCTAGCAACCGGGCCAATTTGCTTGCTTAGGAAACCTGACTGGAGTCACTCAGCACGCCCTGGATTCAAACTCGCGACTCCAGGTGTGGTAGTCAGCGTTTTTACTCACTGAGCTACCCAGGCCTCCGACATTTCACATTCTTAAAATAAAGTAGTGATCCTAACTGAACTAAGACAGGGAATGTTTTCTATTTGTGAATTGTGCAAAATGGAATTTGGCTAAGGTGTATGTAAACTTTTGACTTCAACTGTTTTTTCAATTTGAACTTTAATTTAATTTCATGTTAGGGCTACCAAAGTTATATGTGTTAACTGATTTAATTTAAATATTTTTAATGCCATTAAATTTCTATCTAGTGACATTTTCATGTTAAATGAAGGTAGGTTGTAAAGGTATCAAGTTCATAATGTGTATCAAAAACTACTATAAATTCATGGTTACTATCATTTATTTTAGTTGAAATTAAGAAAATGCATTAGTTTAGTTTCAGTTTGATGTTGTTAATGTTATGTATAATTTATGTTGCTTTTATTTTTATTTCAGTTAACAAAGTTGTTTTCATTTATGGAATAGTTTACCCCCCCCCCCCCCCAAAAAAAAAAAACATTATTACAATGCAAGCAAATGGTTTTGGTTACTATAAATCTCTACATTCGCTTCCACATTTTTCTTCTTTTGTTTTTGGTGAATCATATTATTCATGCATATTGCCACCAGCTGGGCAGGGAGGAGAATTTGTTGTAAAAAATGACTTAAATATTGATCTGTTTCACACTCACACCTATCATATCTCTTCTGAAGACATGGATTAAACCACTGAAGTAATCTCAGTTTTGGTCTCCATTCAGTTGCATTGTGAGAATCAACAGAGCTGAGATATTTTTCTTAATTTATGTTCTACAGAAGAAAGAAAGTCATACACATCTGGGATGGCATGAGGGTGAGTAAATGATGAGAGAATTTTCATTTTTGGGTGAACTATCCCTTTATACTTTTACAGTACTTTTAAGTGAGTCACTATAATCTGTCATTGTATTGGTAAAGGACCAGCACATTAATTAAATTCATCTATTTTTGTATTCTTCATAAGAAAGTCATACGTTATTGGAGTACACATGAGGATGTGGAAATTATGACAGAATGTTCATTTTTGGGTGAACCATAACTTTAATGATAATAGCTCTACATTGGGCATATGTTTCAGTGGAAGTACAGTGTCACAAGACTGTCATGTTTGTAGTACAACATGAGCTACAGTATAAAGCAGTTAGAGAGGAAGAGAGCAACAGGATGACATAATCGCTGCAGACATATGTGCAGCTGGGGATGAAAGCAAACTAAAGAAACCTCCCGAGAGGTTCAGATATCGCACCGCTCAACTCTAACTCCCTCACTCTCTCTTTTCCTCTAAACAAACACACACAACCAGATTTGCAACAATGTGCCGGTGAAAAAACAGGAAATAAACATTTTCTACAGTGTAGATTTAAGACTTTGTAGGTAAAAGATAAATTTATGAACCAGATAGTTCCTGCTGTTAAATCTAACTGGATGTACAGTGGATGAACCACATTTTAAAGCTGTGGTAGGGACAACATGCCTGCACATCACAACATTTCATATAAATTGAAATCTACTGTGTATTAACATGCAGAGTCTACATATGTACAATATCACCTACAGGTACACTACTTTCCAGAAGAATTATTTATTGGGGGTTGCTAATGCAAGCATCACTATAATTCTTTTAAAACACCTTACTGTGTATTAAAATTCACAATCTGGCAGATGCAAAAACAGGCAAATAAAAAGTCTATAGACTTACACTGAAAGAGGAACCCATATCATAGAGACTTGGGAGTGGGCTCTTTTGACTTAAGCAGTAAACAACCACCCAGAACGCTCCAG
This sequence comes from Myxocyprinus asiaticus, assembly GCF_019703515.2. Lineage (NCBI taxonomy): Eukaryota > Metazoa > Chordata > Actinopteri > Cypriniformes > Catostomidae > Myxocyprinus > Myxocyprinus asiaticus. The sequence goes on along the minus strand of NC_059370.1, from coordinate 15,550,055 downwards.
CAACCACATAACAACACATTAATAACTTCTCAGAGCAGGTCAGAGCCTGGCAACTTCAAACCAATGCCCTAGCAACCATGCACAAAAGCATTGTGGCGGTGACTTTTGCACAGGTCAGCCCCATCAAAATCAAATCAAATCAAATCAAATCACTTTATTGTGTCACTCAGACAATGTAAAAGATAGTTGACATGAAATACTTTTAGGAAGTTGACATGTCCTGCAGTGTGACATTTTATAATTATTATGCATGCATTTTTTATGACTTTGATACTATATGGAATTTGTGTCATGGCAGGACCTTTTAAAATGAACAAGTGAAGGCAAAAGGTGATTAGAAATGGTGAAAAACTTAAAAGAAACAAAAGACACTTTCCCTTTTATATTCATATAAACTGGAACATAAAAGAAAAAAACGTAAAAAAAAAAAAAAAAAAAAAGCTCATGGACACGCATCAAAATGATCACACGGGAAGTCGTGTGAAGTTGTTTCCAATTCTTCCGTTACCCTAGGATCGGCCATATTATGATGACTCGCCAATTAACCGACAAGTGCCATCTCCTATCAGACATGTTTGCATTGGCTCCTGTGTGTTTACCTTCCCCTGTGGCCTGATTGGAAACATGTGGCGTCAGCAGTATGGGAGACCTGGGCTCAAATCCTATGTTGAAACCCGAACATAATCACATAATCAGTGATGGTGCAATTCTGAGTTGCATTTTTCCCTCTAACATTACAATTTTACTCTATTGATGGTTGGGTTTAGGTTTGGGGGTTGTGGGACACAGTTTATAAAATACTGTATGCATTCCTCTTCACTGTATTACAGCCTGTATGACTGCAAAAAAAACCTCACTTCACAACTTGCTTTTGGTGCCCCTCCATGGACATTTCAGCCAGAAAGCTTAAACGTGCCCATAGGCCCAACAACACTTCCCGCTTTGGCCACTGGAGGAAGTGTTTCGAATTTCAGTAAGCACAGACCGTTTTTAGCTAAAGAAAGTTCTCTAAGTCCTCGTAGTGGCGTAGTGACTCGCCTCAATCCGGGTGGCGGAGGACGAATCTCAGTTGCCTCTGTGTCTGAGACCGTCAATCCACACATCTTATCACGTGGCTTGTTGAGCGCGTTACCGTGGATACCTAGAGCGTGTGGAGGCTTCACGCTATTCTCCACGGCATCCATGCACAACTCACCACGCACCCCACTGAGAGCGAGAACCACATTATAGCGACCACAAGGAGGTTACCCCATGTGACTCTACCTACCCTAACAAACGGCCAACTGGTTGCTTAGGAAGTCTGACTGGAGTCACTCAGAACGCCCTGGATTTGAACTTGTGACTCCAGGTGTGGTAGTCAGTGTCTTTTACTTGCTGAGCTACCCAGGCCCCCAATAAATGTAATTATTGAACGTTGGTGACTTTTATCATATTGCTTTTTTTTTTTTTTTTTAACCAATAAGCTACTAGGGGTTCTTGCTTACTGTCAGTATGTTAACATGCGCAGTTATAATCACGCTACAAGAGTTTTTGCACAGTCAAGCTACAGTCCTCATCTGTCAGTCCAAGTATACATGACACAATAATCGAATATTTGAAAGAGGGAAGTTTTAAATACACATCACCTCTGTCTTTTTCAGAATGCGCAAAAATGTGCAAAATTCGGACTGATTTTTATTTGGACTAAACCGTTTACATGACATTTTTTAATTAAATTATTCAGTTAAAATTAAATACATTCATAATAAAATGTTATGCTTTATTATGACTAAAGTCAAACTTTTAAAGAGCATGTAAATGTACTAAGAGGTATTACCACAGCTTTGCGTTTTGCCTAACACTGCGCATGGCCCCTGATACACATGGCCTCTCGTGGCTTTTTGCTTTGTCTACACCAGGCAGGAGATTTTCTATACACGTCTGTTCTCCTTAAGTTGTGTGGCCATCTTGCTTGCCATTATTTAAACGGTTCTACTTCACCATATCATCCGGTTTATAGATCCTGCTCTGCAAAAACATATTGTTCTCTTTTAGTGCCATATTTTAACATGCAGCCCCCATACTACACACCAAAACCTGACAAAACCCATAATGTATCAAAGAATCCACTCCAGACTTGCTATTATCAAGCTCTACATCACTTCTCTGTCCCTCCATTCCTCCTCCCACCTGTTCCCCTTTTCTCTCTCCTTCCCTCTCTGTAAAAGTTTGTCTTTCTTTTACCAAGCCTTGCTGTTCACTCAGCCAGACCAACCCCAAGGCTTGTGCACAAAGGGAGGCCCTGGCCTCTCCCACTAAGCCCCTGGAGAAAATGTCACTGTGAGCTCCATCCCCATTCTGTTGCGGTAGAATAGCAGGTGTGTCGATTTAAAAACGAGCGAGAACACAACTGCTTATCATCTGAAAAGTCAGAAGGTGTTTGACTCCAATGACTCCACCCCATTTTCTCATTCTATCTCTCAAATTCAAATTTGCATGAGAGTTGGGTTACATTGTACCCGCCGTGAAGGTCCTATCAAGCACAATGTACTACACAATAGATCTCTCTCTATTCACCTTGGCTTTTATCCAATTGGTTTTGACAAGTGGAGGCTGTGATTTTGAGAAAGCTGTGGCCCAAAGTAATTTGAGATAACAGCCCCAAATTTGAGGTCATTCTAAATGTACAGTGTGTTTCAGTGGATTGTTTAATAAATATAATTAAGTAATTGAACCTTGTTCTTCATCTATTCTATGAGAGAGAGAGAGAGAGAGAGAGAGAAAGGGATTAGTTAAATAACAGGAGAGGAGAGTGGGTGTTCGATTGGCCTGTGTGGATTTTAATTAGTGTTAATTGGCCACAGAGGGAAATGAGGGCTCGGAGAGAGTATGTGAGTGTGTATGTGTGTGTATTGATAAATACACTTCTCTCCTCTCTTTCTCTCCCCCTAGAAATGGTTGTTATTTGTATGGTTGCATCCCTAGTCAAGGCTGTATTGGTACACAGGTGGACTTAGGGACTGACAGAGGCTGTGGATTCTGTCTTTTCTACACCAATGAGATTCACTGGGTTTCTTGCTCATCCCTCAACTCTGAGAGGGTATATATTAATACTATAAGCCTGTTTCACTATAAGACACAAACATACTTTCCCTTATCCTCCTCCAATAAGCAACAGATGTGGGGGCACATGTGCAAACTTCAGCTGAGGCAATCAAAATATGACAATACTTCCCCCAATCACACAAATCTCTTCAAATCTGTTCTTTAACATTGTATTTATGGGATTTTTGATTTAATTAGTTGTGCTTGCCAAGGCAATTGCTCATATTCAGGGCTGGGCTTGTCTTTTGTTTTTGTGTTTTGTTTTAAGAAAAATAATCCAAAGTATTAAAGGGATAGTTCACCCAAATATTAAAATTCTCTAATCATTTACTCACCCTCATCCCATCCCAGATGTGTATGACTTTCTTTTTTCTGCAGAACACAAACAAATATTTTTAGAAGAATATTTCAGCTCTGTTGGCCCATACAAAGCAACTGAATGGTGACCAAAACTTTGAAGCTCCAAAAATCACATAAAGGCAGCATAAAAGTAATCCATAGGGGGTTTTCCATTGCCGAAGGTGCCCCCTATGTATGGCGCCCCTATGCATTGCATACATTGCATATATGGCTTTTGTGCCTCTGCCAAAACCGCTTGGATCACTTCCAAAAAATGGATTAAACCTCTGGATCCTTATGGATTACTTTTATGCTGACTTTTAGCTTTTTGGAGCTTCAAAGTTTTGGTACCCATTCACTTTCATTGTTTGGACCTACAGAACTGAAATATTCTTTTAAAAATCTTAATTTGTGTTCTGAAGAAGAAAGAAAGTCATACACATCTGGAATGACATTAGGGTGAGTAAGTAATGAGAGAATTTTAATTTTTTGGGTGAACTATTCCTTTAAAAGTTGACTATTGACTCTTAAACGTTTGTGCAATGGACATAAATGATAGCTCAAATTGTGTGGCTTGTTGAGGAAATATGTGCTATTACTTTTGCAAGTGCAAGGTATTATAAAAATTCAGACTTTGCATACACTAAAATGGGCAAAACATTTTTTAGATTTACTTTGAGCATGTTTACATGCACACCAATATGCTGATAACTACCAAAAATCAGCTTATTCAAATAAATCAGACAACGCAAGAAATCCATGTTTACTTGAGATTTGAAACCATTGGATGATTCTCTTCTTTTGACATCAAAATGTAAACAGTCATGCACGCAACACTTATGCACAATGGATAAAGTGGTAAGAACACCAGTAAAGGTGTTTACATGCAAAGTAAAATCAGGCAATCGTTGCAACCTGTGGCAATCGTTTATGATTAAACCATTTCTTACCCCAATAAAGGAAAACTGTATAAGGTGTTTACATGACCTCACACACTGTTGGGTTATTAAGCATTATCGCTGTAAGATCATGCATGCAAACACACTCATTAAAAGAGGGATCTGAGCCATTTCTAGGGTCCAGAATTTTATAAAGACTTGCGGATGGGCTCTTTGCACTTGGATCAGTACATTTTTAAAAGATAAAAATTTAAAGAGGGTTTTTTAATAATCCATCACAAATACCTAAAGTGAACGCTGTTCATACAAAACGTATCATCAGATCAGTCATTTTAGAAGCAGCATGTACTCGACAAAGTCATACACAAACACTAAATTCACTCCTACAATTACTTCTGATATTAATTGTTCTACTCCCTGCAGTTCAGTACAGTACAGATTATGAAAGAAAAATGAAAAAACAAGTAAAGGTCAAATAGAACCTAACAGAGGACTTACCTTGAAGTGTGTGCGAGTGTGTGTGTGGTGATGGGTTGATGTTTATCTGTGTGTGTGTGTGTGTGGGGGGGGGGGGGTAGAATCAGCAGCATTGCAATCTCGGTCTCTGAAGCTAGGTACAATTGGGGGGGGGATCATAAATTAGACAAGGAAATTACTGCTAAGTGTACGAATAAATTAAAGTGTGCTTGCTTCTGTAAACACTGTCTGACTACATAATTACTGAACACTCTCTGGAAGAGTGAAAGAGAGAGAGATGGATGGGGGAGGGAGGGAGGGAGACTGATAGGCAAAAAGGTTTGTGTTGATGCTTTATTCATACAGTGACGTGCAACATGTACGCTACTGTTTGACATTTCACTAGAGAGGTTGCCCAACACCTGCTCACATTCCTGAGACTAAAAACTTAAATAAATGGGGAAAAATGCACTTTTGGCATTTATCAAGCGTAATTTAGTTTCCACAAAAGTACACCACTGACTTTGAAGCGATCAAGCGTCTAATTCTGTTCTCTGCCTTATCTAACCACTGTACTGGAAAAGATGCTCAGCTTTAATTGTAAAAAATGATTCTGAATCCATCATACATAAACTAAAGAGCTGAAAACCTTTCTGACTGATTTTTGATGGCATTTGTAAAATGCTCTTGTATGATGAACTACTGTATGCTTCATGGGAGACTCACATCTTGCAGGCAGGCCATAGGCACCGGTCATCTTGGCCTCGCCTGATTCACAGCCGTTCAAAGTCGCACATTCCTTTCTCAGCAGAGGACCGGCTCCGCGATGAATGGCACCATCCACTGAAGGGTTAGAATTATGAAAAAATGTCTAAAGACTGTTGAACACAATAACACTGTAACAATCTTTATACAGAGAATATTATTTAAAGGCACAGTTCAGCTGAAAATTTAAATTCTCTCATCATCCACTCCCCCTCATGCCATCCCAGATCTGTATGACTTTCTCTCTTCCACAGAACACAAACAAAGATTTGTAGAAGAATATTCAGCTCTGTAGGCCCTTAAATGCAAGTGAATGGTGGACAGAACTTTAAAGCTCCATAAAGCACATAAAGGCAGCACAAAATTAATCCATACAAATCCAGTGGTTAAATCCATATCTTCAGAAGCAATATAATAGGTGTGGGTGAAAAACAGCCACCTACTGGGCAGGGAGGAGAAAGAAAAAAAGGGAGGGATAAACCAACGGAAAAGAATAAATCAATCATATTTGATCAACAGCCCAGCAGGTGGCGATATGCAAGAAGAATGGCAAAAAAATAACCGACAAAAAACAGAAGAACTCTCGTGAAGGTGCTTATGAGGGCTGTGGAAAAGTAGATTTATAGTAAAAAAGGACTTAAATATTGATCTGTTTCTCACCCACACCTATCATATCGCTTCTGAAGACATGGATTTAACCACCATATGGATTACTTTTTTATGCTTATTGGCTTGATATGCTTATTGGACCTTCAGAGTTCTGGGCTGCATTTCCCAAAAGCATCACAAGCTTAAGTTGATCGTAGAGACCACTGGGTCAAAGTTTTCTACGATCTACTTTGGCTTACAATGCTTTTGGGAAACGCAGCCCTGGTCAACATTCACTCACACTGTATGGACCTACAGAGCTGGGATATTCTTCTAAAAACCTTCATTTGTATTTAGCAAAAGAAAGAAAGTCATACACATCTGGGATGAGCAAATGATGAGAGAATTTTCCTTTTTGGGTGAACTATACCTTTAATAAACACAAATGTGGCGCAAGATGCATGTATGCACGCTTATTTGCTTATTTATTTATGTTTGGAAGTTACCTATAAAATTCACTTTAAAATCCACCAAAAATCTGAGGGGGCAAATGCATGACACTTCAAGATGTACTTTAAATCCAAAACGCTTTAATGCTGGGCCTTTTAAGAAGCCAAACCCCCCAATTTTTATTACAGCACTGAAGGCAGTGAATGGAGAGCAATAACAGTTTTACTCGAGGGATTTCAGCACCCTAGCACTTTTTCTGATATGTGCTCAGAATCTGTAGAAGTGAGAGAATAGAGTGATGAAAGTATACAAGGATATGTAGTAGTGCCATATAAACATAGAGGTTAAGATCAAGAGATTAATGGGGAAAGAACAGATGGAGGGAAGTTGTACTCTGTAGATTTGAGGGAGGAAAGGAGGAAGAGTGGAAGGAATAAAAGAAAAGATGCTAATGTGGTGACAAGTTACGGCTGTTGGGAATAGCTTGCCTTCCTGTGTAATTGCAACATGCACACAGGCACTTTAATGTAAAAGACTGACATCTTGTTAGCAGGTGCTAATTGGCTCTTTGCTTACCTGACAGGGAAGTTGTGACATGGAAAAAAACATATAATATTTTCCTACATTCCATACAGATCTTTTTTCCAGCACACAATCACATTTGCTCCTTGCATGCAACCCCACACAACACCTCATCATACAAAAACATGCATGCATATGCAATGCACACATAGGACTTCTGTGTACAAAAACACTCATTAACAGTTGTTCTCAATTTCCAGTCAAATAAGTTTGGCCTGGACTAGGCAGCATTAACAAGTGTCACCGAAAGGCCTTCTCTTATTAGCTGAGCTGGTCACCATGGCAGCCATTAGTAAGAGCATTTGATAGGATCTGGCACATCTGCTTGCCCGTGTCACAAATCCCTCGACACCAAAGCACTATCTCTCTCTAAACACTTGCCCGCCGTTCTGGGTTTTTAACCAGAATACCAACAGAGCTCTCTCTGCCAAGTGGAGACAGAGAAACACACACACATAAAATAAATCAATCAGCCCTTATCCATATGCGGCTCTCTGCACAGCTAAATACAGAAATTTTACACACATTGTGACTTTAAGGAGTTAAAGTTATAGTTCACACAAAAATGAAAATTGTCATCATTTACTCACCTTCATATTGTTCCAAACCCAAATCACTTTCTTGCTTCCATGGAACACAAAAGGAAACATTTTGAAGAATGTACCGAATGTTGCTCTTTTCCATGCAATTACAATGATTTGAATCAAGATTTGAAACTTCAAATCTTCAATTGAATCTTGCAGCTTCAAAAAGCATGCAAAAGCACCATAAATGTACCATATGACTCATGCACTTTATTCTTCGGAGGTCTTCTGAAATCATAAAATAGCTGGGTCGAACAGACCAAAATTTAAGTTGTTATTCATTGGAAATCCAACATCTCATTGGTGCATATGTAACCGGTCTAGCTCCGAGTGGGATTCGAACCGGCGTCCGCCAGCATGGGAGGTGGGCGCTAACAAGGAGGCTAAAGTTTACAGCCTCTAGCGTCAGTCGCTAGTGTGCCTCTTGAGGCCAGGGGAGTGAGGTTTACACATACGGCACAGCTATCACATACCAGCGGGCTCCCGTTACACATACACAAGAGTTTATTTGAGAAGTAGTGATGTCTGATTTGTGAAGCAAACAAGTTTTGTTAATCGAACCATCTGATTCAATGAAAAGCTCCAGTCACCATTCATTGAAACTGTACAGAAAAGAGTGACACCCTGTCTATAACAGACGCGAGCAGCATTGAAATTAATAGAACTTTATAACCATTATAATCAATGATGCTGTCTACACGAGAAGCGTCCGTTACTGCGCGTCAGTTGCTGCGCGTCAGTTGCTGCGCGTCTGTTGCTGCGTGTCCGTTGCGCCTACAATAAACAGGTCTCCAGTTACATTTTGCGCTGCACGTGCTGGCACTACTGCACAAATTAAACGGTTTAGAACGTTTGTGTTGATGCGTCAAGTGTAGACAGCCTCAAGCCGTTGCGGAGCATCGCATCAACAGACGCACCCAGTGTAGACAGGGTGTGAGCAATACATTGTTAAAAATTTCTCCTTTTGTGTTTTACGGAAGAAGAGAGAGCCATGTTAGGTTTGAAACAACGTGAGGATAAGTGAATGATGACAGACTCTAATGTCACAGCATACTTTAATACAATCTGGAGCTCTCCTCCGCTCTGAGCATCAGGAGGGATCTGACTGATGTCTTCTATTGTAACAAACTGACATTTGAATCGCCTATAGTTATATGTGCCATTTGCAAGTATGATCCATTTGACCGTGAAACTAGTAAATCCAGCATGAATTACATTTTTCCCATCACTCATTCCTTGCCTCTCTTCCTACCTTCTGTCCTCACTCACTTTCTCTTTCCATATGTCCCTTCCTTTCATTTCCTGTCTTGTAGCCTCAGCTGTCTGAAAATGCAGGATGCTAATGAATAAAAACGGTACAAAAAATAACATAAACCACCATACAACACATACATGGTCTGAAAGGGGGTTTGGGGTGAATTTCTCTGTTTTTTTGTATTTGTTATTTTTCATAATATTCTATTCTAGGCCTTAGAATGAATTTAGTGCATGTGGAGACCTTTATGTATTTGCTGGCTCAGCTGGGGAGTGTCGCTGAATGTATAAGTATATGAAGTTTTTATTATTATTATTACTACTATTATTATTAAACTCCAAAATGAACTCCAAAACTGTATGTATTTGACAGAAATGAAAAACACACTCTGGTTTGGAAAAATACGCTTTTCATAAAAAAAATGTTCCAAAAAATGTTGCACATTAAAGGGATATTTCACCCAAAAATGAAAATTCTGTCATCATTTACTCACCCTCATGTTGTTCCAAACCTGTATGGCTTTCTTACTTCCATGCAAGTGAGGATGTAAGGCAGAATGACAGCCTCAGGCAGAGGTGGACTGGGAACAAAAATCGGCCCTGGAGAAAAGTTGTTGAGCGGGGGGGTTGGGGTGATGTACATGCAATGTTAAGTTGTCGATGTGGAAGGTTGTGACAATGTGTGTCACTGTCTCCTTCTGCATATCGTGGAACCCTTCGGCATATTGCGGACGGCCCACCAGGAAATGTCCCGGTTCTCCCGATGGCCAGTCCGCCTCTGGCCTCATGCACCATTCACTTTCATTGCACGGAAAAAAGCGCAACCAAAGTCTGTTGAATGATGACAAATGATGACAGAATTTTCATTTTTGAGTAAACTATCCCTTTAATAATAAAAAATAAATAATCATTTCTGACACTGGACACATACAGTAATATCTCAAGTGTTCTTTTCTTTATTTTCTCTTCTGTTATTTTAATGCAACCCACCATTCTGCCCCGCTAGCTTTAGTGCTTTGCCTGCCTTAAACACCATCGTGCAAAGACACCCCCCTCATGTATCTCTCTTTGCATGCAGTGCTCTGAGGCTGTGTCCTCCCTGATGTATAGTTTGTCCCTGCCTAATTATCACCCAGGTTTGTCTTAACAAACCTCAGAAGTGCAGCCAACAAAAAGAGAAGGAGAGAGTGCGAGTGGAAGCTGATGTTTTTGCATATTGGTGACAGAAATAGAGAGAAATGAGGTGTTGGAGTGTTATGGAGTGAGGAGAAGAGGTGATGGGGTAGGGCAGAAGGATGGGTAAAGAGCAAACATGAGACAGATAGAGATGGAAGACATGTAGAGGCACAAACTGACAGTGAGGTTTAAAATGAGGGAGGTGAAGGTCAGGCCTAAATCAATCCAGTTTCCCATTTGAGTTGGAAGAACTACATAAAACTCAGGTCAATATACAGCAGTGCACACTTCTGAATTTGTGTGTGTGTGTGTGTGTGTGTGTATGTATGTGTGTGTGTGTGTGTGCGTGAGAGAGACACGGTTCTGATGAGTTGGATTCTCAAGTGCAGATTTATCACTGATATTGATTAGCTAACAGGCAGGCACTTAACACGGGCACAAAGAGCACGAGCGGCACATGCTTACAATAACACACATACATGTGCATGCACACACACACACACACACACACACACACACACACACACACACACACACACAAATACTGAGTCAACAGTTGGAAATTTCTGTTAATATGCATGGCACTCTGCTAGTACTATCATAAATCACATACAAAAGATTGTGCAGTGCACTTTTACAAACACACATACTTCTCATTTAGATTCAGGAAATGTACATTAGATTTAAGAAAACAACATTTGTACTTAGTTTAAGAACACACAGAGGCAAAATAAGATTTGCATAATTGACATTTATATCTATTGACATAATCCATCTACAGTATATTGACAGAAGATATGTGCCATGGTGGTCGACTAATTTGAGAATTGCGTCTCTCATTAAAACCATCACCACAAAAAATTTGAATGTTAGTAGTCGACCCCACTAATCGACTAGTCAGTTGTTGGACGACTAGTCGATTAGTGGGGTCGACTACCAACATTAATATTTTTTGTGGTGATGGTTTTAATGAGAGACGCAATTCTCAAATTAATTGAGAGAGCATTTTTGTGTGATTATAGCTTGCTGTGCTTTAAAAGTGAATAATAGCACAGTAAAACCTTCTGCAATAAGTTCTGACTCATTAATGCTTTAAGTTTAGTCCATTTATGCACCGTTGCTGTTTCAGCCATCAAAGCGTTGCATCAATAATACATTACAAGGCGATCGCTGTCGGACATTAAATTCTCTGATGTGAGTAATATTTTCACGTATTTATGAGATGCTTTGGAGAGATTAAAGTCTTTTGATTATTCTGTCTTGACAAAGCTTAAATAAATAGCTGCAGTGAAAAAAGGTTTAAACTGCTTGATGTCATGAACTAGATATGTACCCGCATCATTATCGTGCAGTTCTGCGCTTTTGAATGCGCAGCGAGCATCACCCTGAGACTCCCGAGTGCTCCAGTTACATTGAAGTGTGTCATTCTGTGTTCAGGATGTGCATCAGCAGTTTTAAGCCGCTATGTATGGGAGTCTTTCTAATTTCTTTCTTCTCTTACTTTGATAGTTTTGTGCAATAAGATGTTACATTGATTTAGCCTAAATAATTGTTGAATATCTGTTAGTTACCATGTTGAAATGCTGTGCTTAGCATCCGTATATCCATCTGAAATGTGTCTGATCTGGGTCACATGAATATAACAAAGCCTAATTATACATTATTATCCTTAACACCGACTAGTCATTCAAACCAACCGATTGTCGTTTATGAAAACTGGTAGTTTTGCACATCACTAATTGACAGTGTTCCAAAACAATGCTGATAAAAAAGAAATGATCACTTTTGTGAGTCATGCTTCATGACGACTAGTCTTTTTGTTGTGCGAAATATTCTGGTTTGCTTTTAAATGGTTTATAATTGGTTATAATTTAATATAGGGATAATACACAAGAGGTAAGGTTCATTTCAGACTGATCACACTGTGAATTCAGCGTCAGGAGGTCAGAAGTTCTGCTGCTGAAATCGGTCTGCACTTACCGAATTTGATACCACTGCCCCCAGTGGCCAAAATTAGAAGTGTTGTTGAGGTGAAACGTAAACAGGGTGGCACCAAAAGTGAGTTGCATTTTTTGTTGTAAATGACTTGGTCAACAGGAATGCAGATATTGAATGCAGGTTGGAGGCGTAACGTTATCACTCGACGACCATGCGCTACACGGACGGGTTTAGCCGTTGCGCACCTTCTCTGGGTTTACATCAGCGTCTCCCGCTGAACACGTTTACATACGTGCCCTCCCAAGAACGTCAATGGGGGAGAATTCAGTGGAGGATGCCGCGATTGGGCCGTGAAAATGTATGCAACATGTTTGATTTCTACTGAGAATTTTAAGAGCTGTGGAGGAACTCAAAACTCTTGAACAGCTAGACAGCCCTGACAGCACTTTTTCAAATTACACATCACCCTTACTAAAATGTATAGCAATTTCACACCAGTAAAAGTAACTGTGGTATTTTGAGATAAAATGTATAAACATGTTATAGTTTTATATTAAATAATCTATAAGAGTAATCTATTAGACTTACATTTTATTACAACTGTGGCAGTTAGTTAACGTTTTTAAATGTGTTTAGGCTACTATTTTTTCACAACAAATTCTATAATTTATCATTTGTATTTTTTTTTTTTTTTTAAAGAAAGACCAGCTACATTAACATAACCACAGTAAAGAGAAGACATCCATGGTCCTACCTGTGCTTTGAAAAAAATGCTGCTCACCAGAATCATATTGTAAAAAATTTAAAATCTCACGGGGAAGCATGCCACCGACCCTCCTACATGATAAGGAAGCACTTTGTGACTTGATGGGTGAATGATGAAAGACTTTAGAAACACCACTTGAATGTGGAAAACAAAATATGGGCGCATGCTCTTATTATTATTTTCGCATTTATTTTGAACATCTTTGTACTTGTTTTGGTTTGCATGTTTTTTTCTATTGATTAATGGCTTACAATTATAAAAAGTGATACGAGTGATCCGACAGCACAACTATAATAACGGTTGGCTAGGACAAAGGTCGATTATATGGTTTAGCAGCTATTATACAACCATATTTGACCACAAAATGCTATGATTGTCCAATCAGAAGCAAGGATTGCAGAGAGGGGTGGAATTAACAGCTTTATTTTCTAATACTCTCTTGTTAAGAAGGTTTAACAGCTAGTCTGGTGGAAACAGATGTGCTGACAGGAGATAGCTACTGTTGCTATATAATGTAAATGTGATTTCTCACAGTGCACAGTCTACTGGAAAAACAGTTGTTACATGTAACACATTGATTGTTCAGAACCTTCCGAGACCAGGAGCATTACGGGCCTGTAACTAATGACTAAAAAAGCAGCTCTCAGATAATTGCAGATGTAGTTCCGGATCCTCACGAGAACATTACTTATTTGATGGACCATCATTTATAAGTAGGATGTTTACCTATGTCGAGACGGTCCTGTTTCTCCTTACAAACAAGCCCTGTGGCAGTAGCATGGTACTTTGGTATATACTACTAAATGATAACCATATTCATGCACTATGGTATTTATATTGTGATTCAAAGCACTATAAATAATGAAATAGTAGCCTACAACTACCATAGAAGAAAAAAATGGTGATGGTATGGTACTTTTTTTTTATAAAATGTTTTGGTTAGTGTTCCCTTAAAGGGATAGTGAGTAAAAGACAGAATTTTCTGTTTGGGGCAAACTTTCTCTTTAAACATTAGTTCAGAATTGACTGTATGTGTGGCTATTGCCAAAGAGTTCACTGTTTGATGAGTATATGTTTGTACAGATAGAGGGGAGGAACCTGAAGGTTTTACTGTATTTCTGGGAAGATCTACCATCTTGTCAGATCAAAGGACATTTTAATACATCACAGTGAAAAAGCACCATCTCTCTTTAATTCCGCTGTTTTATTCAGAATCTGCTGATGAATTGTTTTTCTCTTGTAAATTTTTGTGGTTGTGCGTGTGTGTGTTGGGAGGAAAGGGTTGCTCTATCAGAGATGGTTTAAGAGTTTAGCACTCATTTCATCTCACTGGGTCTCTCTAATCGCTATTTTGCTCCTCAAATAGCGCCTCTGTTCTCATTCACAGGGCAATCAGAGATCGGCTGTTCAAATTCAGAGAAGTGCAAAGCCTCGGGCTGACAACAGCTCCCATCACACACACACTTTCTCGCTCTCTCACCTTTGCTTCCACCTGCTGATTCTCACTTGCTCTCTTCCACCTTCTAATTCCTCTCACACTTCTCCAGTGCTTCTCTCCTCTAATGTCCTCTATTTAGCAAAACTGTAGTGTCTACATTTCTTTCATTCAACCTTTGAAAAAGAGGCGAAAAAAATTTGACTCACCTCCTCCTCCACCCAGCAGTGTCTTGTTAGCTGAAATGATAGAAAAACAAAACAGAGGACTCTTCAGAGACATTGCTGGAAAAGTGACATTGGCAACATGCTGGTGATTGACAAAAAATGGTTTAGAGGATCCTAGACCAATTCAGTCAAGAATAAGTATTAGCAGGAGAAAAGGTATAGGCATTTAACCCCTTTAACCATAGTAAAATTACTCAAATGCATGGCCTTGAATGGCTTATTGCTTTTATCAAATGGCAGCAACCGCAGTATGATACAAATCACATAATATGTTTAATAAATAGTTCAAATTAATTATCGGAATAAACTATGCACCCTTTTCACATTTCTGGCTTCGGAATGTGGAAGTAAGCCATAGTGGGGTAAACATAGCTGTGAATGGGAGACCATAGCAAATATTACTTTTGCATTCCCATTTGGTCCAAAAGCAAAAGTAAAAATACCCAGGAGAAAATCCCAGGAGATCAGCAGTCACAGAAATACTCAAACCATCCCGTCTGGCACCAAGAATCATGCCACGATCCAAATCATTGAGATCACATTTTTTCCTCATTCTGATGGTTGATCTGAACATTAACTGAAGCTCCTGACCCGTATCTGCATGATTTTATGCACTGCACTTCTGCCACATTATTAGCTGATTAGATAATCACATGGGTGTCTGTTGGTGCCAGATGGGTTGGTTTGAGTATTTCTGTAACTGCTGATCTCCTGGGATTTTCACACACAACAGACTCTAGAATTTACTCATTAATGGTGCCAAAAACAAAAAACATCCAGTGAGCAGCAGTTCTGTGGACAGAAATGCCTTGTTGATGAGAGAGGTCGACGGAGAATGGCCAGACTGGTTCGAACTGACAAAGTCTACAGTAACTCAGATAACCACTCTCTACAATTGTGGTAAGAAGAATATAATCTCAGAACGCTATTCTGAGATGCAGGTTGGTGCTGTTTTGGCAGCACGAGGGGGACCTACACAATATTAGACAGGTGGTTTTAATGTTGTGGCTGATCGGTGTATATATATATACAGTGTATATCAGTATATATATATATATATATATATATATATATATATATATATATATATATATATATATATATATATATATTTATTTATTTATTTATTTAAATAATATTAAGTATATATACAAGATACAGATTTATATACTGTATAAGTCCATTCGCCTCTAACTGTAGGTTGTACCAAGTAACATCTCAACTTGCCACATTTAGATAGAATAGGTGGTCACTCATGTACGTTCATCTGCATTTTGCTATGGCTTCAAACATTGCTCATCCCATCAGAATGTAGAGTCAGACTCTGAACTGTTTTATCATTATATTTAATTATAATGAAGATTCTCATTCAGAGAACATTCAAAAACACTCCACTTAAATATACATATTTAAAAATGTTTCATGCTTCGTTGGACAGCAAATTATCTGCATTTCCAACATGCCACAACTGCATTAGGACCCTTACGCTTTTCTGCTTGCTAAGTAGATTGTACAACGTGGCCATCCAATGCGCTAATTGATATATGCATCAATGCAGTAAAAAGCAGAGTCTGGAACTTGTGTCACAGGTGAAATGAAAGCCTTCATGCAATTTTATAAATTACACTTGTCGATACAGAGCTGCTTTTTCATTACAGTCAAAGTGCAAAAATGTTGTCTACCAGTTAAATCTCAATAAAAAGGGACAGTTGGCTCTGTTTGCAGCAAACAGTGCTTCAAATTTAAGCTCAGAGTCTGAGGCTATCGCAATGAGTGTATTGTTTCATAATCACACTATGAAGCTAAAACACAAATGAGCAATAAGATTGCTGATTATTTTTCCCATTTAAAATTCATTACACCTCTGCACACGGACGTTAAACTGCATGATGAGAGATGCGCTTATGAGCCGACAAATAATTTACCAGATGGAGTTAATGTAAGCCCAGACAAACAATTTTTTTTTCAAATGAACATACAAATTTGCAACAGGGATAGACTGACAAACAGAAAACAGGATGGAGAGAGAGGAGTAACCATAGCAACCCCAAAGCCTAAAGGTTTGTTACTGAAACCTAGTTAATTACACAGAGAGGGGAAAGAAGGAGAGATGGAGACAGACTAGATGAGAGAGACAGGAGAGACGGAGAAGGAGAGATATAATTTGCAAGTGGAGGCCCCATTCACTCCTGTCTGTCAAAGAAAAAAATACTAGCAGGAAGAGGAAAGGGACCAGACATGTATGAGGAAGGACAGAGTGAGAGAAACAGTGGGAGAGAGAATGAGTGAAGGCTGCAAGTTGATGATACCCCAGGGAGAGAGATTTGCCATCTGCTTAAACCCTGTGCGCAGTGTCTTACTCAGGGGAAGGGTGACAGTAATACCGTGGAGTTGATGATGATGATCTCACACACAAACACACACACACACACACACACACACACACAAAGAGAGAGACACTTGTGCTCTCACAGTTCTGTGAGGCATATTGACATGATCAGATTGTATTCGGGAATGTGTTCACAAAATGCAATCTTCCTATTCAGAACTGTAACAATTCCCTTCAGGCAAGATGAAATGTATCTGTGAGGAAAACAATGTCCATGAACATCAATACCAAGGTTGGGAATGTAAGCTAAAACTGTGTTCAGTGCCGATTCGTAATGTAAGCTGCACACGATACACAACAAAATGCAGTATATTCCAACATCTAGAGTATGTGTCAGGATTAGGATCACAAAGAAGGATTAGAAAAAAAACAGAGGGATAGATGAGAATAAAGAAAGTTCAACAGAAGGTTGGGGTGAGAGTAGAAAAGGAAGAGAAAGAGAGAGATAAAAAGATATTTGAAAGTAGGTAAACAAAAGTGTAAAGAAGGGATCAGCAGTGAGAAAAAAGGGCATAGCAGAAACAACATGTTGGAGGCACACAAAATAAGTTAAAAAAAAAAAAAAAAAACTACACACCATGAATGGAGGGTTGGACAGAACAAAAGAGTAAAAACATGCAGAGAGATTTATTATTTTATTTGTTGTCTTTATTTTCTTATTAGATATATTCATACATCTAAAATCTTTTTTTATACTTGCAACAGTTTTTTTATTTTTTATTTTGTATTTTTTTTTAACTGTAATAATTTATATAGGAAACACAGGAATAAAACATCAAGAGTGCCTGTTCAGAAGAGGTGATGGTCAAGTATTTGGAACGGAAGTCTGTGTTTCTGAAATAGCCTGCCATCGTGGAGATGAGGTGAAACCCAGGGAGAGAGAGAGACGTCGTGTGTGTCCGAACAGATGCCCTTAATGTCTGACACTCCAGAACCCTGCAGACACCTTGGCAAATTCATGCAATCGCATTCATTCACACACACACATGCACCATGCATACATTACACATAGGCCTGCTTGCTCTGCAGTAGATGACTTCATAAACATTTACATCACATATCTAAAGCAGGGCTAGAGTGACATGTGGGTCAGAGTCAATCCTGCCCACAGTTCAGTGCACTGATAGTTCAGGACATGCATACCGCACACACACACACTGCTTCACATGCACTCCTAGAGGGAGAAAACACAATGCCATGCATTAAAATTTTATATGACATGACCACAAATAAGGACAAAAAGCAACGCTGATATTGTTGTAAACAAATCACAGTAATCCATATTCAAAAGGGGAATCAAAGTCGCAATAAATATGCAAACGCATCAAATGACTGACTGGGTTATTATTATGATTATGCATTTCATGATCTCAATCCTAAAAATGCTTCATCCACCACGACGTCGTGTACAATTCAGAGTTGGTGTATTTCATTTCACATGTCAAGCAAATATTTTGTTTCAAAATTGTTTTGCACAAACAGTGTGCCATGTTCAATGTGCCAGAGGTGGAGTGGCGGGAAAGAGAGAGAGAGAGCGAGGCTCTTTGCTCTGAATGACAGAGAGCGCGCGCGCGAGAGAGAGAAAGTCTGAGCGCGCGCGACGGTCACAGCAGACCTGACTGACTGGAGTATGAAGCTGTGAAGTACACAAACCCATTAGAAAAGGCGACTTAGAACAGAAGAAAATAAACATTCCTCACTGAACACAAACGGAGGAAAGATGCCGTTTGCCCACACTGAGGTATGTTGCTCTAAACTGTTTCTCATATAAGCTACTTGTTACCAACGGCTTAGGTACGTTTATATTTTGGTCTGCCTGCCGCCAACTCTGACTTTAACTGAAATGATGTATAATAATGTATTTGATACACATTATAAGCGTTGTTAGGAGAATACCGAGGTATTTTGGCTGCATGCGAAGCCTTTAAATTCGTCTTTCATTTATTTGCTCTTAAGCGCCTGTTTAATCAGTCTGAGGCAGCAGCCACACACACTTTAAATGCGGCGCTGTGAATTAAGCACTTACAGTCGTTTATTTTAATGAGCTGTTATTATAGGCGTGTATACTGCGTATTCTGACAAAATGAGTTTGTTCTCTTCATGCTGGACATTTAAATAATACTAGCTATATAAGCTAGAGAAGATTTGCATTTGTTTTTGCACTTTGAAACCTGGTGCAGAGATGGGACTGGAGCTCAGCTCTATAATGCACGTGTTTTTTTGCGACTGTATTCTCGCCAACTCTCTCATATTAAGAATAAAGATGATAAATAAAGGGATAGTACAGCTGCATAGAGCATCTATTTAAATCCTTGGATATTAAGAGTCATTTTTATGGCACAGATTATGGACATTGTCCTTGACTGTAATGTGATTTCAACTGAGAAACATCATTGAAGATGTAATTTTATAGGGGTTGTAAAAGAGAGCAGGAGGCTTGAGTTATTCCATGTATTTTTATTTTATTCTTTACTATGTAACACATTTTTATGTCATGTCTGATGGCTATATCCTGTTGTTTGTAATTACATTCTCTGTAAAGTTCTTCTTTTTAACAGTACAGATTTGAACAAGAGACAACATCTGTGTAAAGAAAACGGGGGAAAAAAGAGGGAGTTGCAGTTTGGTTGCAGCTTATTTATGAATGCCAAAGGCACTCCAGTGTAAACCTTTAGGGAAGTAATTTTTCAGAAATGAAGGTGTTGTAATTGTAGAGCGAGAGAGAGAATGCGCGTGTGTGTGTGTGTAGTGCACATGAACAGTATGTGTGTTAACATGGTGGTAACCTCTCTATATTTTATCACATTTCCTTATTTCTCATCTTTTTTCCTATCCTGTCGGTAACAGCCAGGAAACAGTGGGGGTTTTGTAGACTCGCCAGCATGAGCCCATAGCTGTGCCAACACAGTGGGCAAGTATGTAACAAACACACTTTACACTGCATGAAACAAGTACAGCAAGGCCTGCATCATGCATGCACACATGCGCATACGCACACACACACATGCCCCCTCCAAATACAGTTTGGGATCACAACAGAGTACCAGCAGAACTACGCTCAGTTCGCTTTATTTTTTTTTACATAAGAACCTTTGAGTCGGGGCCTGGGTAGCTCAGTGAGTACTGATGCTGACTACCACCCCTGGAGTCCCGAGTTTGAATCCAGGGCGTGCTGAGTGACTCCAGCCAGGTCTCCTAAGCAACCAAATTGGCCTGGTTGCTAGGGAGGGTAGAGTCACATGGGGTAACCTCCTCGTGGTTGCAATTAGTGGTTCTCACTCTCAATGAGGCGTGTGGTAAGTTGTGCGTGGATCACGGAGAGTAGCATGATCAGCAGTTACATAAATACTCAAACCAGCCCATCTAGCACCAACAATAATGCCACGGTCCAAATAATTGAGATCACATTTTTTCCCCATTCTGATGGTTGATGTAAACATTAACTGAAGCTCGTGACCTGTATCTGCATGATTTTATGCACTGCACGACTGGCTGATTAGATAATCGCATGGATGATTGTTGGTGCCAGATGGGCTGGTTTGAGTATTTCTTTAACTTCTGATCTCCTTGGATTTTCATGCACAACAGTCTCTAGAGTGTATGGAGAATGGTGCAAAAAACAAAAAACATCCTGCGAGCAGCTGTTCTGTGGGTGAAAACAGTTTGTTAAAGACAGAGGAGAATGGCCAGGCTGGTCCAAGCTGACAGGAAGGTGACAGTAACCCAAATAAACACGCGTTACAACAGTGTTATGCAGAAAAGCATTTCTGAACATACAACATTTTGAACATTGTGGTGGACGGGCTACAACAGCAGAAGACCCCTCCGGGTACCACTACTGTCAGCTAAGAACAGGAAACTGAGGCTGCAGTGGAAACAGGCTCACCAAAACTGGACAGTAGATGATAGGAAAAACATAGCCTGGTCTGACGAATCTTGTTTTCTACTGCGTGATGCTGTCATGTCAGAGTGGAGCATAATCTCTAAGGAATGTTTCCAGGACCTTGTTGAATCCATGCCATGAAGAATTCAGCTGTTCTGGGGGCAAAGAGGGGTCCTACCCAGTATTAGAAAGGTGTACCTAATAAAGTGGTCACTCAGTGTAGTATATACACCGATCAGTCACAACATTAAAACCACCTGCCTAATATTGTGTAGGTCCCCCTCGTGCCGCCAAAACAGCGCCAACCCGCATCTCAGAATAGCGTTCTGAGATAATATTCATCTCATCACAATTGTACAGAGCAGTTATCTGAGTTACCATAGACTTAGTCAGTTCGAACCAGTCTGGCCATTCTCTGTTGACCTCTGTCATCAACAAGGCATTTCCATCCGCAGAACTGCCGCTCACTGGATATTTTTTGTTTTTGGCACCATTAATGAGTAAATTCTAGAGACTGTTGTGTGTGAAAATCCCAGGAGATCAGCAGTTACAGAAATACTCAAACCAACCCGTCTGGCACCAACAATCATCCATGTGATTATCTAATCAGCCAATCGTGTGGCAGCATTGCAGTGCATAAAATCATGCAGGTACAGGTCAGGAGCTTCAGAGAATGTTCACATCAACCATCAGAATGAGGAAAAAATGTGATCTCAATTATTTGGACCGTGGCGTGATTGTTGGTGCTAGACGGGTTGGTTTGAGTATTTCTGTAACTGCTGATCTCCTGAGATATTCACACACAACAGTCTCTAGAGTTTACTCATTAATGGTGCCAAAAACAAAAAATATCCAGTGGATGGCAGTTCTGCGGATGGAAATGCCTTGTTGATGAGAGAGATCAACAGAGAATGGCCAGACTGGTTCGAACTGACAAAGTCTACGGTAACTCAGATAACTGCTCTGTACAATTGTGGTGAGAAGAATAGCATCTCAGAATGCTTTGGCAGCACGAGAGGGACCTACACAATATTAGGCAGGTGTTTTTAATATTGTGGCTGATCGGTGTATGTATATGCTATTTACTATATTACATTTTATGATATGTCAGCATATCGGCCACCCTGCACTCTGGATATCGGCATCGGCCATTAAAAAACCCATATCGGTCGACAACTAATAATTTTAATCGATTGACATCACTAGTCTTTACATTTATAAATGAAAGAACACCAGCAGCACAGTGGTAACTCAGTTAAAAGCCAAACAAATTACAAACAGTACATCTTAAAGATTCTCAGCTACAGCAAGGGGCAGAGCATACAAACCGACGAACAGACACACAAGCCACAAACTTTTTTTTAAAGCTCTTATTTATTACAACCACTGCTTACCAAGTGTTACACCTTGTCCTAACCAGATGCAATGCGATAAGATTCCAGCAACACGCAGTTGGTCTGTCCACACCAAGTGCGACTAGACACTATGATATTAATACACTAAAATGAGGTTAACTGACAATAAAATGTAGAAAATGGAGCAATTAAAGATGAAACAGTGTGTTTATTGAACGGAACTTATTTTCTCACTGAAGCTGCGTATGGTCATTCTCTTTCTACGGCAAACCCAAGGAGATAAATACACAATCACACACATACACAGGGCAAAGTTACTTTATGAATCGCTTCCTAATTCAATCTGTTACGATTGTTTATGTTAACGCGGTACTCCTCTTGTTATTTCGCCGATCTCCACGTGACAGGGAAGTGGAAAGTCAGAATGAGCCAGTAGGTCTCCCCACTGCCATTCTGAACTGGTGTGTGTGTGACAGAGCTCCGGCTGAAGAGAACGATACCTCAAGCACAACATTCAGTATGTGTGTGACACCCCCAGCCAAAATCAAGTTGTTGTGAACCAGCTAGTGAGATGCAATTTTTTGAGTTTAATATACTGCAATAAGAATAATTTTAGATCCATTTGGTGACTGTGCTGGCTGGCGTGATGTTGCAGAAATAGAAACCATTTCAAAAATAGAAAGCCCTGTCGTTCGTCATGTGTCGTGGCTGGATAGGACAAAAACTCTGATTAAGATGGAAAAGATGCATTTTATCGAGTGTCTCGGCATTGTGTCTGGTTAGAACACAGTGTTATCGACTAACTTTTTTGTTTCTAATTAATTGTTTTGTCAAAGCCACTTTAAACAGGTTTGTATGTGTTAATTCATTTAATAAATTAGAAATAGACAATAGATGGAGATGTGAGACCTGCCAGTTGCTGGTGAGTGGTTTGTGGCTGGCAGACAGAAGTCTGTGCGTCAATGAGTGAATCATGATCTAGCTATCGACAACAGTTCCTAGAGCGCCATATATTTTTTCTGATATTTGCTAACAGAAAGGTTGTTTGTCGTTTGTAGCACATAATCGCAAACATCACACACAGACCAATGCCACTTTGTCATACCCTCGTACAATATTCAAAACAGAAACAATCAAGCAGTCTTTCGATACAGCATCAGTGTGTCCATTCAATACGCAACTACCACTAAACCGCAATAATACAGTGTTCGCTCATGGTTTCCAGCCTGGCAGTTGTAATAATTTCACATTTGATTTCCCAGACTCCCTAGCATTACCAAACACTTTTATCTGGAGCTGTTAGGCTACCTCAGTGCTCTCAACAACATTGTTAAAAGTTGCAAGTGTGCCATGCAGTTTTTGAAAATGATTTCTGCTTGCAATTTGTAAATACGTTTATGGGTGTGATCTGACTCTGTTGAATACCATCTCTGCTAATTTGTTAGCGAGAATGGTTCTGTTGTCAATAACCTTGTTACTTACCTGTGGTAAAAACATGGCAAAATGTTTTACGTTTTTAAATCCTCTTTCCCTTTTCATCAGGGGCAACACAGAAAAATGCAACAAACACACTGAACTACATCAATCATTTCTATTTGATAATGCCACATTGCCCAGTTGCAGAATTAAAGTGAATGTTTACGCAACATTAATGACGAAAACCAAAAGAGAACTGAACAAGGTTATGATAACAATTCTCTTCTTTTAATTCACCTACTCTCTTATGGCACACTGAAACTTCAACAAATTATAATCATAATTGCAAAAGTTATTGTTTGATTATGCATTATAGTAAGGAGAATAATGCTCAGCTTGAGAGAGAACTGAGCTCCTATTAATGTGCTTTTTAAAGGCAAAAATGCACTCAGACTCCTTTTGCTTTCTGGTGAGGGAACAGCACTCACACAACAATGAGTGTTTTTGTCTTATCCTCTGCCAGGCCGGGGTTGTCACAGACACAGGATCTATGTCAATGTCATTCATTTATCAATGTGTCCGTTTTGGTAATTGACACAAAAGTAATTTTTTATTTCGCTGGAATCAAACGATCTTCTGTGTGCCTCGCCTGCCTTTAACCATTCAAGAAAAGACAGTATTGTCTGAGAAAAAGTATTATAGAGGAGATTGTGTCTGGGGGAGTGTTTGTAGGTAAAAGTGGTCTCAAAGAGTTACTTGTATTGCTCTAAAAATCAATGAAATGGAGACGAAATGAACCTAGTGAATGTGGTATTGGGTAAATGGACAATGACTGAAGGGGCCCTGACCAGTGCGAATAGCTGATTTTTATTATTCCATGCAAAACCAGCAACAAGTTCTGAATTCTCTTGTAAATTTGCTTTAATAATGCAACTAGTTTTGAAGTTGCTATAACCATGTGGCAATTTCAACTGAGAGGTTAAGTAATGTGAATCCAGACACAACCATGTCACAACTGATGTAAAGCATGCCTATAGACTGCGTTTGGTTTAAAGTATGCAGATTGAAACCCTACAGCCTTTATTGAAATGCACAGTTTATCAACCCCCAACACATGCTTGTTAAATCATTACAACTCATTTATAATTTACATGCAGAGAGACCCATTCAGGCAGAGTTACATTTTTTATTTTTATGCTCTGTTACTTAAAGTGATACTGTGTACTGTGGGAAGAACACACAATTACATGCACATATACACGCACACAGCATGGTGCCTTGCAGTTCGGCTCTAAATGAGCTATAAAAAAAAACAAATGCACAGGCCTCCCATAGGAAGTCAAACACTGTTCGACGTAGTAGAGATCGCTTCTGAACATGCTTTGTTTCGGTTTGTCAAACATGTGGGCAACTTTGTTCACTGACCTACAGTAAATGCATGAATTGTCTTTATATAAAAACTGCCACTTTTTATTCAACCCTCAGTGGGGGCTGTTTGTTATGACATTTGTTTGCTCTTTCTTGCTGAGTGAAATGCTGATAAGAGAAATGTACCCACATTAAGTAAAACTCAGACAACCTAATTATTTTTCTTCCCGTGCACACACACTGTTTTTGAGTGTTTGTGTTTGATGTTCATAAACACTGACTGAGGGACAGCAAGAGGTATGATTGGTTTGTCTATGTGTGTGTATGTGCAATAGCATGCTTGAAGACAGAAAAAGGGAGAGCAGTGAAGTACCTAGCACTTAAATTGTCTGCTTATTTCCAGTGACTGCATCATTTACAATGAAACTGAGAGTATGAGTGAAAGGGAGCAAAGAGGAAATAGGAGTGGAATGGTCATGCCATGCGAGAGAAGAATATTATTGGAAAGAGATACTGTAGCGAGCTAGTTAGAATGTGTCAGTGTAACTTCACTAGACAGTGATTTAGGTATGTCAGTGTTCATGCATAATTCTAATAAAAGCCCATTTCATCCATCTGGAAGGGTGGATTGCACAGTTAAAAATCTTTTATTTTTATTGGAACCAAAAAGGGGAGGTTGATGGAGCAAAAAAAAAAAAAAAAAAAAAGAATACTGTAATCAAATGAGAAAAACAAAATGGATTAGTTCAAAGGAGAAGATGAGAAAAAGACTGGACTTCATGACAATGACAAACGTCTGTCATATACAGGTGCATCTCAATAAATTAGAATGTCGTGGAAAAGTTCATTTATTTCAGTAATTCAACTCAAATCGTGAAACTCGTGTATTAAATAAATTCAATGCACACAGACTGAAGTAGTTTAAGTCTTTGGTTCTTTTAATTGTGATGATTTTGGCTCACATTTAACAAAAACCCACCAATTCACTATCTCAAAAAATTAGAATACATCATAAGACCAATAAAAAAAACATTTTTAGTGAATTGTTGGCCTTCTGGAAAGTATGTTCATTTACTGTATATGTACTCAATACTTGGTAGGGGCTCCTTTTGCTTTAATTACTGCCTCAATTCGGCGTGGCATGGAGGTGATCAGTTTGTGGCACTGCTGAGGTGGTATGGAAGCCCAGGTTTCTTTGACAGTGGCCTTCAGCTCATCTGCATTTTTTGGTCTCTTGTTTCTCATTTTCCTCTTGACAATACCCCATAGATTCTCTATGGGGTTCAGGTCTGGTGAGTTTGCTGGCCAGTCAAGCACACCAACACCATGGTCATTCAACCAACTTTTGGTGCTTTTGGCAGTGTGGGCAGGTGCCAAATCCTGCTGGAAAATGAAATCAGCATCTTTAAAAAGCTGGTCAGCAGAAGGAAGCATGAAGTGCTCCAAAATGTCTTGGTAAACAGGTGCAGTGACTTTGGTTTTCAAAAAACACAATGGACCAACACCAGCAGATGACATTGCACCACAAATCATCACAGACTGTGGAAACTTAACACTGGACTTCAAGCAACTTGGGCTATGAGCTTCTCCACCCTTCCTCCAGACTCTTGGACCTTGGTTTCCAAATGAAATACAAAACTTGCTCTCATCTGAAAAGAGGACTTTGGACCACTGGGCAACAGTCCAGTTCTTCTTCTCCTTAGCCCAGGTAAGACGCCTCTGACGTTGTCTGTGGTTCAGGAGTGGCTTAACAAGAGGAATACGACAACTGTAGCCAAATTCCTTGACATGTCTGTGTCTTGATGCCTTGACCCCAGCCTCAGTCCATTCCTTGTGAAGTTCACCCAAATTCTTGAATTGATTTTGCTTGACAATCATAAGGCTGCGGTTCTCTCGGTTGGTTGTGCAACTTTTTCTTCCACACTTTTTCCTTCCACTCAACTTTCTGTTAACATGCTTGGATACAGCACTCTGTGAACAGCCAGCTTCTTTGGCAATGAATGTTTGTGGCTTACCCTCCTTGTGAAGGGTGTCAATGATTGTCTTCTGGACAACTGTCAGATCAGCAGTCTTCCCCATGATTGTGTAGCCTAGTGAACCAAACTGAGAGACCATTTTGAAGGCTCAGGAAACCTTTGCAGTTGTTTTGAGTTGATTAGCTGATTGGCATGTCACCATATTCTAATTTTTTGAGATAGTGAATTGGTGGGTTTTTGTTAAATGTGAGCCAAAATCATCACAATTAAAAGAACCAAAGACTTAAACTACTTCAGTCTGTGTGCATTGAATTTATTTAATACACGAGTTTCACGATTTGAGTTGAATTACTGAAATAAATGAACTTTTCCACGACATTCTAATTTATTGAGATGCACCTGTATTTATAACGTTGATGCGATACTCACCTCAGGAGAGGTAAACATAATATCAAACAATAATAGAAATGTGAGATGAAATGCGCTTTTTTTCTCCTCTAAAAAATAAAAATGGGACAAATGTGGAGGAAGAGGAAAAACACACAACAGGATTGGCAGAATAAGAATGTGGTTTAGCATTTACCCATTCATTAGGGACCATCAGAGAGAGAGAGAAAGAGATGAGTGGTGGAATTTAGAGAGAAGGTGGAAAAGCATAAATTATTTCAGTGGCAAAACACTGCATAAAATTTAATGCACTGTATTTATATAGTAGTGTTAGTAGTGGATCTGTAAACGAGAAAGAGACAGACTGACTTCCAATTATTATAGGCGAAGTCTAAATGTGTTTAATCCATGAGGTGACTGGAATTATAATTTGCTTCATTCAGGCAATACTGGGGAAAAAAAACTTGATGTTAGTGTTTACGTATCATCAAACCACATCCCTTAAAATCCTCTGTTAAACTCAGGGTCAAGAAAATTAATTATTGTCCATTAAAATGATTGCTCTACACATTTTATAGTCAGATGAGATGTGTGAAGACAGTCAACGTTTATATGAGGTGTATAGAGTTTGACTAGCATGTTGCAGGTGCAGATATGCAAAACCAAATGCACCACTGATTGCTTCTGCCATGCTGCTTTACTCCATCTTTCACGATGAAGAAGAGGTAAATAAAGCACTCTTCCTATGCACTACAGTTCTTTCTGATGGTATTTATTTACAGAAGATCTCACAGCACACAGTCATCTTGCATTCAGACATGTAAAGAAATGCAATGAATACAGAGAGCAGAGACGTGTCGCAAAAAAAAAAAAACAGACATCGGAAACAAACAAAAAAACCTATGTTTTTATGTCATGTAACAGAACTATATGCGCTGTAAGGATGAATGTCCTTCGTCTATTTACAACTTACACTCACTCCTTATCCATGCATCCCTGTCACACTTTGCCAATAATGCAACCAGCCCTAAGAGGAATTGATGCTTGTGCGTAGGGGTGGGCCATACATGATAAACCGGTAGAAATTTGGCAACTGGCATATATTTTCGTTTATCGTCTGTATCACGATAACCCAGAATCGCCACCGAGTGGCAAAAAATGTGCACCTCATTCTATTCACGTCACATGTACGCGGTACGCATTCTGTCTGAGAAATTAAGGAGGAAGGCGGGGCGACTTCATGTGAGACTGAGAGAATTGAAGAAACAGGGTTTTTCAGGTATTGAACATTACTGCAGTCGCTCAAGCGAAATTTCGGGCAGCCGAAGCAAATTCAATGACATTCTTCTTGCGTTCTGAATATGCTTCTCATCTCACACACACAGCTGTGTATCACGTGGTTGCCACGTGCAAGTCCACTCCAGCAGGCTTCCGGATTGTGCTCCACAGACAGGAGAACGCAGAGCGTGTGATTACTGGCACTACTCAATCCAGTTTCTCTCTATTGCGGCACAAACTTCAAAACTTGTGTGATCCATTTGAGTTTTTTACCTTTAAGCGATATGGAGGAAGTCAAACATCTCAAACAGTGAGACAGCCTTGCATTCTAAGCAACACTGACAAGGTAAACAGCTAAAACAATAACTACGTTTCCATCCAAGGATTTTTTTGTGACAAAAAGTGTAGTGCATCAAAAAGTTTACCGATATAGCTGATGGAAATGCAAATTATTGCTAATATTTCACAAATGTCGACATAATATTTTTCCATTTAACTCTAGCACATAAACTCTATGTTGATACTTCAAATGTCACGAAAAACTTGTTTGGGAACACTTTGTCGAGAAAATAGGCATTAATGCAAAAATATAATGTCACATAACAGAATTTACTCCAATTGTTAGCCTGTGTTAATCATGATGACGGTATACATCCTTGAAAGCCAATTTATTGTACTTGAAGCATTACTTGCACTGTAATGAATTGGTCTTAATGGCATACCTGCACAGATCCGATGCTGCAAACACATCTGCATCATGACACTTCCAGGAGTGCCAACACAAATATGTAGTATCATACACCTGTCATTGACAAGTGCACGGAGAACAAATGAATGGCCACTGTTTGTGATTAATTTAATCGCGGTAGCCATCCGTTTATTTATTAAAGCTGCTTTTCCACACCATTGAAAATAATAGATGGCAGTCATGGAATTAACCCACAATACAAAGAAACATCATTTCTGTGCACAAAGATGTTTTAAATGAAAAATAAATACACAATACTCGGAGAAAAGCATCAGTGTGCTTTTCTGGAACACTAACATACAGCCCAATTCTATCAAATTATTGTTTAGATTACTTTTGAAAAAATGCAGGCAAAATTCCCTGGTTTAAATAAAATAAGTTACCAAACAAATAAAGCATTACATTAAAAAAAGAAATTACCAAACAAAAAAGTAATATTGTTAGACCTATATATGCCTGTTCTTTACACAAGCCTAAATTAGCCTTACCCTCTTCTGTAGGTGAAAAAATTCAGCTGAATGACACTCAGAATGTTCTACACTTTCAAGATTATAAACTATCAGAACTATTTGTCCAATGCTGAGGTCACTTTCAGAAAACTAGCTTTTGAACATTTGAAAACTTTAAATATTTTAAATCTAACCCTCTTTACCTTTTAGAAAATGTAAAATTCATTATGATGCTAAAATTAATTTTAGATGACAATCAAGTTCGTTAAAAGTTGCTGGACTAATATGCAGGAAATAATGCAGTTGTGATGGTGATGCTTTAGATTAGATGATTGTTCAAAATAACCTATTGAATATCAGGAATGTATCATACGTAAACCCTGATATTACACCGCATCAATGTTTCTTTAATAGCTGTGCACACAGCATATACACGCCGATGGATGGTCCTTATACTAAGACT